>NC_059104.1:4081250-4389375 GCF_020740685.1 Jaculus jaculus | reverse complement strand
ATTAGCTGTGTCTTTATAAAGATAAAAAACATTAAATTTTAGATATCTTTTAAGTAAGGTGTTTTATTTTTCTAATACTAAAGTAATTCTTATGTATTTCAGAAGCACTTGAAAAATGGAGAAAAATTAAAGTCACCCATACTTCCACTAAGCAGGCAAGACCCATTTTAGCATATGTCCTAGCTCTCTTTCTGTGCGTGTGCATCTTTATAAAGCACTTACCAATTATTTTTCTGTATATTATGTGCAAAATGTTTATCTTTGAAAGAAGTTTAACTTCACATAATATTATAAGTATCTTCTCATGTCTTAAAGCATTGTACCCAATCATGAACTTGGTAGATGCATGATATGCCATATTTAGGTATTATAATAATTTAAGTAGTCCTTTGGGAAACATAAACTGTTTCTTCACACTAATAGATGATTATCACTTCATAATTTAAAAGATTTGTGTTTCCAATAAAATATGGTTATCTGCTTTCCTTTCACCATGAGTGGACTAGAATAAATTCAAATAAGGAAAACTGAGGATTTATGTGGATATTGGCAATGCTGGCTCTGTCCACAATGGAGTCATTCATGGAGACACATCCAGCTCCTGCCAACTGGGTTTTAGTGAAAGTGCCAGCCATCAGACTGCCATGCTCTGAGATACCCGTCACATAAAGTGTCTTCTATCTATAAGAGGTACCTGGAAGCACTGAGTAGTCAAATCTGGGGCTATGAGTGAGAAATGTGTGACACTGTGCTCTGCAGCAATTCAACTTGGAGCCTGGACTGCAAATCCACCTGGAAGTACTCTCTTAGACGAAGGCCATGTGACATCTCTTTCATGCTTTCTCTCTCTGAGTTTATCCCCAGTGCTGTAACTGAAGAATGGGTTTAAGATGATCACGATCTGCCCCTGTGCTTCTCCAGGCATGTGCGTTTCATGGCATGAGTTGTCTGTTAACCTAGGATGTGCCTTCTGTGTAGGTGGTACTGTGGAGGCTAGAGAGCTATGGAAGAGTAAACAGAGCTGATAACCTTTGTTAGAACCAGAAGTGAGATAGGCAGGTCTGGATGAAGAAATTTAACTATAAAGTAATTTAGGAGGATTCAGTTTCATTCCCAGAAGGTAGGGCTCATCTTCCTCAATATTGGAGCAAATAAAGTGCTAGTAGAACACTCAGACCTCCTTCAGGCTGAGTCTGATCATCTTTCTCAGCTAGCGCATGACCCAAGGGAGAGGATGCACGTGGACGGAGAAGGGGCTCCTCACAGCTTCTGTAACTCCAGCAGCGGAGCTGACCTGGGTCGCACTCACTATGCAGATATGGACAGTTGTATTTTCACTCAACTCAGCGATAAACCTGGGGAGCCCATTGTGATGCCTGTTAATTAATCAAGTTGCATAAAAGTCATAAATTCCTTTACACTTAAATACACACAAAAGTTCAGTCTTCATCACAGATTTAGAAAACACTATAAGAACAGTACAAAGTGTTTACTCGTTTGGGACCCGGAGAGTAATATTCCTGATCTGTGCTTAATGTTCTGTATTTTCTTCACTCGGGATTCTTGACAACCTTATTCCTTTTCTAATACTACATATATTACAACTGCCTCATTTGGGTGTTTTAATATTAATAGGAATATGGTGCTGGGAAATTTGTATGATTGCTGTTTTATCATGTATAATGAAGATAGGATGGAGTCTATGCTTTTTCAATTTGGTTTGGAAATACTAAGCCAGGTCTTTCCAAATGAAAGTCACTAGGAGAGACCCCATGGGTTGTATTACGTTCTCTTCATGAACAGAGTGACATAGAACCTCATAGAACTCGCGTAGAAGCAGCTCCAGCAGAGCCAAAGTGCAAGCTTGTGAGGAGCACCGGGAGCTGCACGCGCAGAGCGAACACCGCAGAGAACCAGAGGTCTGCGCCGCTGCAGGAGGAGCGGTGCTCAGGAGCTGCACGCAGCCGGCTCCCGGCGGGCAGTGCTGGGGAAGGACCAGCCCACTGCCTCCTCCCAAGGGGTTGAGGAGGAGGAGGAGTGTGCACGGCCAGGAACACACCACTGAGCCAGGAGTCTCGTCAAAGCAGGAACTCACTTTATTGTTACAGGCGGTTGCCTATATAGCGTTGAGAACGAGGGTGGGGGTTCTAGGATGGGGGAGAGGTAAGGGCCCACAGTATACCGCGACCTTTGAGATGATTGGTTCTATGCACGTGGGAATCCCAATTCCTATGCGGAAATAACAGGCCAGAGGCCATCAGGCGTCCTGCTGAGTCATAGCTGGCCAGAGGCAGATCGCCAAACTTTAGCTAGGCTCAGGAAGTTCCACTAGGTCCCGCGTCCAGGCCTCTCAAGACCCAGCAGTAGTACGCATGGCAGGGACATGTCCTCAGGACCCCAGGTCCACGTGAAAGTAAGAAGAGCATTGGGGTCTCTGTAGAATCAGACAAGGACTGTCTGCTTCTCACACATGCCACTCTACCTTACTTGCTGGTGTTCTCATATTAAATTTTGTCTTGCTGACAGGTGTTAGTGCACACCCTTTGATAAAACTCGGTGATATGATCACTCTGGAGCAAAGCAGTAAATTCTCTTAATTGAAAATGGAGCGGGGGCGGGGGAGCGCACACCTTTAATCCCAGCACTCGGGAGGCAGAGGTAAGAGGATCACCATGAGTTCAAGGCCACCCTGAGATTCCATAGTGAATTCCAGGTCAGCCTGAGCTAGAATGAGACCCAACCTTGAAAAACAAAAAACAAAAAAAAAAAAAAAAAGAAAAGAAAAAAGAAAAAGAAAATGGAGGCAGAAATCAGGGAGCATTACATGAAATTGCATCAGCAGAGTTTGAGGACTCTAAGAGCTACATGAATTCAACTCACACAATCTGAGACAAAACTAAGTTTGGGAAGATTTTAGCAGACAAGTCTTTTCACACCTTCACTTAACAATTAAATATTCAATAAAGTCTTTAAAATTCTAAATACTGCAGGCTAGGTAAGAATATACACATGATTATACAATAAATCTAGCAAAGACACAATATTTTATCCTTAAAACATTAGCCAGGCATGGTGGTACACGCCTATAATAATCTCAGCACTTGGGAGGTGTAGTTTGAGGCTACCCTGAGAGTACAGAATGGATTCCAGGTTAGCCTGAGCTAGAGTGAGACCCTACTTCAAAAAACAAACAAACAAACAAACAAGCAAAAATCAATGAAAAAAATGTTTAAATGGTACCAAAGAAAATCAAGCTCCCATTAAGGATTTTCTGTTAGCTAAGAAGCAGATATAGAATAAATCTGCCATTTAAATTTATACAAGTAACAGAAAGTAGGAGACATTTGATCATTTGATGACATTATTGGCATGTCTATAAGCCTTGTGGCACAGAAAGACAAGCTGGCAGGAAGATTTCCAGTACATACTGACCCCCACACAATAATGAGCTGTCAGGACTGGGCCCAGCTGCGGCTTCACCCTTATTCCGTTCCAGTCACCCATCACAGGGCCTGGAGGCGCTTCCGCGGTTGGGTGGCGTCCCTTCTTGCTGCTCTCACCCTCTGAGGCCCTGCCCTTCCCTCTTCTTACCTGAAAGTGGAACTGGTGGTGTAGAAAAGGGTGCTAGAGCAGGCCTAGTCAAAGTGACACCTTCCCACGGTGCCTAGAGCTCTAAGGCACCCAGCCCTGCCCAAAGCATTCAGGTTTGTCATTGTCCTGCCCCCTACAAAGACACTGGCATGCATCACGTGGAGTACAGGGGGCTCCCGCAGAAATCTGAGCAGGGACTCCCTAAACAATCCTCTCTCACTGGGACAGAGTGCTGGGAAATGCAGCTCCTTGTGAACAGAACTAAGTGTAGCTCGCGGAGGAGAAAGGACACGCAGATTCGGGGCGTGTTGCCTCTGAGAGCTCCCGTGAGTAGAGTTCAGTGAGGAAACACAGGACAGAATGCTGGAGACATGCAAGGACATCGCCGCCGAGAGCTGACGACTGCCCAGCTGCTGAAACTCGAGGCCTTTGACTCAGTCTTCCCTAAGGACAGGCCCAAGACTCAGGGAACAGTGCAGAGGAGGGAGCGGATAGAACTTAAGAGCCATGGGTTGGAGTCACTATCACCACTCCCCCCAGACACTGACTGGTACATTGATGACCCCATGGTGAATGCTGATAACCCCCCTGAGGAGACTCTCAGGGGAGTAGGGATGGGGGAGGGGACATAGGGTATATATAACCTGATAGGAGTATGACCACTATGCAGCGATGGTTCGCCTAATGAAGTTATCAAGTAAAAACAATAATGACAGTGCCCAGGTCTTCACAGCCAGGATGGTCTCAGGTTTGGGATTCATGGGAAAAGATGATATTTCGTATTTGTCCTCAAGTCTGCTGTTTCTGTAACATGTCTTTCTTGTACTGATGCCCACGGTGGTCACTTTGCAAATGTAATGAGGCACTTCTGGTAAACTATAAACATCTTGAAGGCTCTTCCTCCTCCTCTTTATCCTCTTCTTCCTCCCTCTCCCTCCCCCTCCCCCTCCTTCTCCTTCCCACTCTGCATCCTCACTTGACCACAGCAAGCAGTCAAATGCGCAAGAAAAACAGGTTTAAAGGTGAATTCAGAATTGAGGAGCTGAGTACATTACGTCTCCTGATCCAGGGACAGCGATGGACACAGTGAAGTTTAAGAGAAGCCACAGCCTACCCACTGAGCAATGCTGACGGGTACCTCTGTCATGGTCTTTGCTTCCTGAAAGATTCTTTCTTTTCTTTTTGCCTGGACACAATGTAAGATGCAGTGCTTCCTCTCAAATCAGAATCATACTGTAGACGTTCACCTCACCTATATGTCCGGTTACATCACTGTGCAGTTTGCTAGATGACTCAGCTGGGAAAGGTTGGCACTCCTCACCAATTCTTGCAAGCCCTGAGGTTGATACAGGAAGATTGCAAGTACGAGGTCAACCTGGGCAATGTAGTAAAACCTGTCTCAAGCTAAAGCTAAACAAAAAGGTGCGGGCTGAAGAGATAACAACGAGGTGCACTTACTTCCTCCACAGGCATGAGGGCCTGGGGAGCCTGAAACCACCTGAGTTTAAATGTGCAAAATTTATGTAAACCACTGAGCATGGCCGCATATGAACACAGGAGAGCAGAGATCAGAGAACGGCCTTTGCTCACAGAAAGCAGTGTGCTCCAGCATTCGTAGGAGACTCCGGTTTAAACATGAAAGGGAGGAGGAGCATTGGAGTGGGACACCCAGCATTCTGTTCTGGCCACAGCAGCCATCACTATCACTGGCAAGTTTGTGGGATGCCTCAAGGGCCCAAACATGTGCATACACAACACACACCACAGCAAACACACACCTCTCTCCCTCCCTCCCTCTCCCCCCCCCACTCTCTCTCCATACACACACAAATGAAAAAAGTCAAGTGGGTTATAGCTCAATAGTACAGTAAATAACTAGTGTGTACAAGGCTATGAGTTAATCCCATCACTGCAAAAATAAAACTGCCAAGTACTGTGTTTGCTTCACATAGTATGAAAGCAACAGTGTCTGCATCTAAGCTTTAATCTTCCTGTGGGGTTTATTGTTAACTTACTGGTCAGTATATGATCACTAAAATGTTTCTATAAATGTTATGTATTCCGTGCATAATAATGTAGCTTGTGGCAGGTGTGAGGATAGGCGAAGTTAGCAGTCCTCAGAGCCTGAAATGCAGGAGTGCGTCAGTCAGGGCTCTGTAAAGGAACAGAATTGAGCATCCATTAGAAAGGGGTTTGTTATATTAGCATCAGGATATGGGCCAGGGAGTCCAACAATGGCTGCCTGTACGCTGGAGAGCTGGAAAACCCAGGAGCTGCTCAGTCCACGAGGCTGGATGTCTCAGCAGTCACACTATGGCCCTGAAGGCCTGGAGGATTTCTGGAGAGCTGCTGGTCTTCGGTCCTTGTTGGAAGGCTGAGTAAGCTGATGTCCGTGAAGGAGCTCAACATCTAGGTGGACTCACGCACCACAGGTGGGGGCAGCTGGGCAGAAGGATCTGTGTTGTTTCTCCTGGAGCCCCCTCCCATGTGCTTCCTCACGGGAAGGGCCACCCACTCTGGGGACAGGACTTTCTCCATTATTCCTTCCTGAAAACAGCCTTCACAGGCCAGCTCAGGAGGTGTGTCCCTTGCTTGACTCCTCATCTGACCATGTTGACAGCAAAACACCCACCACACTAAGCTAAGCAGCAATATGCCACAACATGGAGTAAGAGAACCCAGCACCCAGCTGTGGGCCGTGTCCTCGGGACAGCCTCACCGATACCCTGGAAGGCGATTGTGGCATTTTAGGTGTCAGTGAGGGCGATGAAGCAAACAGTGATATTTTGAAGGTGAAATACACAGTAATGTGAATGGCCCTCACGTAGACAATCAAGAAGAGCGGAGTTTAAGAATGAATCTGCCTGTGTGTTTTGTAGAAGTCTGGCTCACCAAAGCAGACACCAGTGGAGGAATCCTATGTGACAGTACCATGTGTCCCTTGCAGGGCATGTTATTACCATGGTTCCTAGAAGACATCCACCTCACCAGGAGACAAGCTGGCCCTGAAACCACGAAACAGGGAGGTCAACATAGCAACAGATGTCTGGAATGAATCAGACCAGTCTAGAAAATGTGAAATCAAGAGAAAGAGAGATTTGAAAGAGGGTCCAAAGAAAGCCAATGATGAGTTCGGCAGAGAACCAGGAAGCTGAAAAGCAGACAGAAAAAGAAGCAAGATTATAAAAGGCCAGGAAAATAAAGGAGAAAATGCTTTGGATGCTGTAATCATGGGACATGTTAGCCAGTCACACATGGAATGCAAATTGTAAGGAAGTTAAAAACTGCACCCGCCTTCAAGGGTAAAGATGAGATTAAGCTTTGTGTAGTTTCCTACAATATAAATGCTGGATGGAAGATTAAAGCAGGAATAAAATGTTTTAGACTAAAGAAAGAACAAACACAGGAGCTGGTTACACACCAGGGCATTAGCTCAGGGCATTAAAGGACCGAAAATATCAACTGCACACATTTTCAGTTGACAGAAAAAACAAACTTGGAAATGGCTGTATTTTCTCAGATAAGGTACGGAATCTTCAGATTAGCCAAATGTGCTTAAAAAAAAAAAAAACAGAGTAAACAGACTGCTTTCGGACTATAATTAAATGAATGATTAATGAGTAAAGAGGGAACTTGCTGGTTTCATGCAAGTCTTTGGTCAATAAATATTTACCAAGAGCCTACGTGTGGTGCACACCAAGTTTCAGCCCTGAGGAAATGACTTACTACACAATGCAGCACAAACAGGGAGACCCTGTCGCGTCACCCTCACCCCATGGGCTCTTCACTCAAACCCGTAGCCCCCATGCTTAGCTATTATTCAGAAACACACGTGCAATTGGCTCCCTCCCAAAATGGTATATTTTAGTTGGAGGGCTGACCTTTATTTATATTCCGGCCATTAATTCATTCAAATGCTACTCCATATAACTCTCCAGATAATTGTAAATGTGTGTAAGTTTGACCATCATTGGAATTAGCAGATGTGCTGTTTACTGTGGGCATTCTAGAACATTCCTGGGCTTTCATCTCAACCAGTTGTGTTCATTAGTTATTTGAGAACAAAAAATCACCAAGATTTAAAATACATGGGGTAATATTAAAAATGACAAATAATTCTAACATGTGGAGATAATTACTAAGTACCTTTTGATTCATTTTGTATTCATCTCAGCCTCTCCTTCCAGATACATAGAAAAATCACACAAAAAACATATGCCATGCACACATCTTAGGAGCTGATTTCTTCAGGACTTAAAAACTTCCTTCAACAACATGAAGCTTGACGATAGGCAGTTTCATCATACAAGTATTATGTGTTCTTCTATTTTCATTCTATACAAATTTTCTACTTTTGTTTTCATCATATCTACCCAATTATATTGTTTTATTATGGTGATAAATATCTCATAGCATATATGTTTTTAAATATTTTTATTTTAGATAAGAGAGAGAATTGGCACACCGGGCCTCAGCCACTAGACTTGAACCCCAGACACTTGCGCCAACTAGTGGGCATGTGCAGCCTTGCACTTGCCTCACCTTTGTGCGTCTGGCTTATATGGGACCTGGAGAGAGATCAAACCTTGGTCCTTAGGCTTCACAGGCAAGCGCCTTAGCCACTCAGCCATCTCTCCAGCACTCATAGAATATATATTTTATGGATGTGATTTTAGTTACTTTTATCATCCTGTGTTGCTGTCCTCATTTGACAACAATGTGGAAAGGGCTCATTCTGACTCAGTGTAAGAGGACACAGCCCATCGTGGTGGGAAAGGTGTGACAGCAGGCTGCTCCGTGAAGGCAAAAGTGAATCAGGCACTCCTCAGCTCCTCACATCTGGAACAGGAAGCAGAAAGGACAGAAAGTGGGCTGGGCTAGCAACCTCAAGGGCCATCACCCTTCAACCTCCCAGCGACCCTCTTACTCCAACTAGACGCCACCTCCTAGGGTTCCACAATCTCCCAAAATAGCATTTGTTATAATTCATTCCCCCATGAGTTTATGTGTGCATACACATATGTACATGTGGATTCCAGAAGACAATGCCAGGTATTCTCAGGAACGCTGTCCACCTTTATCTAAGGCAGGGCCTCTCCATAGCCTGGAGCTCATCAACCAGGCTAGACTGGCTTACCAGAGAACCCCAGGGATATCAGTGTCTGTGTCTCCTCACACAGGGATGACTAACCTGCCATCACAGCTAGCATTTCTACACACGTTAGTTCCTCATACCGGTAAGGCAAATATGTTACTGAGCTGCTTCACGAACCTCTAGCTTCTTATTTGAAATGATAGGTTACACGGACTGTGGGAGCCCACAGGGCTTCCGTACTGACTTCTAAGATATGGAAACTTTCAACTCTTTCAGATGTTCTGATTTTTCTACCCATCTTCTACTAAATAACTATGCTGATAGTGGTGAACCTTGATTTTCCACCCTTGGCATGGGAGATGAGCTCACCCTTCCTTTACTACAACAATCCTATGAAGATGTGTAAATGACATTAGGATAACTCTGCATAAATGCTCTTTCATGCCTGATCACTTGGAATTCTGGGATTGCTTTTTTCTTCCCACTTGCTTGTTGGATTAGTCCCTATAATGGCAAGTGCACATATAAATGCTTCTTCTCTGATAGTAGTAACTATTGACCTCAGGAAGTTCATGCAGAGAGCAGTAAAAAATGTCTTCAGAAGTAATTTAACTGTTATAAAATTCAAATGGTTATAATAAAGGGTTTTTTATTTTTTAATTTTTTTATTGACAACTTCCATAATTGTAAACAATATCTCAAAGTAATTCCCTTTCTCACCCTCCTCTTCCCCCTTTGAATCTCCACTCTCCATCATATCCCGCCTCTGTCAATTAGCCTCTCTCTTGTATTTTTAAAATATATTGTATTTTTATTTATTTATTTGACAGAGAAAGAGGGAGAGAGAGAGAGACAGAAAATGAATAGATGCACCAGGGCCTCCAGTCACTGCAAACCAACTGGAGATGTATGTGCCCCCTTGTGCATCTGGCTAATATGGGTCCTCTGGAAATTGAACCTGGGTCCTTTGGCTTTGCAGGCAACCACCCTAACTATTAAACCATCCCTCCAGCCCTCTTTTATTTTATTTTATTTTGATTTTGATTTTCTTTTCACAATTTTTATTAACATTTTCCATGATTATAAAAAATATCCCATGGTAATATCCTCCCTCCCCCCACTGCACTTTCCCCTTTGAAATTCCATTCTCCATCATATACCTTCCCCATCTCAATCATTGTACTTACATATATACAATATCAACCTATTAAGTACCCTCCTCCTTTCCTTTCTCTTCCCTTTATATATCCTTTCTAACTTACTGGCCTCTGCTACTAAGTATTTTCCTTCTCATGCAGAAGCCCAATCATCTGTAGCTAGGATCCACATATGAGGGAGAACATGTGGCACTTGGCTTTCTGGGCCTAGGTTACCTAACTTAGTATAATCCTTTCGAGATTCATCCGTTTTTCTGCAAGTTTCGTAACTTCATTTTTCTTTACCGCTGAGTAGAACTCCATTGTATAAATGTGCCACATCTTCATTATCCACACATCAGTTGAGGGACATCTAGGCTGGTTCCATTTCCCAGCTATTATAAATTGAGCAGCAATAAACATGGCTGAGCACGTGCTTCTAAGGAAATGAGATGAGTCCTTAGGATATATGCTAGAGTTGGGTCATATGGAAGATCAATCTTTAGCTGTTTTAGGAACCTCCACACTGATTTCCACAATGGCTGGACCAGATTGCATTCCCACCAGCAATGTAGAAGGGTTCCTGTTTTTCCACATCTCTGCCAACATTTATGATCATTTTTTTTTCATGATGGCAGCCAATCTGACAGGAGTGAGATGGAATCTCAATGTAGTTTTAATCTGCATTTCCCTGATGACTAGTGACGTAGAACTTTTTTAGATGCTTATATGCCATTCGTATTTCTTCCTTTGAGAATGCTCTATTTAGCTCCAAAGCCCATTTTTTGATTGGCTTGTTTGATTCCTTATTTAACTTTTTGAGTTCTTTGTATATCCTAGATATTAATCCTCTATCAGATATATAGCTGGCAAAGATTTTTTCCCATTCTGTAGGTTGCCTCTTTGCTTTATTCACTGTGTCATTTGCAGTGCAAAATCTTTGTAATTTCATGAGGTCCCAGTGGTTAATCTGTGGTTTTGTTGCCTGAGCAATTGGGGTTGTATTCAGAAAGTCTTTGCCAAGACCAATATGTTGAAGGGTTTCCCCTACTTTTTCCTGTAGCAGTTTCAGAGTTTCAGGTCTGATGTTAAGGTCTTTAATCCATTTGGACTCAATTCTTGTGCATGGTGAGAGAGAAGAATCTATTTTCATCCTTCTGCAGATATATATCCAGTTTTCAAAACACCATTTGCTGAAGAGTCTGTCTCTTCTCCAATGAGTATTTTTGGCATTTTTATCGAATATCAGGTGGCTATAGCTACTTGGGCTTACATCTGGGTCCTCTATTCTGTCCCACTGATCTACATGTCTGTTTTTGTGCCAGTACCATGCTGTTTTTGTTACTATGGCTCTGTAGTACAGGTTAAAATCAGGTATGGTGGGTGATATCACCAGCCTTTATAATAAAGGTTTTTAATGCTTACCACCATAAAAATTTGTAAGCATTAAAGCCTCAAAGTACATTTCAATCCTAACAAAGACTTAGTATATGGTTCCTTAATGAATAGATGGACCACCCCGACTATATTACTGACTATACTGTGTGCCACAAACCTAAAATCCTAAGTGAAATTATGTTTCTGAGTTTCTTTCTGCATAAACTACGGAACTGGTGGGTGGTGCTTGCTGGGGAGCAGAGATGCAGGAACCTGCTGCTGAGTCCTCGGTTGGCGAGTCAGTGATGGCGTGGGTACCCTTGGTTGGAGGTTCCTTCCTTCCGGTCCCAGTCATGGGCATTCATGGGTGGAACATGCTCTGCCGCCATAGGTTCTGCTCTCCCTGCCTGCCTCCTTCTCCTAGAGGGCTGAAAGCGTCAGCTCTGCCAGCTCAGCTGAGGCCTGGGTGCAAGTGGGAGGTGCCAGGATCAAGAGTGTTTTCACTGGGTCCTCTTTGTTCCTTAAGTCGTCACCATGAGCATTTACTTCCTAAGTGACCCTTCATGAAGTGGCATTCCTACCAACTGCCATTTCAGCTTCAGCACCAATAAACTGAACAACGCACAGGACAGAAGGGTGCTTCATACAAGAACACCCAGGTGGGCACTGACAGTTTGTGGCTGGCATTTGGGGTTACTACCTCCCTTTTTATTTTTGCTTCAGTTCCATTTTAATTTCATTTGACTTTGGGGACTCGTAGATTTGTTAATATTTTATGAAAAGTTTGCTGGGTTTTGCCTGGTTCTTTTGCTGTATTTTATTTAATAGTGAGAGAGAGAGAGAGAATGGGTGCACCACGACCTTTAGCCTCTGCAAACAAACTTCAAATGCATGTACCATCTTATGCATCTGATTTACATGGGTCATGGGGAATCAAACCTGAGTTTGGCTTTTGTTGTTGTTGTTGTTGTTGTTGTTGTTGTTGTTGTTGTTGTTTTGCGAGATAGGGTCTCACTGTAGACCAGGCTGACCTGGAATTCACTATGTAATCTCAGACTGGCCTTGAACTCACAGCAATCCTTCTACCTTTGCCTCCTAAGTGCTGGGATTAAAGGCATGCACCACCACACCCTGCTCCCCTTGGCCTTTTGAAGTCATAAAGCAGGTCTTTTATTCCTGAACTCCAGGAAGAGCTGTGGGCAATGCTTTATTCCATAGATGTGGTTGTGGTCAGAAAATTCTGCAGTGCATTCCTAGGACATGAAGCGAGCGACACACTTAAAGTCTACGTAGCAGAATACATGGAAAGGAGAGAACTGGGAGAGGGACCTGCCTGCTCCCACTGAACCAGTCAAAGTCCATTTTATCTGCTAGTGTTTGGGCCACATTTACCAAGGGCATGGTGCAGTTCTTAAGATGTTCTGCTATCTAATGTCCTGTACACATGAAAGCTTTACATTGCTTGGATTTAGTAAATAACATAAGTATATCTTGACCTTAACTGACATGATTTTGCTACCCCATAGCTAGTCATGTTATCCGGGTGTGGTGGCGCATGCTCTTAATCCCAGCACTCGGGAGGCAGAGGAGGAGGATCGTCATGAGTTTGAGGCTACCCTGAGACTACACAGTGAATTCCAGGTCAGCCTGAGCTAGAGTGAGACCCTACCTTGAAAAAAAAAAAAAAAAAAGCTAGTCATGTTAGCTCATTATCGTCTAGAAGGCACGCTCAGCCTGCTGTCTTTGCTCCTAGATGTTTTATGGAGCTCTTGGCTGAATGTCCTTCCCTATGTGCTTGCTTCATAACTTGCTGGGTGCATACTGCCCCATTCTTTTCAGTCACTGAATTCTTAAACTGTGCCTAGAACCTTGCAAGCAGAAGTGGGTAGGTGTTTCAACATACCATTCATGGATGCCTTTGCAAACAACATACTTCATATGCTATTCTTCCACATCCAACTTGTTTATTAGCACTGCTTCTTCTCTTGAGTGCCTGCTATGCAGTGTGCTGGACTGGTTGTCTGTAGGCTTGTGTCGGTCCTGGGATCCTCAGGACAAAGGTTCCCCGAAGGTGTCCAGGCAACTGGGGAAGAGTGAGCATGAGGAAAGAATCACTTTTGGGAGACAGTCTCTGTGAACAGCTCGGCTTAGTCAATAGGGAAATGGGTTTATAAGCAGTTGAGAGTGGGCAGAGGGTCCTAAGGGGATTGGTGGGCTCAAGGGTTGCTAGCCAATGCCTAGGGACGTTCACTGTAGTGAGTCAGGTGATCTGCATAGAGGAAGAGGTTCCTGGGGGGTGGGCTGTGTGAAGGATGCTCATTGATAAGTTTCCTAGGCAACTGGCCAAAGGTCCAAGGGCTATGGGTAAGTCTAAATTCAGGTGTGCTAGGCTTGGAGAGGGAGTGGCCTCCTGTAGTCGGGGTGTCCTTAGCCACTGAATCTCCTGAAGGTTCCAGACTGTGCCTGGCAGAGCCCAACTGGCTTGCCCTGAAGTTAATGCAAAATACTACCAACGTCACAGCTGTTTCGCTTTGAAAATGGACCTATCAGAGTGAGCAAAGCATCAGTGTCAGCAGAGCGTCTGGAGCCCCACTTGCTTTCTGGATTTGAGCTCCGTTTCTCGGGCCCTGCTTTCTCGCTCCTTTCACAACGCCGTGTGGCATTTTCACCCTTAGCGCTGTCGTGTCTCTCCTGCTGCCCCAGGCCCAGACCCTCGGATGCTATGTCTCTTAGGTAGCTTTGAGTCCTATCATTCCACTTTTCTGGTTTGTTTTCCAAGTTTACTACCTCAATGAATGCAAGATAGTAGCAAATGCAATGTTAAAAAGTGTGCATCTCTCACCCTATATGTCCAGTTAGACTTCTCATTCTCGCATTCTTCTTTATGTATCTATTTCTTGTAGTCTAGCAAAATTTGTTGTTAAATTAATGTGAGAGGCCATGAATACTGCCATAGTAAAAAACAACATGGTGTATAATTTGAAAAATGTATAAGAGTCTTAAATTTTTAGCACAGGACTTCTCAGAGACACCAATATGCTAATTTGTTCCCAAGCCGTATAGTATGAAATACTTTCCAACATGGCTCATGAAATCAATTCAAGCAGAATAATCCATGTAATGTTTTTTTAACTATACTAGATAAAACACAAGAAAATGCAATAGGTTCCATTGTCCTTTTATGATTTATCACAGCTTGACACTTACCAGCTCAAAATAGTTTTGTTTTTAGAATTTCTATTCCTTACTGCAAAGATTTTGTGTTTTTTTAAATGTCAGATACTGATAAGAACAGATGCTACACTTGATCATAGCAGATTATTGGTTGCGGGGAGGTCACAGCAGGGCAGAGGGATAGGTAAAAAGAGAGGTAAATTGGAAAAAAAAAATGTTTGAAAAAAACCATCATAATGAAACCTATTTTTGTATGCTGAAAATATGCATTTTTTAAAATGTCAAATTCTTGGGCTGGAGAGATGGCTTAGCTGTTAAGCACTTGCCTGTGAAGCCTAAGGACCCCAGTTCAAGACTTGATCCCCCAGAACCCACTTTAGCCAGATGCATAAGGGGGCACATGCATCTGGAGTTCGTTTTCAGTGGCTGGAGGCCCTGGTGTGCCCTTTCTTTTTCTCTCTCTCTCTGCCTCTTTTTCTCTATCACTCTCAAATAAATAAATACAAATGAATCCAAAAAAAAATTTAAGTCAAATTCTTTATCACTTGCTTTCACTGAGTAACATGTATTCACCTACTTCTTTTCATGACAGTACCTCAGTTATTTACAGTATCAGGTCACAGTCTATTGTGTGGACACATTCCGGCTTATTTGTCCACTCCCTTAGAAGCATATGCTACTTGATTCCAAGTTTTGGCAGTTGTGTATGGGTAAACCTTTTATTAACAGCCATGCACAGGTGATTAGGTGGACCTGGATTTGCAGCTCTTTCAGACAAATACCAAGAAATGTGGCTGCTCGAATGTATGGGTGGTATGTTTAGTTTTACAGGATAAAGTGAATCTTTTCTTGAGTTTTTTTTTTTTTTATTTACGAAAAAATTTTGGAGATGTTTTTAATATTTTGAATAGCACTCCTTCATTAGATATGTCCTTTGAAAATACTTCTGTAACTGGTGGCTTATCTTTTTCTTCTCCTGACATTAGCTTTTGAGTAAAACTTTAATGAAATCCAGCTAATCAATGAGTTAGTTCATAGCCTGTGACTTTGGTAGTGTGTCAAAAATTCTGTTATCCTGCTCAATGAGATCTAGAGTTTCCTTCATCTGATGAGTCTCATACTTTGCATTTTACGTTTATGTTTATGATCTATAATGAATGGACTTTTGTGGAGAGCTGATGACATGTCTAAATTTATTTTTTTTGTGCTGATCTCCAGTGCTGTAACACCATTTGTTGAAACTCTTTGATGTACAGTGTTCTCTTTCCTCCCCCTCATTTGAAGATTTCCTATCTGTTTATCTCTTAATTTTGCTGTACTGTGCCACTGATCTACTTGTATACCCTTTGTATTGTTTTGTGTTCTGAAAATAAAACAGAGTAGTTTATTAAAAGAGAAGGTAGAGGTAGAGAGGGGATCGAGAGCTATGGCTGTTTCACTAACACTGTGTCGCAGTTATGTTTCTTTGCAGTGCGTCGTGTGGTCTAGTAATGTCAGTCCTCCAACTTTGTTCTCCTTCAATTCTGTACTTGGTATTTGGATTTCTTTTCAATTCTGTATTACTTTAGCACCCATTTGTTGTAGCCAAAACAATTTCTAGGCTTCAAAAAAATTATTTGTTTGACAGACAGAGGGAGGGAGAGAGGGAAGGATAGAGAGAGAGAAGGCACATGCCTGAGTGAAAATATGAATGGGCATGTGAGGGCCTCTAAATACTGCAAATAAAGTCCATGTGCATGCACAACCTTGTGTATCAGTCTTATATGGGTACTAGGGTATTGAACCTGGGTCCTTAGGTAAGCCATCTCTCCAACCCAATATTCTAGGCTTTTGATGGGACTATTGATTCTATAAGCCAAGTTGGAAAAAACTAATTTCGTGGCAAAATTTATGTCCCATCATTATGTAGTATTTCTCCACTTTTGTGTTCTTTCTTTGAAGTTTTGTAGTTCTTCTACACATTTGGTAGATTGACAATTCAATTTCCAGGAATACTAATATCAATGGTATCATGATGTTTTTACACTCAATCCCTTGTTCATCAATAGGATGCAAGAAAATGGTTGACTTTTATGTGTTAACCTTAGGTTCACCTAACCTTGCTATTAGTTCCAGGAAGGTGTTTTTTTAATGTTTGACAGTTTTGGATTTTCACTACATAGTTCATATCTTCAAATATTTTACTTATCATTTCTTAATCTATATAGCTTTTATATCCTTTTTGGCCATATTCCTTTAGCTAAGAAATCCAGTATAATTTTGGGAAGGAAAAATGAAAAGGAAATCCTAGCCTTCTTCCTGATGTTAGTGGGAAATTTTATAGTCATTACTATTATGATGTCAGTTGTCAAGTGGTAGATTTTCCACCTTATTTTTGAAGTATTTTTCCATGAATATATGTTGATTGTTGTTAAGTGCTTTTTCTGTATCTACTGATACAAGCGTGGCTTGTTTAGCCTGTGGACATGATGTTACAAGAATTGTTTTTCAAGTGCTTAGCCAGACCTGAATACCTGAGCTAAGTCCTACTTGGTCATCATGAATATTTGCATTTTTGCTGTTGTATCTATTTGCTCCTATTTCATTGAGGATTTTTGATCTACCTTATTCTGTCCCTTGCATTTTTATCTGTGTGTGTGATGTGATACCACTGTGAGTGCAGGAACACGTGGGCTACAGCACACTTCCGTGGAGTCGTAGGATGACTCGCAGTTTTGGTCTTGATCGTTCATCTTCAGGCAGGATCTTTTGTTCTTTGTCATAGATGCCAGGCTAGTTAGCCTTCGAGCTCCTCGGTTTCCTTTCTACCTCTTGTTCTCACCATACAGGGCTGCAGAGACTTGGGGTCCAAATTCAGGTCATCACACTGCTTAGCAAGTGCTTTATCCGCTGGGTCATTTCCCCAGTCTCTGTAGTTTATCTTCCCTGTCATGTGTCTGTCATAGCTTTGGCATTCGGGCAATGCTGGTCTTGTGGGAGAAAAAATTAAATGACAAATACGATTCACTAGGAAATCAATCTGGGCCTGGTGTATTTTGGTTGGGTACATTATTATAAATTGAGTGTATTTAATAAATATACACATTTCTAATAGCCTGCTTCGTCATGAGCTCTAGATTATATGATTTAGGGAATGAATCAATTTAATATAGGTTATAAACTGTGTGGCTATAGGCCTGTTTTTGTGGTAAAATTTTATTTCTGATCTCATGTCTATGAGAACTGTAGTAGTGCCTCCTTGCACTTACAGTAACAATAATCAGTATTTTCCCCTTAACCAGGCTAGAGATGAATCAGTTTTATTCATTTGAAGTCTCATGTGTGGGGGAGGACGCACATGGAGTGTGTGTATGCATGTCTATTTGGAGGCTATAAAACTCAGGATGGCCTTCCACATATACTGTATGCCTTTTTGAGACAAGGTCACTTACTGACCTGGAACTTGTCAAGTAGGCTAGAGTGCCTGTCCAGTGAGCCTCAGAGATGTGCCTGTCTACCTCTCTAGCACTTGAATTACATATACCACCATTTCTGGCCTTTAATAAGAAAAGGTGAGTTTTGGAGGCTGAACTGGGAAGCTTCATGATTACAACTCTGATCCGCATGCTTGATGGCAAGGGATTACTGATTTAGCTATCTTCCCTGTCCCTTAAGGTCTTTTTTGGAAGAATTGGTATCAGTCCCAAAGGCTCTACCCTCATGAGCTAATAACCTCCTGCGGTGGCTTGATTGAGGTGTCCCCTATAAACTTGTGTTCAGAATGCTTAGGTTCCCAGCTGATGGCAATTTGGGAATGTAATCTCCTTGAAAGCAATGTGTTGTTGGGGGCAGGCTTATGGGTGTTATAGCCAGCTTCCCCTTGCCAGTGTTTAGCATACACGCCTGTCGCTGTTGCCCAGGAGATGATGTCCACCCTCTGCTTATGGCATTGTTTTCCCCTGACATCATGGAGCTTCCCCTTGTCTGTAAGCCAAAATATCGACCCCATGCCCCCCCCCCCAACAAGCTGCTCTTGGTCAGATGTTTTCTGCCAGCAATGTGATGCTGACCGCAACACCCCCCAAGTGCCCTTCCTCTTAAATACCATAACATGGGGAATTTGACTTCAACATATGAATTTGTGTAGATATGCAGTATTCTCTAGAATACTTGTAGTTTCCTAAAATTGCTTTAATAAAGTTTAAAAATTGTGTGGCTTGTACTAAAAGTCTACTGTCTCACAGTCCTACATATTAGAAGTATGTAATCAAGGTGTCCACAGTGCTTGGCTTCCTCTGACTTTAAGACGGGGACCCGTTCTTGTCTCTTCTTAGGCTGAGGCTGCCTGTCCTTGTGAGAGCACGCCCACCTCTGCTTCCATCTTTATTGCCGTGTCCTCTCTGGCTTTCATCTCTCTACAAATCACTCTCTTACTAGGACACTGGTCATATTGAATTAAGGGCCCGCAAACTCCCAGTGTTTGCGCTGGTACCATCTGCCGTGGCCCTATTTCCAAATAAGGCACTGGAGGTTTGGAATATAATACACCCGTGTGAGAAGAATGCCATCAAACTAGCAAAAGGGGTACAGAAATTCTGGTGCTCATGTTTAAATTTGAAATTATAAACAAGCAAAGTAACCAAAAGGTTCAAGCATGCAAAACAGCAGTATTTTATTAAAATTCTGCTAGGTGTCTTAAATGTTTCAGCAATAACAGACAGAAAAAGATTACTACATGAAACCACTTACAAGAACACTTGTTAAGATTAAACTGCTATGTAACACAAGCCAACAAAATGTTTATTGCTCCATTTCTCATAAACTTAAAAAAATTCCCCATTTAGAGGAAATGAAATATTTGAGTTGGATGTCTAATATATCAGAAACACAATTTAGGACAAAGTGGAAATGTAGAGGCTTTCCAGTTTTAACAATTGGAGAGTTAATGGGCTCAGGTCTCCAGTTGGAACTATCTAACTCTCACTTATTTGAGGGTGTCCCTGCTGGCCTCACATATGTCAGATATTCCTTTCATTTCCCTGGTAAAGACCAATAATGACATACTGATTTATTTTCTGCAACAAATGGAATGATATGCCTTATAGTCTATGCTGTACTAATAAAATGTCAAGACAAAATAAATAGTAAGTTTAGCTCTAAAGTTTTCTCAGTTTGGAAATTTTGCTGTCATGATAGTCTCTTAATACTGGCTTTCAGTAAAACAACATAACATCTTCTGATTGGTCTGGGAATGTGAACGAAGATGTTTTCACCCAAGAGCATGCAGGTGTGCATGCTCACATACATCTTAGATGTTTTCACACAAGAACAGGTGTGTATGCTCACATACACCCTTAGACGTCTTCACACGAGAGCAGGTGTGCATGCTCACATACACCCTTAGACGTCTTCACATGAGATCAGGTGTGCATGCTCACATACACCCTTACACGTCTTCACACGAGATCAGGTGTGCATGCTCACATACACCCTTAGACGTCTTCACACGAGAGCAGGTGTGCATGCTCACATACACCCTTAGATGTCTTCACACAAGAGCAGGTGTGCATGCTCACATACACCCTTACACGTCTTCACACGAAGCAGGTGTTCATGCTCACATACACCCTTAGACGTCTTCACACGAGATCAGGTGTGCATGCTCACATACACCCTTAGACGTCTTCACACGAGAACAGGTGTGCATGCTCACATACACCCTTACACATCTTCACACGAGAGCAGGTGTGCATGCTCACATACACCCTTAGACGTCTTCACACAAGAGCAGGTGTGCATGCTCACATACACCATTACACGTCTTCACACGAAGCAGGTGTTCATGCTCACATACACCCTTAGACGTCTTCACACGAGATCAGGTGTGCATGCTCACATACACCCTTAGACGTCTTCACACGAGAACAGGTGTGCATGCTCACATACACCCTTACACATCTTCACACGAGAGCAGGTGTGCATGCTCACATACACCCTTAGACGTCTTCACACGAGAGCAGGTGTGCATGCTCACATGCACCCTTACACATCTTCACCCGAGAGCAGGTGTGCATGCTCACATACACCCTTAGATGTCTTCACGTGTGAGCAGGTGTGCATGCTCACATGCACCCTTAGACGTCTTCATACGAGAACAGGTGTGCATGTTCACATGCACCCTTAGACGTCCTCACACGAGAGCAGGTATGCATGCTCACATGCACCCTTAGATGTCTTCACCCAAGAGCAGGTGTGCATGCTCACATACACCCGTACACGTCTTCAAACGAGAGCAGGTGTGCATGCTCACATAAACCCTTACACGTCTTCACACGAGAGCAGGTGTGCATGCTCACATACACCCTTAGACGTCTTCACGTGTGAGCAGGTGTGCATGCTCACATACACCCTTAGATGTCTTCACACGAGAGCAGGTGTGCATGCTCACACACACTCTTACACGTCTTCACATGAGAGCAGGTGTGCATGCTCACATACACCCTTAGGTGTCTTCACCCGAGAGCAGGTGTGCATGCTCACATACACCCTTAGATGTCTTCACATGAGAGCAGGTATGCATGCTCACACACACTCTTACACGTCTTCACACGAGAGCAGGTGTGCATGCTCACATACACCCTTACACGTCTTCACCCGAGAGCAGGTGTGCATGCTCACATGCACCCTTAGACGTCTTCACACGAGAGCAGGTGTGTATGCTCACATGCACCCTTAGACGTCTTCATACGAGAGCAGGTGTGCATGCTCACATACACCCTTACACGTCTTCACCCGAGAGCATGTGTGCATGCTCACATACACCCTTACACGTCTTCAGGTGAGAGCAGGTGTGCATGCTCACATAAACCCTTACACGTCTTCACACGAGAGCAGTTGTGCATGCTCACATACACCCTTAGACGTCTTCACACGACAGCAGGTGTGCATGCTCACATAAACTTTTAGACGTCTTCACACGAGAGCAGGTGTGCATGCTCACATACACCCTTAGACATCTTCACACGAGAGCAGGTGTGCATGCTCACATAAACCCTTACACGTCTTCACCCGAGAGCAGGTGTGCATGCTCACATACACCCTTAGACATCTTCATATGAGATCAGGTGTGCATGCTCACATACACCCTTAGATGTCTTCACACGAGAGCAGGTGTGCATGCTCACATGCACCCTTAGACGTCTTCATACGAGAACAAGTGTGCATGTTCACTTGCACCCTTAAACATCTTCACACGAGAGCAGGTGTGCATGCTCACATACACCCGTACACGTCTTCAACCGAGAGCAGGTGTGCATGCTCACATATACCCTTAGATGTCTTCACACGAGAGCAGGTGTGCATGCTCACATACACCCTTACACGTCTTCACGTGTGAGCAGGTGTGCATGCTCACATACACCCTTAGATGTCTTCACACGAGAGGTGTGCATGCTCACATAAACCCTTAGATGTCTTCACACGAGAGCAGGTGTGCTTGCTCACATGCACCCTTAGATGTCTTCACCCGAGAGAAGGTGTGCATGCTCACATACACCCTTAGATGTCTTCACACGAGAGCAGGTGTGCATGCTCACACACACTCTTACACGTCTTCACATGAGAGCAGGTGTGCATGCTCACATACACCCTTAGGTGTCTTCACCCGAGAGCAGGTGTGCATGCTCACATACACCCTTAGATGTCTTCACATGAGAGCAGGTGTGCATGCTCACACACACTCTTACACGTCTTCACACGAGAGCAGGTGTGCATGCTCACATACACCCTTACACATCTTCACCCGAGAGCAGGTGTGCATGCTCACATGCACCCTTAGACGTCTTTATACGAGAGCAGGTGTGCATGCTCACATACACCCTTACACGTCTTCACCCGAGAGCATGTGTGCATGCTCACATACACCCTTACATGTCTTCAGGTGAGAGCAGGTGTGCATGCTCACATAAACCCTTACACGTCTTCACACGAGAGCAGGTGTGCATGCTCACATACACCCTTAGACGTCTTCACACGACAGCAGGTGTGCATGCTCACATAAACTTTTAGACGTCTTCACACGAGAGCAGGTGTGCATGCTCACATACACCCTTAGACATCTTCACACGAGAGCAGGTGTGCATGCTCACATAAACCCTTACACGTCTTCACACGAGAGCAGGTGTGCATGCTCACATACACCCTTAGACGTCTTCACGTGTGAGCAGGTGTGCATGCTCACATACACCCTTAGATGTCTTCACACGAGAGCAGGTGTGCATGCTCACATACACCCTTACACGTCTTCACCCAAGAGCAGGTGTGCATGCTCACATACACCCTTAGACGTCTTCACACAAGAGCAGGTGTGCATGCTCACATGCACCCTTAGACGTCTTCACTCGAGAGCAGGTGTGCATGCTCACATACACCCTTAGACATCTTCACACGAGAACAGGTGTGCATGCTCACACACACTCTTACACGTCTTCACACGAGAGCAGGTGTGCATGCTCACATACACCCTTACACGTCTTCACCCAAGAGCAGGTGTGCATGCTCACATGCACCCTCAGACGTCTTTACCCGAGAGCAGGTGTGCATGCTCACATACACACTTACACGTCTTCACGTGAGAGCAGGTGTGCATGCTCACACACACACTTACACGTCTTCACACGAGAGCAGGTGTGCTTGCTCACATACACCCTTAGATGTCTTCACACGAGAGCAGGTGTGCATGCTCACATCAACCTTAGACGTCTTCATATGAGAGCATGTGTGCATGCTCACATACACCCTTAGACATCTTCACAAGAGAGCAGGTGTGCATGCTCACATACACCTTTAGACGTCTTCATACTAGAGCAGGTGTGCATGCTCACATGCACCCTTACCCGTCTTCCCACGAGAGCAGGTGTGCATGCTCACATCACCTTTAGACGTCTTCATACGAGAGCAGGTGTGCTTGCTCACATACACCCTTAGACGTCTTCATATGAGAGCAGGTATGCATGCTCACATACACCTTTAGACCTCTTGATACGAGAGCAGGTGTGCATGCTCACATGCACCCTTACACGTCTTCACCCGAGAGCAGGTGTGCATGCTTACATACACCCTTACACATCTTCACGTTAGAGCAGGTGCGCATGCTCACACACACTCTTACACGTCTTCACACGAGATCAGGTGTGCTTGCTCACATACACCCTTAGATGTCTTCACACGAGAGCAGGTGTGCATGCTCACAGCAACCTTAGACGTCTTCATATGAGAGCATGTGTGCATGCTCACATACACCCTTAGACATCTTCACAAGGGAGCAGGTGTGCATGCTCACATACACCCTTACACGTCTTCACCCGAGAGCATGTGTGCATGCTCACATACACCCTTACACGTCTTCAGGTGAGAGCAGGTGTGCATGCTCACATAAACCCTTACACGTCTTCACACGAGAGCAGGTGTGCATGCTCACATACACCCTTAGACGTCTTCACACGACAGCAGGTGTGCATGCTCACATAAACTTTTAGACGTCTTCACACGAGAGCAGGTGTGCATGCTCACATACACCCTTAGACATCTTCACACGAGAGCAGGTGTGCATGCTCACATAAACCCTTACACGTCTTCACACGAGAGCAGGTGTGCATGCTCACATAAACCCTTAGATGTCTTCACACGAGAGCAGGTGTGCTTGCTTACATACACCCTTAGATGTCTTCACACGAGAGCAGGAGTGCATGCTCACATACACCCTTAGACGTCTTCACACGAGAGCAGGTGTGCATGCTCACATACACCCTTAGACGTCTTCACACGAGAGCAGGTGTGCATGCTCACATACACCCTTAGACTTCTTCACACGAGAGCACGTGTGCATGCTCACACACACTCTTACACGTCTTCACACGAGAGCAGGTGTGCATGCTCACATACACCCTTAAACGTCTTCACCCGAGAGCAGGTGTGCATGCTCACATGCACCCTCAGACCTCTTTACCCGAGAGCAGGTGTGCATGCTCACATACACCCTTACACGTCTTCACACGAGAGCAGGTGTGCATGCTCACATGCACCCTTAGACGTCTTCATACGAGAGCAGGTGTGCATGCTCACATCAACCTTAGACGTCTTCATATGAGAGCATGTGTGCATGCTCACATACACCCTTAGACATCTTCACAAGAGAGCAGGTGTGCATGCTCACATACACCTTTAGACGTCTTCATACTAGAGCAGGTGTGCATGCTCACATGCACCCTTACCCGTCTTCCCACGAGAGCAGGTGTGCATGCTCACATCACCTTTAGACGTCTTCATACGAGAGCAGGTGTGCTTGCTCACATACACCCTTAGACGTCTTCATAAGAGAGCAGGTATGCATGCTCACATACACCTTTAGACGTCTTGATACGAGAGCAGGTGTGCATGCTCACATGCAGCCTTACACGTCTTCACCCGAGAGCAGGTGTGCATGCTCACATACACCCTTAGACGTCTTCATATGAGATCAGGTGTGCATGCTCACATACACCCTTAGATGTCTTCACAGGAGAGCAGGTGTGCATGCTCACATGCACCCTTAGACGTCTTCATACGAGAACAGGTGTGCATGTTCAATTGCACCCTTAAACATCTTCACACGAGAGCAGGTGTGCACGCTCACATACACCCGTACACGTCTTCAACCGAGAGCAGGTGTGCATGCTCACATACACCCTTAGATGTCTTCACACGAGAGCAGGTGTGCATGCTCACATACACCCTTACACGTCTTCACGTGTGAACAGGTGTGCATGCTCACATACACCCTTAGATGTCTTCACACGAGAGCAGGTGTGCATGCTCACATAAACCCTTAGATATCTTCACCCGAGAGCAGGTGTGCATGCTCACATACACCCTTAGATGTCTTCACAGAGAGCAGGTGTGCATGCTCACACACACTCTTACACGTCTTCACTTGAGAGCAGGTGTGCATGCTCACATACACCCTTAGATGTCTTCACCCGAGAGCAGGTGTGCATGCTCACATACACCCTTAGATGTCTTCACCCGAGAGCAGGTGTGCATGCTCACACACACTCTTACATGTCTTCACACGAGAGCAGGTGTGCATGCTCACATACACCCTTACACGTCTTCACACGAGAGCAGGTGTGCATGCTCACATGCACCCTTAGACATCTTCACACGAGAGCAGGTGTGCATGCTCACATACACCCTTACACGTCTTCACGTGAGAGCAGGTGTGCATGCTCACACACACTCATACACGTCTTCACACGAGAGCAGGTGTGTTTGCTCACATACACCCTTAGATATCTTCACACGAGAGCAGGTGTGCATGCTCACATTCACCCTTAGATGTCTTCACACGAGAGCAGGTGTGCATGCTCACATACACCCTTAGACGTCTTCACAAGAGAGCAGGTGTGCATGCTCACATGCACCCTTAGATGTCTTCACCCAAGAGCAGGTGTGCATGCTCACATACACCCTTACACGTCTTCACCCGAGAGCAGGTGTGCATGCTCACATACACCCTTAGATGTCTTCACACGAGAGCAGGTGTGCATGCTCACATACACCCTTACACGTCTTCATGTGTGAGCAGGTGTGCATGCTCACATACACCCTTAGATGTCTTCACACGAGAGCAGGTGTGCATGCTCACATGCACCCTTAGATGTCTTCACCCGAGAGCAGGTGTGCCTGCTCACATACACCCTTAGACGTCTTCACACGAGAGCAGTTGTGCATGCTCACATGCACCCTTACACGTCTTCACCCGAGAGCAGGTGTGCATGCTCACATACACCCTTAGACGTCTTCATATGAGATCAGGTTTGCATGCTCACATACACCCTTAGACGTCTTCACCCGAGAGCAGGTGTGCATGCTCACATGCACCCTTAGACGTCTTCACCCGAGAGCAGGTGTGCATGCTTACATACACCCTTACACATCTTCATGTTAGAGCAGGTGTGCATGCTCACACACACTCTTACACGTCTTCACACGAGATCAGGTGTGCATGCTCACATGCACCCTTAGACGTCTTCACATGAGAGCAGGTGTGCATGCTCACATGCACCCTTACACGTCTTCACCCGAGAGCATGTGTGCATGCTCACATACACCCTTACACGTCTTCACCCGAGAGCAGGTGTGCATGCTCACATACACCCTTACACGTCTTCACACGAGAGCAGGTGTGCATGCTCACATACACCCTTAGACGTCTTCACACGACAGCAGGTGTGCATGCTCACATACACCCTTAGACGTCTTCACATGAGAGCAGGTGTGCATGCTCACATACACCCTTAGATGTCTTCACACGAGAGCATGTGTGCATGCTCACACACACTCTTTCATGTCTTCACACGAGAGCAGGTGTGCATGCTCACATACACCCTTAGATGTCTTCACCCAAGAGCAGTTGTGCATGCTCACGTTCATCCTTACATGTCTTCATACAAGAGCTGATGAGCATGTTCACATACATCCTTACATATTTTCACAGGAGAGCTGGTGTGCATGCTCACATACATCCTTAGGGCTTAGGCTGTGAGGAGATACTACATGGAAGTTAGTTCTCTTGAATTAAGGGAAAACATAACATCTATGTTTTCTATCTACTCTCCCACTCATATCCTTTTGACATACTCAGTTTATCTTCCATATTTTCATGAATAATATTCAGTGGTTTTAAAATATCATTTAATATACATGCAGGGTGACTGTTAAAGGTATTTTTCTTATTCTATAATATAGAACCAGTATTAGATATTCTTTGGTTTATATTTTAAAAAATCTGGTCTAAAATCTTCAACTCCCCATTCTATCCCCGAAATAAAGACATTTTTTGCATACAATAAAATTCCTGTGTTGACATTTAAGATTAATGTTAGTTTGTGTTGGCTTTTTGTCTTCCACAGAAAAGCTTGAGACACTGAGAAATGTATCCAGGGAAATGATATAATAAATAAGTCCACATACTCTGGCGTGTTTCTCTTATCTTCATGTTCATAGCTGAAAGTTTATATGCTGGAGGAGTCTCTGAACAAATATTAAGTGTTTAAAAAGATACTACAAAAGAACATCAAGTATATACATTAGAAAACTATATTTTAAAGACACATGTTTAAATTCTGACAGTGCATAACAAGTGGTATTTTGTTAAATTGAATTTCTTGTTTGTTCTCATGTCACAAAACAGAGATGACTGATGTATTTTTCATGATTCAAAGCACTCAAACAAGAACCAATATGATCCCTTACAAATGCTCCGGAATGTCAACCTATTTCCCATTTGTTAGGCTGCAAGTCACTTAGCCCCCAGGATTGTCATTAAGGGAGGTCTCTGGCATTTTGAGGAAATGATGTTTTGCAGCTATTTGGCAACTTTGGTCCAATGGGATTCGTTACCATTTAAAAGTACACATTGACTTCTCAATTAACTGGGTGGATAATAAAAATATCAGCCATGTATCTTTTTAGTGGCACTCATGTTGTTCTTAAAGTACAACAAAAATATGGAATCTTGAAATCAACTCATGCAGAAGAAAATCTCCTCTATGTGGGCTGTATGGAGGGTCAAGCTTCTGGACCCTTCAGACATTTGAAGCATTCACTAACCTGCTTCTCAAGGCCTGAGTATCTCTTGTACAGATGTATCTTGGGAGAACTTGTCTAAATTACTGCATTATGACCACAGTGACAGTACTAGCTCTACTTGACAAAACGTTTCACTCCATCCCACAAAGGAGCTTCTATCCTTAGCTTTAAAGATGCCCGTTGTGGCAAGGCACTGTCTCCTAGTTCGAGCACTTTATGCAACTGTGTGAAACATACGGTCAGCACTCCTAATGAACTCAGATCTTCACAGGTTGGCAACACAAATATTTATTTTTTAAAGTTTTTTTTTTAATTTTATTTTTATTTATTTAAGAGCCAACGAGAGAGAGAGAAAATGGGCATGCCAGGGCCCATAGCCACTGCAAATGCATCACCTTGTGCATCTGGCTTACGTGGTACTGGGGAATTGAACTTATGTCCTTTGGCTTCGTAGGCAGTCACCTCAACCACTAAGCCATCTCTAAAGCCAAACTCAAAGAATTCTGCACTCAGAAAGAATTAGGAAGTAACTGACACTTAGAAGACATGGTAAGGGAACTCGAAGCACAGTTTACATAGAGAAATGCTCTTGAATGACCCTTCACCTACTCTAACATTCTCAAAGACCAGTTGTTAGACACACGCAGGCAGCATTAAACCCTGGAAGAATGGCTTGCATTCTCTCTGGAGATTTAAGTTCATGGCTAACAGTCACAACAAGCACTTACAGGAGCCAATACAGCCTGTAATTGCTCTGCACATACACACCTTTGCATCTATCAAGAGAACCGCAGCAGCCAGGCTCTTACTAGTGCCTCCTGAATGCTATTCTTAGGAATGGCTCATACCTTCAGTAGCGATGTTAGGTGTTCCTATGTGGTAAACCTTCCAATCACTCTGGGACTCCTTGTGACCACACCTGCCTTACAACCATTACTTCTGCCCTAATGACAGGAGACAAGGGTCCCTGGGAATCCAAGGAAACTGCTTTTTGCTTACATTTCAGGAAGATCAGCTGCAGGTGACAGCTTAGTTAAGATGATACACTGTATGCTGTTGTATCATCTTTTTTCTCAAGCTTTGTAAAGATTACTTCGTTTTATAAAACTAAAGAAGGGCTGGAGAGATGGCGTATAAGTTAAGGTACTTGCTGGCAAAGTCAAAGGACCCAGGTTTGATTCCCCAGGACCCATGTAAGCCACATGCACAAGGTGAAGCATGTACCTGGAGTTTGCTTGCAGCAGCCAAAGGCCTTGCCACACCCATTCTCTCTCTCTCTGCCTCTTTCTCTTTCTCAAATGACAATAAATGCATAAAAACTAAACATTAAATTTGGTAATTATAAAATCAATGCCTTTGTTCTCGCATGACATTTTATAACAATTACTATTTTTAACAGTTTACCCTTCACTGAACTCCTCCTTCTTTCCAATGAGACTCACTTCTATTTTGATAACTTTTTTTCAGTCTCTTCCATCATCCATGTCAAAATATTGACATTACTGTGATGTTAGCAATAGCTGCTGTGAGGTCATTATGTGGTGGTCATTTTATGTCCTGAAGATAGTGTTCTTAGAGAGCTGGTCCCCGTCCTCTGGGTGGTTTTGTTTGTTTGTTTTTGTTTTTTCCACACACTCTTCCCCAATGTTCCCTGAGCCTTGAGAGGATGTTCTAGATTCTGTCAGTTAACACTGAGCTTTCAACTTCACTTGTTCTCAGCCCTCTGGTGATCTGTGGCTCTCAGGTATCCACAGCAGCTTTTCTGACCAAGGGTGTGGTTCACAGCAATCTACAGGGATATGCAGAACAGAAATATCTGAGAAGCAACTGATGAGCACGGCGTACCCATTTAGTCAGTCAATAGCAACGGTTCTCCCCTTAGGTTCTATGACCTTCACAACCATGGATCTTTAGGCAAGTTTGCATTACCAAGCGTGCATTCTCCCCACGGTGCAGGCCTTGGAGTCAATAAGACAGTTGGATGCACTCATGCAGTCATGCCACTCTGGCACTGGTAGGTACCTCTTGGCTGGCTGGTTAGTTCTGTAACACGCAGGGGAGTTTGGCTGTTGAGCTGCCCTCTTCTCTCACTGAGTACACTTATTGATGCATTTTCCCACCCAATGGCCTGCTCAGCACTTCCTAGCACTATGCCAGCTAGCTTGGCCAGGGTGGGGGTTCCGTATCACCTCTAGCTGGACTTTCCATCGTCCTTCTACTGACATGCATGTTGTCTTCAGCAACAGGGTTTACTGTCTAGTTCTGGTGAACGTCCAGGAGGCTTCAGCAATAGCCTGTGTAGTTTGGGGGGGGGGGGCAGTGACCAACAACTCACTGGGAGGCATCCCATCCCTGGCACTGGGGTTTTCCTTCAACTACCTCTGACTTCTGTGAGCAACACTGTTTATGCTTATAGAAAGTTTTGGCTCTAACTAGGAGTCTCTATCTCTCTTATCTTTTTACTTTAATTAATAAGTGGGGTTCCCTCTGGCATTTTCATTATCTTTTTACATTTCACGTAACCTCCCTTCCATTCTTTACCCTGATCCCAGTTTGGTTGGCCCATCCCCAGTACTCTGTACCTCTGCTTACGTATCTTCTATCCCCTAAGATTCGGCTCTACCCTCTACCACTCTCATGGCTCCTTTCTAGGTTCCTGGGCTCTACTCACACTTACTCTGACTTGTATGCAGATCTAAAACTTTGAAGCTAGAATTTTCATGAGAAAATGTCTTCTTAAGCCTGTTACTTCAATGTATTTCCAGATCCACTCATTTTCCTGTGAGTTTCATAAACTGTATTGTATATATGTGCCACATTGTCATTATCCACTCAACAGTTGATACACATTTAGGCTGATTCTATTTCCTAGCTATTGTGAATAGAGCAGCAGTTAACAAGAATGAACAAGTGTATGTAAAGTATAGACTGCTGAGGGCGTATGTGGAGGAGTGGTACAGATCGGTCATATAGAAGATCTATTTTTAGCTTTTTTGAGGAAACTTCATCCAGATTTCCACATGGCTGCAGCAGCTTGCATTCCCATCAACAGTGAATAAGGTTTTCTTCCCCCACATCCATGCCAGTATTTGTTGTCAATCGTTTCTTTTTTTCAGTAATAGTCACTCTAACTGTATTTAGATGGAGTCTCAAAGTAGTTGTAGCTTTCATTTTCCTGGTGGCTGAAGATGTTGAGCATTTAAGAATATTTATGGGCCATGTATCTTACTTCTTTTGACAACTCTGTTCAATCCCATAGACCAGTTTTTGATTGGGATGCTTGTTTTAGATTATTTGGATTTTATATTTTGCCCTGTGTACATACCAGATATTAATCCTGTCAGATGTAGCTGGCAAAGATTTTCTTCCATTCTGTAGGTTGACAGTTTCTTTAGCTGTGCAGTAGCTTTCAGTTTAATTGTTGATTGACTGCCTTATTTCCTAGACAACTTGGGTCCTACTTAGAAATTATCTGAAATATGTATGTGTTAATGTTTTCTCCCTACTTCTTCCTCAAGAAATTTAAAATTATGCTTTTTGTTGTTGTTGTTTTCAAGGTAGGGTTTCACTCTAGTCCAGGCTGACCTGTAGTCTTAGGCTGGCTCTGAACAGCAATACTCCTACCTCTCTCACCTGAATTCTGGGATTAAAGGTGTGTACCACCATGCCTGGAAAGAGTTTCTGGCTTATCATTAAAGTCCTTGATACATTTGGATTTGATTTTCATGCAGGGTGAGATAAGAGTCTGAATTCATTCTTTTACATGTAAGTAGCCTGGTTTCCCAACACCGTTTGTTGAAAATGATGATATTTTGGCAACAGTTGGTTTTGCTTTGTCAAAAATCAGGTGGCATAGCCATAATTTTTTTTTAAAGCATGGTGCCGGGCCTGGTGGTGCACATGTTTTATCTCAGCATTTGGAAGACACAGATAATATGACCACCATGAGTTCAAATCCAGCCTGAGCCTACATAGTAAAGCCTAGGTCAGCCTGAGCTACAGAGAGACCCTGGTTTGAAAAAACCACAAAGAAAACAAGCGCCATGGCAATGGCACAAAAAGAGGCATGAGGATCCATGTAATAGAAGATCCTGTATACATCCACGCAATCTAGTTTTCTTATTAATGATACTTAATATATCTTTTTTTTCTTTCTTACACAGGCTGGAGCCAATGTCCTTCTCCAGGATGTGAATGGAAATATCCCCCTAGATTATGCTGGGGAAGGGACAGAATCAAGTTCTATTCTCCTGGCCTATCTGGATGAAAATGGTAGGCCAAAGTTTCCTTTAAAAGAATCTGTAGAAAGGAATATACTGGTACAATTATAAATGTATATTAGTTTTTATAAGAACGCCCATCTCTCAGGTTGGTGTGGTTTCCCACGAGGTCACAGCATAATGTGACTTTTCCTCCATGTTGCCTTGCTTTCACTACATTCCTTTATTGGTCAGCACTCCTTTTTATAAGCCAGCAGAAACCCAGAGAGCAACAGAGACAGAACATCAGGCAGGCATCTGCAGTCCATGATCAGTAGGACTGCATGTGTTATTATGATTGCCTCTCCCATGGGAAGAGAAAGGAAATGAAACCAGTACAACTGAGTTTTGAGAGAGTGAGAACTAGGCCATCCCAGGTATGTTCTCCAGGAGCAGATGATCCTAATAGGAACTTAGGTCAGCGAGGATTTGATGCAAGAGCACTGTGTGCTTCATCCCAGAATCCACTCTGTGACACTTACACACTGCATGACCAGAAGAAAGCACAGGATCCGAGGACTGTCCTGCAGAGGTGAGGCTGAGCCGCCATGTGCAACTTGCAAGACACAGAGCCAGCTCGCAGAGCAGGAGTCAGCTCCGCGAGGGCGAACGAGCAGCACCTGACCCTGGTACACGTGCGTGGCATGGAAATGAGCCAGGGTCTCCTCTGCCTGGCTGCTTACATGCAGACAGGAGCAGAATCCCATCCGCCAAGACCGCTGACCAGAGAACAAGCACTCAAAAAGTTCACAACAAGCTGGGGCTGATGAACATCTTCTTACCTCTGGGAGAAGCACTGGTTTCTACTGCATCATTTGCAGATACTTTGCATCCTCCAGCTCACACATTTCAAAGGGTTTGTTTTGCAGAGCTTAAGTAATAATTAGCACCTACCATCCTTAAATTCTCAACAAAACAAATCTCATTATTTGAAAAAGCAAAGTAGGAACGGTTGTATGATAGAGACAAAATGTGAGGCCCCCTTGGCTACAAGTCACCAAAGCAGGGCTCGAGGCATAGGCAGGCTGGATGTGCCCTGCCTGCCATCTTCAGCTGCTCTCCCGGAAGTTGCCATTCAGTCATCCACCCTCCAGTTTCACAGGGCTCTTCTGAAGAAGACCTCATTGCTGTTCCCAAGTCCCATTGTGTATGACTCCGGAGACAACTCTGTTATTTCTAAAGGGAACAAAGCTTGAAGTCAAGTGGATTTCAAGTTCAAAGTTAATGACTCAGACGTTTACAGAACTTCCCAGGAAAGACACAGTTCTAAGTTTGCATGAAAAACTTGGCTATTGTGAGGCCTGTAGTTAACGCTTCTGTATTACTGAACACTGGCCAAGAGGAATTTTACGTGTTCTTATCACCTTAATAATAACAGCAGTAGTAAGAAAGAAAGCTTTATGAAATATATTTGATTTCAGATGCGAACTGATCTTTAAGTCCACCAATGAGTACACATGTTCTATGTGTGCACCTGTACCCTAAAAATGGAGGCTATGAAATAGATAACAAAACTCCAAATGCAGAACAAAAAATCTTGGTGGTATTTCAGCTAATGAGCTATTTCCATATAATTGGTTTATGATTTTCATATTGTTATAAATTTCTAAGAACAAGTCATAAGTGTTTCATTTTAAAAGGCACAATTAAATATCTACTTGCAAAACTATCACTTACATGCCTTTCCAACCCAGTGAAGCATTTTGCTTACTAGAAAGTTTGGTTTTGCAAAATTGGTATATTCTAACCATATAAAGAAGAAAAACATTTAGAGGATAAACAAGAGAGGGGAAAATCTGTCACAACTATGGCTGTCACAACTGGTTTGTAAAATGCATGTTTGCTGGAACAAACTCAATTTAATACCTCTTCAATTTTTAATTCTGTTTTCCACTCGTCGCTGCACCTGCCCTTCTTTCACCTTCTGCTTCTGTCAGGCTCCCGCCTGCTCATCGGCGTCATCTGCTTGCTTTCTAGTAAACACTGTCGAATTCCATTTATTCTCTGCCACTGTTACTGGTGTACTTTTAGAGTTACCTGCTGTAACAGCATGGGCTGACATCCTCAGAAATTTCTAATATACAAGGATTAGATCTCTACTATTATTTGGCTTTCAGGATAACATTAATACATCTTGGTGGTTGGAATCCTTGGGTGTTCCCTATTCTGCAAAGTAACTTTCACGTGAGATATTTATCACGGTGTCACATTAGGATGCAGGTGGCAGGAAAGGCCAGGCGATGTCATGAACAAGTTGATTACATGGAAAATCACTGGTCACAAGTTCTAATTGCACTGTCAACCATTGCCTTACTTTGTAAACTCAAGCGCAGCAATTACCCTCAGCTCGGTGCCTGAGCTCCCAGGGCTGTGAAATGAGACAAGCCCGAAGGCTGATTGAGCATTTGATGAATACCACATCTTCGCTTCGTGGCAAAACAGCCGAAGTGAAGGGGAAGCAATAGGTTCTAAAATGAGCCTCTGAGGCAAGAACGCCCAGAGGAGAGAGCTCATGGAGGACAAGCACGAAAACTGTACCCACATTTATCTGCACCTCGCTAGATTCTTTATGTATCCATCCATCAACCACTCTGGATAAAAAGCCAGTTTACAAACATGTGGCTTACATGCTTTGGAAACCCACTGATAATTTAGCTCCCTGTCTTGCCATCTACTGAGAATTAACCTGCAATAGATGCCACTGGATTCCCAAACGTTCTCTTCATGTGTCATTTCTCTCCTTATTGCTTTATCTTCCTGTGACACTGAGTGACCTTGGCCACTGCCAGAAAAAGGAATATCTATACATAATCTTTCCATAATCCCCTTGGATTCTTTTGGGGCTTCATCTTGACATTGTCTGGGGTGTGCCACTCATAAGTGCATGCTCTGGTTCCCACGTGTTGCCCTTTGTCTGAGTTTTGTCCTTAGAAAGCATCCTTTATCTCAAGATACGGTGACATGTGCTCTCTCGGTCAGCACTCCTTTTATTTCATTTTATTTATTTATTTTGGTTTTTCTCCTTTTATATGCTTTGTTACCAGTTGCCTTTGCTTTTCTTCTCCATCTGACTTGGAATTCAGAGAATTTAAAACATGTCCTCTATGTAAGAGTTTGTCTCTTTACTCTATGTTACTTAACTTTGTCATCACAGCCAGGAACACAACTTCATTTTTATTCTCCCTAGTCTCTTGTCTAATTGTCACTGAATCTTAGGAGTCCATTTCCTTGACACCACTCTCTCCACTGGTCTCTGTCCCCTTACAAATCATTCTGTTCCTGCCTTAATTACACTTCGGTCTTTCTATTTCGGGTTAGTGCAATAGTTTCCATGCCTGTTCTCTGCTCCAGTCTTATGCTTCCCAACTCAACCTTCAGAGGACATGAGTAGGTCAATCAGTTCATCAATTCCTCACATTTCTCTTGCTTGATGAATTTTATTCAAAATGTTGGTCCCATAGCAGTCTTTTCAGAATCACACATAATTGGGTTGTTGGTACACCCCCATGTTCATGGGGGAGTTCTCCTATGCCTGCTATGAAGGTGCATGGAGGGAGAGACAAAGAGCATCAGCACCCTGTGACCTCTGCCTTTGCTGATGCCACTGTTCCTTATCTACCTGCCCAAGCTCTTCCTTCTCTGGGTATCTTAGGAAGCTTACTGTAGACACCATACTGTGGTAACTTAAAGTTCTATGAGTTCAGAAACATGCTAAAACCAGGGAACCATTATATTTGCCTTTTAAAATGTGCTTCTTTCTCCTTTGAGGACAAAATGGCCTTCTGTGTATACCCAAATAATGAAGCAGTAACATACATAATGAATAAAAATAACATGTGTACTCTGCTGAGTATAGTGGCACAAATCTTTAATCCTAGCATTTGGGAGGCTGAGGTAGGACAATCACTTTGAGTTTGAGGCCAGCCTAGGCTACAGTACCAAACAATACAAACCCCCTAAGGAGGGAAGGTGTAATTTTTTCTACTATCTATCATAGAAGGTTTTTGCTGAAGCAAGTTTTTTCAACCTTATGTGAGGGGCTATGCTATCTGGGGAACCATGAAGGCTGGCTTGTTTCAACACTGTGACTGGTACATGCAGAGGTAGGCATGTTGTGAACAGCCCCAGGGTGAGATGGGGACATACTCTCTGTAGTCAGGAGTCTCTACAGAAGCATACACATTTCAGCACCAGTGTACACCATGACAAACTCAGGACAGCGTAGCCCCATGCAAAACAACTGTCATGAGAACATCATTTCCTTAAGATGGTCAGTTGAAGAAAGACTGACATTTGGTATTAACTCAGGCAATGATAATAATGTCCCAAGTAACAACTTGTTTAGTTAGGCAATTTATTAATTCTTAAAGAATACCAGCTTCGTCCCAAATAACAACTCTAAAGAAGTCTTTACCTTCTTCCCAAATAACAACTCTAAACAAGTCTTTACCTTCTTTTGTTCAGAAAAGAGTGAGAATACGATTTAATCTCTTTTAGCAGAAAAGATTGGCCCAATATCCATTACCTACTAGACTTATTATGTACTCAACCATCTTTTTAAAAAGTGAGTTTATTCTTGTATTGACAGTGTTGAATAGAGTTTAATAAAGAAAAGGGGGTCTCGACGCCATCTTCTCACATCTCTGGGGATGTATGCGGGCAGATTATTCCTTGAACCCTATAGTTTTCATTCCAACTCAAGACCTGACTTGTTGGAAAACCTCCCAAGTCCATGCCAGCAACTTCTTGGAAGATGTAAGTCTTCTTGATGGGAGCTTCCCTGCAGGTGACAGAACCCTTCCTTCCATGCATCACACACCCCAAAACCAGGACCCCTAATCCTTAATACCGAGACCAGGCGAGGGGGGCGTCCTGATGGCCCATCGCACCTGCCGTCCTCCAGTGAGCAGGGAAGAGCATCTGCGCCGCCATGCACGGCCTGGGGCCCTGGGGCCCTGGGGCCCAAGGGCAGGATCTGTGCTTCCCGGGAGCTCGGGGGAGACAAGCCCGGGGCACACCAGAGACGCCATATGAGGCCGTCCGCGAGCCACCCTCCGCCAGCGCCGGCAAGCGCACAGGGCCAGGGGCGTCAATCAGACGCCCACGCAGCGCGCTCACGTGACTGGCGAACTCTCGCGTGAGTGGGGCGCTCTCGCGCCAGCCCCGAGGAGCTCGCGTGCGATTGGGCAGCGCTCCGCGAGGAGCTCTCGCACTGCAGGGAGAGCTCTCGCGAGACTTGTGAGCTCCTGCGTGGAAGTCTTTCTCGGGTCTGCATGAGGGCTCCTCACGTGGCCGGAGGGTCTGGAGCCCCGTCTGATGCCGGAGCCTCGCATGTCACTCCAGAGAGAATGGTGTCCCCTCAGTGTGAGGTGTCTTTGACAGGGTTAGCGGTGCAGTGCTCAGTTTGAACGTTTGCTTTTGAAATCACTGTGCATGCATCGCCAAGTATCCGATGGCCGCGAGAGACCCTGAATTCTAACGCGCAGTGCGACACAGGTCACGAGGCCAAGAAGCTGACGTTGATACGGAACTGCTACAGACTCTATTTAGACTTTGCCAGTTTTTCCACAGGGCCACTTTTTCTAGTCAAGTATACAGCATTGCATTTAGTTGTGACTATTTTGGTGAGAAAAAAGTCCCAATAAACAAAAAGCATGACTTTGTACTTTGTTCCAATCTACTGTAAATCCTTGAAAACATTGAGCATGTTGCAAATTTGTCCTAAAACAGATATGCCTGAAGAATCTGTCATGCAATATAGTTCGAAACTGCAGGTATTCAAAGAGAAAAAACTTTTGGTGCTTACAAGGAACACTCAAAGGGAAGAGGGGTTTGAGGAGTATGTTGCAAGAGCCCATGATGTTAGTCCTGATGCCCAGCCTTCCTTTCTCCCTCAGGGGTGGACTTCACCTCCCTGCGCCAGATGAAGCTGCAGAGACCCATGTCTATGCTAGCAGACGTCAGACAGCTCGTATTGGCAGGAGGGAATGTTAATGAGAAAAACGATGAAGGAGTTACACTGGTAAGTTCATGTATTTGACTCTGAATTTGTTAAAATGGAGAACTGTGTTAACCCTGATTCCCAAAGTTAGATACAATTTTCAAAAATGTGGATTTTCACAAAAGTAATACATACTCATTGTGGAAATTTTGAAAAGCACATACATATATGAAAAGAAAATGTAGAATACTCAAGTCTTCGCCCAGAGAGGTTCCATGATATGTTTTATTCAAACATTTCTGCATCAGCTATTTCTATAAATTTTAAAGTAAATTTTGTACAATCATTTGTCATTAAATTTTGAGATGTGATTTGCAGAAAAGGGTTTCATTTTAGTGCTTAGTGAAACAAAACTATGGATTATTTTTCCAATATAACTTAGTAATTTTATCAGATTCCTCTCATTACGCTGTTATTGATTGGTGTCAGGCACAGTTGTAGCAACTGAAAAGTAAAGTGATCAAACTTGGATTCATTTAATACTATCAACACACTAACCATCAAAATAAGTTTGTCTTGGGCTGGAGAAATGGCTTAGCGATTAAGCGCTTGCCTGTGAAGCCTAGGGACCCTGGTTCAAGGCTTGATTCCTCAGGACCCACATTAGCCAGATGTACAAGGGGTGCACGCTTCTGGAGTTCATTTGCAGTGGCTGGAAGCCCTGGCGTGCCCATTCTCTCTCTCGCTCTCTGCCTCTTCCTCTCTCTCTCTGTCGCTCTTAAATAAATAAATAAAAATAAACAAAAAAAAAAGATTAAAAAAAAATAAGTTTGTCTTATTGACCCAAGATATTTGCCCAAACCTGGAATTCTTGGATTGAAATTAATGTTAAAGAAAAGATATAACTGAAACCAAGAGGGGGAAACATTGAGAGAAGGTGGAAGAGGCCATCAAGAGGAGGGGTGGAGGAGAGTGTTAGTTGCACTAGCGGGAGTGTACTCAGTAACTCAGAGGTAAAGATGAGGAAGAGCTGTGCCCCTGCAGTGGTGGCATGGGGTGTGGCAGAGTTTTAGATTTGTTAAATGCAGATTTAGAAAAGCGGGACAGGGTAAAAGGGGCAGTTCAGTGAGTGAAGATTGCTTGTTGTGCAAGCACAAAGTCCCCACTTCAGCCCTGGCACCCAGTTAAACATTCCAGTGTGCACTGCTGGGCATGCCTGTTACCAGATTTTCAAGAGAGAAGGTAGAGCCAGGAGATCCACTTGGGCTAGCTGATCAGCCAATGTGACGTGTGTGCGCGCGTGCACACACACTTACAAGCCAGCCTCTTAAAGGAAAGAAAAGAAAGGCAAAGGAAGAGAAAAAAAGGCACAACTTTATCCGTAAATGGAACTGTCTTCTTAAATATCTGTGTTAAAATTAAATAATTTTACAGTGTTGTAAAGTTTATAAAATGTTAAGTTTCTACTCTGTTAAACCTGGTCTTTAAAAAGTCAATGTTTATGAACATACAAACTATAGAAAACACTATAATAATATAGCATTAATTATAACAAAACAAAGCCCATTTTGAGTTCACTGAAAATTAAACATTCTAACCCTAATTAATATATGGATATAAAAACTGTCCACGTGCTGTAAACAAACAATGAGCTCATAATGATCTTTTTTCATGGATTCACGGGTCACTGGGAAAGATGGATCGTGTGCACTCTGCATGAGCTATGTCCACAGTGTGTTAGTAAAGAAGCATGAAAAGAGGAAATAGCAAAGCAGGCCAGAAGTGTGCTGGGAGTAGTGCTCACACCTGGCCTGGGTCCACGGATCTGACAAGGATGGCCATGACCTATGGCAGAGAAAGTGTGAAGTATGCACCTCTGAAGAGCTGGTGTTCCAGCTGAGAAGGAGAGGCATAAATGCCCAGAGGAAGAGCTTAGTGTGGCTTCCTTGAGAGAGAGCTAGCAACTCACTTGCCTGAGGTTAACTAAACAAGATCAGAGAGGGAGCTGGGACCAAGGCACACTGTATTGACTGGTCTTGAGGAAGATGACTAATGTTGTGAGTGAAGTGGGAGCATGCCTGAGATTTCTCCCTGAGGAATCACTTTGCAGTTAAATGGACCACTCACTTAGGCTGTGTAGTGAGGGTGGTACTGTAAGAGTGAAGTGAAGTGGAAAGCTCTGGAGGAGACTAGGAGAGCCTGTGAGGCTCCTACGATGAGTAAAGTCAGCAGAGATACAGGGAAGCTCCCCGAATGATGTGTGGCAGGAGATGATGGGACTACAGAATGGCCCAGGCATTCTCAAGTAGTCTGTCTTTGTGGTGGAGGTCAGACCAGATAGAGAGGGCTACCGGCCAAACAGGGTAGGAGCAGAGGTGATGAGATCAGTTTGGTGACATTTACCTTGGAGAACTTCTTGGCCATGTTAAGGAGGCATGAGTGAACATTGGAGTCTGTAACTGAGGAACATTCTAGACTGGAAGAAGAGGATCAGTGGATGATATTACAGTCTTGCCTGGGGAGGGCACCAGTTCTACCCAAGAGGAAAGAGGCAGAGACGAATCATGGAGACAAGGAAGAAGAGGAGAATCCAGAAATGAGATAGGAAACAGCTGGTGAGATGGGCAGAAAGCCAACAGAAAAAGTCCTAGAGGTCAAATAGAAAGTACCAAAGGGACAGTGAGAAGTGGCCAGTAGCCGACAGACACTACTGAGCAATAGCTAAAGGAGAGTGATAATTGGCTTAGATAATTGGATGTGGTGACTGATAGTAGAGCATGGGTCAGAGTCCAGGCCCTGACAGCCCCTAACAAACCAGTTGTGCCCAATTACCCAATCAGGCAATGACAGGGAAGGGAAAGGGAGATTTATGCAACATGGCTGCATGAGAAAGAGGAATCAAGTGGTCCAGTGAGCCTTTAGCTTCGTCTTCAAAGGCCTCCCATGAGGTTTAGGTTTAAATAGAGTCAGAGTCCTGGTCAAGTCAGTGGCCCATCACCATCAGATGGCCGCAGCTCCAGTCTACACTGCAAGATGGTCTGACAAGTTTTAAATCTTTCCAAGACACAAGTTTCCTCTATGGTTGTGCCTAGGGCATTTCTCTTTTCTCAGCTACATGTAAATTAATCTCACACACAATATGAAACACTTTAGAGCCTTCTTTATATGAACCAGACAATATTACAACTTTATTTTTTGTAAACTGTCACAGCTGTGTACAAACACATGTTTCAATTCCCACCAATGCTTGAATAGAAAAGCTACCAAAAGAATGAAACAGCTCTGTAAATTGCTATCATTTCTGACCCTCTTCAGTTTTCACATTCCTTGTGATTTCACTTTCTCTTGACCAAAGAGCTCAACAACCGTAACTGCTTCAGTAATAACTAAATCTTGCAGTGATTGTTTTGAACCAGGAAGTGACAATGAGCAATGGCCCGGATGTAGTCCTGGAAGACCACAGCATTTAAGAAATACATTGATTCTTGCCTAGTCTTCTTCTGATACTGACTATCTTGCTGGTATTTTCTTTTCTGTGAGGAGCAATGTGATTTTCTGTCGCTGAAAAAAGCAACAAGGAAATACGGCTGGGTGCATGTCAATTTCATGCATTGGGTTAGAATGTCAGTTGTGGGTCAGAACAGGCATAATTTACTGCACTGGTTTCAGAGCAATGTGCAAACAATGAAACTAGCAACAGAGGGCTCAAGCTTCTTATAGCATGGTTTTGTATGGTTTTGACTCTTTTAGCTTATGCAACAAAATAACTAAATATGCTAGGGGTATTTTTAAAGGTCTTAGTTTACATTAGAGATGCCAAATGTTTTGTGCAGAGAATTGTCTTGGGCCATACAATACACATATATGATTCTTAAAAGTAAGTATACATCTCTGAAAAGGACACAGTTCTTAAGTGTCATGTTCTGAGCATACGGAAACAAATTCCTAAGTTTGGTTGTGTAAATTGTCCTTGAAATATCACAGTGAGGAGGAGGAAATAGTAGGAAAATGCTTCGCTTACAAGCATGAGGACCTGAGATTGACCCTAAGGCCCCATGTAAAAATACCTCGTGTGGTAGCGTGCACCGGTAACTCAGAGACGAGAGCCTAGACAGGTAGATTCTAGAGCTCACCAGTGAGTCTACAGAAGTCCACAGGCCTGATTGGCAAGCTCTAGGATACTGAGAGACTGTGTCATCAAAAGGTGTGCATTTTCCTGAAAATGACACCCATGGTTATTCTCTGACATGCATGACACACATGTGCACATCCCCACCCCACACAAATGCATGTGCACCCAAACACACACACATAAAAAGAAAAGAAACATTACTATAGTTACTAGCTTATACATTACTAAGACACTGTGTCTTTGCTGCTTTAATCAGAGATTTGATAGACCACATTTGGCTGCAGCGGCTTACATCCTTTTTTTTTTTTTTTTTTTGAGAAATTCTCAAGATACTCAAATATCAAGTACTTTTGTCTTTTAAAAATAATTGTGTGTGTGTGTGTGTGTGTGTGTGTGTGTTGTAGATGTGTGTGTGAGTGTGTGTTGTAGGTGTGTGTGTGTCTGAGTAGATCACACACCGTGCATATCATACAGAGACGAGAGGAAGACATCAAGTATCTTCCCCCTCCTGCTCTTCTACCTGAGGCATCTGGAGCACCCCACTTTCCAGTTAGACTGTCTTGCCAGTAACCCCTACTCTTGTCCCATCCCCATTCCCCTTGGTGCTGGGGTTACAAACGTGTGCTCTGCCTCCATGTTTACCTGGGGGCTGTGGGTCGGACTCAGGTCTTCCTGCTTGCACAAAAAGCACTTTTACCTTTTGCATATCTCCTCTTTTCTTGGTTTTCCTTTCTTTTTTTCTTGAGGCAAGCCCAGCAGACTGGCCTATTTTTTTGCTTTTTTTTTTTTTAAGTGAGAGCAAGAGGGACACAAATGACACACCAGGGCCTCCAGCCACTGCACACGAACTCCAGACACATGTGCCCTCTTGTGCATCCGGCTAACGTGGGTCCTGGGGAATTGAACCTGGGTCCTTTGGCTTTGCAGGCAAATGCCTTAGCTGCTAAGCCGTTTCCCCAGCCACAGGACAGTGCTTTAAATGGAATTGAAATAGTGAACAAAGTAACAGGGGAACAAGTTGTTTTGGAACAGTACTGATATCATCAGAATTAAAACTGTGGTACCTAATGCTTGTGTTCCTTCATTCATGTGCCAAAAAGCACCCAATACTTCGATTTTAAAGCCATGTTGGACAGGAATGATGCTTAGAGATACAGGCTGCAACAGAAATGTGGTATGGAAATATCATGGTTTTCTTACTGTGTTGTCCTGGCTATGTCTGTCATTGAAAAGCCTGCTGGATGCAGCTAGGGCTAAGGAAGAAAGAAAGATACCATTTTTTACCTGAGTGTAACACCCCTGAATTCTATCCATGGACATGCAACATGTGGGCAGTGGGCCCAGGCAGCTGTTAAGGACTATTGACTTCAGATAATGCTGAGATCACTCTGGTCAAGACTGAGACATGCACAGATGGGAATGTGGACAGGTCAGCTCTTGGCCTCCGTTACTTCTCTGCATTCTTCCTTTGATGAGCTCAGAGAGGAGGCAGCATATGGGTTGGGGAAGGGTCAGTAGGAGCAATTATTTGGTGATTTCTACATATCAGCCCTGTCCCTTGTCACTGGGACATTGAGGCTATCATACCTAACAGCTGTGTAGATGTAGCTCTTACACTGGCCCATTCTACTTGCTCAACTCTCGGGGATGTCAGGTTACCACAGATCTCCCCAACCCTAAGCAGGGCTTGTTACCTCCAAATGCCCCCTGAAATAGGACCAGAAATGAGTACAGTTTTGCCATGCGTTTGAAGCCTTTATGTACTCTTCTGTGTGGGGCTGCCACACAGGAGGTCTCAGGTCAACTACTCCCTTCCACTACATAGCTGGGCAGAGAGCCATCCCATCTCTTGTGCATGTCTATCTAGCTGCTTCTTGAAGTGACTTCTAGAAACCCCTGACTTAAAATGTGCGAAGGGGCCATTTCCATCCCTGCACCATATGGATACCACAGAGGAAAAGCGGCTCCTGACACAATGCTACATTCTGCAAAACTGCCAAGTGTTTTCTCTGTTGTTTCTTTCATTGCCCCATGTGGAGGTAGAATTCAACACTCACCTAAGCTGTTTGGGAATAACTATTTTCAAATCTCTGCACGTGACCTCACTGGGGATACCCATTTCTTAGTCAGCATTAAGAAAGTACATTCTTATACCAGTAGTATTATACACATGTAGAAGGGGAAGAACTGAAATTATTGGCAAAACACTGAATCTTAAAGGTATTGCTTGTCTGTCTTCAGGAAATGATTTTCATTGACTCCTTACTAATTTGAGAAAAATACATCAGCTTTGCACGATCTGCAGGTTTTAAGTGTCAGAAGTCACAGCCTTAAATAAGAACAAATTCGGCGGGGATATGATTAAATTTTTGAGATTTTTTTTTTTTTATAAAGTAGATGCAATGTCTGTTTTGAAGAGAAGACTTCAGCCTATGTAGCAGTGATCCTTCTAATCACAGAATGTGAGAAAAAAAACACACAAGAGAAAATGTTGATAACAATGACAACACTAGAAATTGAAATTAGCATTTTACATCAAATAATGAACAAAATTAAAGGGCAGATTTCAGACAAGTGGTAATATATGCAGCTGATTTTCAGAGTCTTAATAGCTTAAAATGTGCAGAGTTTATAGAAATTAATAAAATCAGATGACCATCTCTCAGTAGAAAATGGAATAATAATGAAGGACAGTTCGCAAAAGAAAAATGTAGTATTCTGGGAATTAAATGAATGCATATTTATTTGCAATCAAGAATAAATAATGGAGAGAATAATAAAAAAAAATTGTCCATGGAAATGGGTTCTGCAGTACAGTTCTGGCTGCAGGGATCCAGTGGGATAGCACCCATCGAGTTCTTGAAGAAATTATATTTTAGAATCTGAACTCTACTTGTGTGAGCATACAAGAGGGATAGTCAGAGTTACATTCAAGATTGGCAACAAAAAACATAGCTTACAAAGCCAAACAAGGGCAGGTTACATTGTGGTGAATTGGTCAGGTCAGTCACCATGTGTCTGTCAGACAAAGAGGAGCCCAGTTTTAGAGAACAACGTCCTCAAAGTTGTCCTGCCTCCATCACTCCCAGGCCAGGACTCAAAGTAGCTTTACAGCCTTCTGAGTCCTAAGTGCCGCACCTTCTTATTGTCATTGTTTGTGTGAATGGTCAGAGTGCTGCATTGGGGGTAAGCGAGCCTAAAGAGATGGTGACGTAAGCCTCTGCCTATCAGTGCAGGTGGTCAGAACACACGGTAGCATGGAAGTCGTGCCACGTAGCTGAGCACCGTAAGTGCTAAATTAGTAAACACATATGCACCTTATTTAAAAATAAACACACTAATCTAATAAATACGGCATCACGATGTGACAAAAAATGATCAGGAAAGCATGGTTGCCAATATTTACAAAGTCTCCTTAAGTCTGATTCACTCCTTGTGCTCGTGTGCATCCGTGCACACTTGTGTGTTAGTGCAGGAGCAGGCGGGCCGTGGTGGCCCTCATGGAGGTGGGGCCGATTGTGCTTCCGTTCCTGGCTTCCACCGCGTGTGACGCAGAGTGTCTCATTTCACTGGTAGCCACTGCACGCATCAAGCTAGCTTTCGGTTGGTTCTCCTGCCTTGTCTCTGTCCCTCTTCTCACTCTAGACACACTGGGACTACAAAGGCAGTGCTGTAGCGCCTGGCTTCATGTAGGTGCTGGAATCTGAACCCCTATCCTCACACTTTGCGGCAAGTACATGATCCACTGAGCCATCTCCCAGCCCCTATTTCCTTTACTGAAGTAGACTTAAAACTCACCCACCACGGCTCAGGGAATTTTGTGGAAGAGGGGGCGGAAAGATTTTAACATCCACAGATTGAGACTTCATGCCCAGAGGCATTCCCTCCTAAAAATAACCGACGGCTGCTCCCACAATGTATGAAACACAACCCCATGGGGAATACCTGAAACCCCACTGAGGAGCATCCCCGGGGAAGGGGGCAGGGATGAGGGTACCAACACATAATGGATCCATATGAAAAATGTTAATAATACTAATAAACATTTTAAAACTTTGAAATAATGTAGTTATGCAAGCATGTCCAGAATCACCAGAACTTACACATGATCCTGCTGAGACAAGCATCACCCTGTGGGATGCCCTGGGCGTGAGCCGCGTGCCGGCTGCCATGCTGCACCAGAGCTGTCGTTTTGCAGCGTGGGATGCCCTGGGCGTGAGCTGCGTGCCGGCTGCGTCAGATCTGTCATCTTAACAGTGTGGTCATTCATCCTTCTCTTGATCTTCACAACTATTGTGATGGAGTAATACTTTTAAATAGTAGACAATTTCCTGGGGAAGTTAATTCAAAATTTGGAACTTTGGGAAAAAGTTGGTGGCTTATAGCCTATTTTCAACAACCAGTCTATACTCAGAGAAGGATTCCACCTGGCTTCGAGATGTGAAGTGCGTGCAGTGTGACAGGCTTCCACCCACTCGGATGAAAAAGTGTCCTGTGAGAACTAAGACTAGACATAGTGGCCTTGCTGCTGTCTTCTCCAGGATCTTGGCTCATGTGCAGTGAGCACAAGGTGATGGTGGAGGAATCTTGTAAAAGTGGAGTTCAGAGTCCCAGGTATGGAGACTGGGCTCTCACTTGCTTCATTTCTGAAAATTACCAGGATCTGCTGCCGTAGCCGAGGGGAGGTGGAAGCATGCATATGAAGTACGCATCGTGCACCCTCTGGGCTGGAATGGGACCCAAGATGGCGGGGGAAGGGAGTATACAGGAGCAAAAACATTTATATTAGAACAGTCACTGAAGTGTTAATGCAAGCTGTTCTTGGAGTGCTCCCATGGCAGTGTGCTCCTCTTGTGTCATGACTTGTGCTGATCATCAAACATTTCAAATCTGAGAGCAGAAGGAACAGAACATGTGGTGTTAGGTCTCAGGGCCATGCTTCCAACTAAATTCTGATAAATTCTCTGAAGTGCAGTTTCTCCACCTGCCAGCTCAGGTTATAATAGCGTCACAACATTTCAAGCTTTGAATTGAGCTTCCTAGCTCCACGCTGGATTGATGGTTTAAGACAATATGCTAGCCCAACACAAGAGTTGTGACAGTTAAAGGAAGCACCAGTGGTGATGTCATGCTGATTGTGAGCTGAGGAGAAGTGCTGTGAGCACCAGTGATGATGTCATGATTGTCCTCAGCTGAGAGTGCCTGTGAGCACCAGTGATGACATCATAATGGTTTTCCGCTGAGGAGAATTGCCTGTGAACATCAGTGATGACGTCCTGATGGTTCTCAGCTGAGGAGAATTGCCTGTGAACATCAGTAATGATGTCCTGATGGTTTTCAGCTGAGGAGAATTGCCTGGGAGCATCAGTGATGACTTCATGATTGTTTTCAGCTGAGGAGAATTGCCTGTGAGCATCCGTGATGACGTCATGATGGTTTTCAGCTGAGGAGAATTGCCTGTGAGCTCTAGTGATGACGTCATGATGGTTTTCAGCTGAGGAGTATTGCCTGGGAGCATCAGTGTCAACGTCATGCTGGTTGTCAGCTGAGGAGAATTGCCTGTGGGCACCAGTGATGACGTCATAATGGTTTTCAGCTGAGGAGAATTGCCTGTGACCTCTAGTGATGATGTCATGATGGTTCGCAGCTGAGGAGAATTGCCTGTGAGCTCTAGTGATGACATCATGATGGTTCTCAGCTGAGGAGAATTGCCTGTGAGCTCTAGTGATGACGTCATGACGGTTTTCAGTTGAGGAGAATTGCCTGTGAGCTCTAGTGATGACGTCATGATGGTTCTCAGCTGAGGAGAATTGCCTGTGAGCTCTAGTGATGACGTCATGATGGTTCTCAGCTGAGGAGAATTGCCTGTGAGCTCTAGTGATGACGTCATGATGGTTCTCAGCTGAGAAGTTCCTGTGAGCTCTAGTGATGACCTCATGCTGTTTCTCAGCTGAGGAGAATTGCCTGTGAGCTCTAGTGATGACATCATGCTGTTTCTCAGCTGAGGAGAAGTGCCTGGGAGCTCTAGTGATGACGTCATGATGGTTCTCAGCTGAGGAGAATTGCCTGTGAGCTCTAGTGATGACGTCATGATGGTTCTCAGCTGAGAAGTGCCTGTGAGCTCTATTGATGACGTCATGCTGTTTCTCAGCTGAGGAGAAGTGCCTGTGGGCACGAGTGATGACGTCATGCTGTTTCTCAGCTGAGGAGAAGTGCCTGTGGGCACGAGTGATGACGTCATGCTGTTTCTCAGCTGAGGAGAAGTGCATGTGGGCACCAGTGATGACGTCATGATGGTTTTCAGCTGAGGAGAAGTGCCTGTGAGCATCAATGATGATGTCATGCTGGTTCTCAGCTGAGAACAAACACCTCTTACGTGGAATGATGCAACATGTGTTGCTCCCAGAAACACCTGGAGCTCACATTGCATTTGATTTTGAATTAATGTTTGATTGTTATGCATTTCAGGACCCCAGTTTCAGTTCTGTAACCTTGTCTGGGATCCTGACTTACAGGTTAAGAATCTCTTCTCTGGAAAAGCAAGTTTATAAAACTGTATTTTCTAAAGTCCTTGGCTATATCTGTTTGAGAGTCAATTGAAATTTTAAAGAGATGATTCTCTGTGTAACAAAATATGGTAATACCAATATGATCCTGTGTTTCCTAATGCTTATCCTTTGGTTCATAGTTGTTTTGGTGAAAATGGCAATGTAAAAAGTAAACAGTTAACAGCTGCTTGGAGAACAAGAAGCATTTTCATCAGTGAGCTAGCCACGGATACACACCTGTGCTCATGTAAATAACCTCCTAGCCATGCTCTGAGTAACCATTAAAAATGTCTAATGGCTCACTCCAGAAAAGACACAACAAAGACAAAAAAATCTAATGTTCCTCTTAAATTTTATCATATACATTTTTTTTTTAATTTTTTTGTTCATTTTTTATTTATTTATTTGAGAGAGACAGACATATAGAGAAAGACAGATAGAGGGAGAGAGTGAGAATGGGCGCGCCAGGGCTTCCAGCCTCTGCAAACGAACTCCAGACGCGTGCGCCCCCTTGTGCATCTGGCTAACGTGGGACCTGGGGAACCGAGCCTCGAACCGGGGTCCTTAGGCTTCACAGGCAAGTGCTTAACCACTAAGCCATCTCTCCAGCCCTTATCATATACATTTAATAAGCCTTTTTTTTAGTTTTACTAAACTTTTCTCTATGTAGTAAAATAGAAAGAACTAAGAAATTCCTTGTCATCATCTTAGAGACACTGATTTGATTAAGTGATGAGGTTTGTTAACTGAGCCATAAACCCAAGATCCTTACTGACCTTGGTTGTGAGAATAGTTCATTATAAATAAAGTGTGCTGCCTTAGAAGTTGAATTGTCTTTTGAAAAATACACACAAAAAATCCTATACAAACCTAATCTCATTATTAAGATCCTATGATTTCATTTCTAAATATTTGATTCCAGTATCAAATTAGCCTAGGAGAAAGACAAAATGACAGTTAGAATCAGTTTAGAACCTGTCAAGAGTAATTTGTCATCTCCAGGTTCTTGGGCCATTTGTTTGCCACTCCCTCCACTGGGATCACATGTCCTGTGGCCATGCTGGTGTTGAATCATCTTCTCCAGCACAGGACAAGTCAATATGTCTGTCCTGTGGACAAGGCATCTAAATTTTTAAGATACTGTGTCTTCAAATACGAAGTCACAATAGAAGGAATCTTTAGGAGGGCAGGGAGTATTTGGGAAAGTGTACACTATGAAAGTCAGAAGGAAAGTAATGAGCAGTTACGATAGTTTAAAATCCAGAATATTTTTCTAAGACTGATGAGATCTACTTATATCAGAGAAATAAGATCACATGTATGCTACTTTCTTTCTTAATTTTGTATTTCAGTGTTTTATTTTATGCACACACACACATGCACACACACAGACACACACATGCACGCACACACACATGACTCTACTTTGTTTCATAATTTTGTATTCCAGTGTTTTATTTTATACACACACACACACACACACACACACACACACACACGACTCTATTTGAGCGCTGAATAAGCTTCATAAATCATTGAACAAGCTACATTAACATGAGTACTTTTACAAAGGTTGAATAACAATACATCTCCATATGCAGCTACACATGGCATGTGCAAGTGGCTACAAGGAGGTGGTGTCACTTATCCTGGAGCATGGTGGAGACCTCAACATAACAGATGATCAATTCTGGACACCCCTGCACTTAGCAGCCAAGTATGGCCAGGTAAGGTGACTTTCTGAATTTCTTCTAACAGTACATTTCATAATGAATAATTGTTTTGTAGTTAATTTTTATTTGATTCTAGTTTCTATGGTAATCATCATATAATTTGACTTCATATGAGATTGTGTTACTCTAAAGAAAAACTTACTTCCGCCAGGCATAGTGTTGCATGCCTTTAATCCCAGCACTTGAGACGCAGAGGTAGGAGGATCGCTGTGAGTTTGAGGCCACCCTGAAACTATGTAGTGAATTCCACGTCAGCTTGGGCTAGAGTGAGACCCTACCTCAGAAAAGAAAAATAAATAAATGTATTTACTTTTACATATTACATTAAAAGTAAACTCCCTCAGGGCTGGAGAGATGGCTTAGCGGTTAAGCGCTTGCCTGTGAAGCCTAAGGACTCCGGTTCGAGGCTCGGTTCCCCAGATCCCACGTTAGCCAGATGCACAAGGGGGCGCACGCATCTGGAGTTCGTTTGCAGAGGCTGGAAGCCCTGGCGCGCCCATTCTCTCTCTCTCCCTCTATCTGTCTTTCTCTCTGTGTCTGTCGCTCTCAAATAAATAAATAAAAATTAAAAAAAAAAAAAAAAAGTAAACTCCCTCAGAACTCTGCATACTGCAGTTAACTCACTGGAAAAATACCCAAAAGCCCCATAAGCATTCTTCAGAAAATAGTGGTAATGCTGTTTTTCTGATGTAGCACTGCTGACCTAACTCTAAAAGTCATGTTTTTTTCTACACTTAGAAACTATAAAATAAAATTTAATTATATTTGTGCTGTTGTGATCAGTTATCTGGGAAAGGAGACTTGAGAGACTTAATTTTGCCCACATTCACAGAGGGCTGGGTCCACAGTTGCTCAGCTCCATGCACTCACTGGCGTCAGCTTCACAGATCCTGGCCCTACCACACTGTGCCCGAAGCGTTCCTTTGATAGGTCTGTAGGAGGCTTTGTGACCCCTTAACTTTTGCATTCTGGCTGCTATTAGAGATCAACATGATGTGGGTGATGCCATGGTGTGCTGCCAACTTGGACAGACTCTGGACCCCCTTGGAACATGGTTTCAGTTGGCTACCAAGGTCCTGAGCAGCTAAGGAGAAAATGAATTCATGGGCATCTGTGTGTCTACAGGGCACCATGGTGCCTCTTGTCTCAAGGACAGTCAGATGAGTTTATAATGTCATACCGTGTGACCTGCAGCTGGAAACTCGTCAATTCCCGAGATGTCCTCAAGGAAATTTTGCGGTGTCTCAGTGCACAATGTTTGCTCCTGTTCATGGCACTAATCTAACACCTGTCCCTTCCCTGTCACCATGTTCAACAAGCCACACTGTGTCCTTCTCAAGTCCTCTGCTCTCTGTTTTGCTGCTGGTGCTCACTACGAATCTGGATAAAAGCTCCCAGCACTTACCACGCAGAACCCAATCACTGTGCAGTCTTGAATTGTTTCTGCCAACTAAGGTATGCCGTAGCATTTCAACTCAGTCAACTTCACTAGGAGTTGCAGGACACACGCAGAATATTGTCAACTTCTCTGCCATAATATAACCTGAATTAACTCTTACAGGAACCATACCTTCTCATTCTGTTTTTAAAATATATTTTAGGGCTGGAGAGATGGCTTAGTGGTTAAGCACATGCCTGTGAAGCCTAAAGACCCTGGTTCGAGGCTCAATTCCCCAGGACCCACATTAGCCAGATGCACAAGGGGGCGCATGCGTCTGGAGTTCGTTTGCAGTGGCTGGAAGCCCTGGTGCATCCATTCTCTCTCTCTCTCTCTCTGCCTCTTTCTCTCTCTCTCTCTGTCTGTTGCTGTCAAATAAATAAATAAACAAAAAAATTAAAAAAAATATTTTCTTTATTTATTTGAGAGAGAGAAAGAGGCAGAGAGGGGGAGAGTATGGGTGCGCCAGAGCCTTAAGCCACTGCAAACAATCTCCAAATGCGTGTGCCCCCTGGTGCATTGGGCTTACTAGGGTCCTGGAGAGTCGAATGGAGGTTTTTGGCTTTGCAGGCACATGCCTTATCCGCTAAGCCATCTCCTTAGCCCCAACTCAGTCTTTTCTAAATGCGTTTCTATTGGTGTTTTGGTCTTTCAGAACTCCTACTCAATCTCACATTATGTCTTCTCTAGCCCATTTCTCCAAACTCTTTCAAATTTCTCCCACCAGCCAGTGGACTGATTTGGTCATAGTAATGACCCCATTACTAAAACAAATTTTTTTGTTTAGTCGCTTTTGTGTCACTGTGAAAAAGTGTCTGAGAAAAGCAACTTAAAAAAGGAATGATTTATTTTGGCCCATGGTTTCAGAGGTTCCATAACTGCTTGACCCCATGTCCTTGAGCAGAACATCACGGTGGTGGGAGCCTGTGGCAGACCGGAAGCAGGAAAAAGGCATGAAGGGGCAAGATACCTGACTCCAGTAACCCATTTCCTCCAATGAAGGCCTATCTTCTAAAGGTTCGGAACCTCTCAAAATGGTGTCACCAGCTGTGGATCATTTCTGTGTCATGGGATTGTGAGGGACAAGTTGCCATCTACAATTTAACTTCGCAGTGTGCTCTGTTACATCAAGAAAAAGAAGCAAAAGTAACTGTTAAGTGATGCGCACCAGTGAGTGTGACGGAAGTAATAATGATTTACCAGTACATGTGAATGGAATTTTGGTACAGTGTTACTAGCCACAGCATGACAAAGATGACTTTTACATTTACATGGAGACTGAAGCTAAATTGCTGATTTAATTTGAGGTAATGTTGCATTTAGTAAATGTATAGTCATTAAAATGTTTAGCTATCAATCAGTATATAAACTCTCTGTCATAAAATCTGAGTAATGCAGTGGTTGAAATGCACGTTGAAAGTCCTTTCCCCCAGCAGGAGAGAAAGCACTGCTCTACGAAGGTTCATCAAGCAATAGCATTGCCTTTTTTTTTTTTTTTCCAAATACCCTGTAGAAAAATATTCATTTATTCACCTGACAGTTAGTTAACAAGAAACTAAGGTGTATTTACAGCAAGTGAGTGTGTGTTTCAGTAAATTGAATAAGTGGATCACACTGCCATCTATCTGCTGAAACCAGTGGCCCTGGAACTCTCGAATCCTAGGGTCTCACTAGATGAAGAGATCGGCCAGTCTCCAGACACCATCAGCAAGGCAGTGTGCCTCTCCCGCACAGCAGCAAGCAGGACAAATGAAAAGACATCCCACTGCTAAAAATAGAGGCGCCGACTTGCAAGCAGGCATGTTTTCTTAGAAGATAACCTACTGGATTTTACTGAGGAAGGGTTAGCAAGTTAGTTATAGACTGCCGCATTATGTTCACAGGTCACTTGAAGGGAGGAACATCTGGAAGTGAGTGTGTCCTTGTTAAAATGTCATAAATGCTCCAGCATAAAGGAATTGAGACCTCCATATCCAGTTTTCCCTCATTCTAACTGGACTTGTGTATGCTAGATCAGAGATTCACAATTGTGTTGTTGTTGTTTAACAACTTACCTATGAAATGGGGTAGTTGATTTAACAGCCAGCTATGGTATGAGGCTGAAAGAGAAGAATTCTTGCTTTCCCTCCTAAGACCCAGTTGGAACACAGATGTGTTCATGCTTTCATAGCCATTTGTGATGGGGCGCACTGGCTCTGAAGCTGGAGGGCGGCATGCACACATTCCAGGAGTCCTGGGCCTTCCTCCCTTTGTTGTTGGGCATGCTGGAACCGAAGCCGAGGGTGGTACACTATGGCACTTACCTTCCTGTTGCTGGGCAAACATCCACACATAAAAGGAAAGGGCTTATTTCAGTCTTTCAGAATCTGGGGAAACAGTGTCGAATGAGCAGAAGAAGCTGGCGTAGTCCCCTAGATCATAGCAGAAATGCCACCAAAGAGAACAAACACGCACACTCAGAGTGCAAGCTGCTGTCCACACACCTTGGGGCTGGACGACAAGATCCACCCACAGTGACACGGTTCTATCCCCCCCCCCCCCAGGGCTCTGCCCACTGGAGACTCACGTTGTAAACTCGGTCTTAATTGTAAAAAACAACAAACTGAGTCTCTGAGACCATACATTCAAACACCCCACGTGCATACATTCTAGGTGTCCTGGGCTGTCCTTGCTCGGTGCTTGGGGGTGCTGGGACTGAAGCTGGAAGGTCGAGCTGCACATCCATTCTAGAAGTCCTGGACAATCGCTGGGTTTGTGACCAACTCCTGACATCAACTTTGTTTGCATATCCAGGAAGGTGACTGGTGGGGATTTTGCTTGAACACTAATAAAGCTGGTGAGGAGTCTGCATGGCAAAGACACCCGGCATTCCTTCCTGTCCACCTGAAGCATGAATCCACAGCCCAAAGTAGCATTGTAAAGCGTAACAAACTTGCGTTTTAATCTTTTTCATAAGATGAGTAACTCTGGAAGAATAGGATTCCATTACAGAGAGCTGTCTAAAGACATGTTGTACTAAGTATGTTGGATTCTTTTATTACAATAATGATTTTGCAAGAACTTAGTGTACAGTTTATTTTAGTCGGGTGGAGGCTCAATGAAATAACTGTTAGAAGTTACACTTGTGTGAATATGGTTTTCTGGTCGATGGTTCCATTTAGTTCTTTACTTTTGTTTTGTTTGATTTTTGAAGTAGGGTCTCACTCTATCCCAGGCTGAGCTGGAATTCACTATGTACTCTCAGGGTCGTCTTGAACTCACGGTGATCCTCCCAAGTGCTGGGATTAAAGGCATGCACCGCCGTGCCCGGCTTCCATTCAGTTCTTTCTAATATGCCCATTTATTTGATAAATGTTTATATTTTTACTTGTTTCAAGAGAACGTGTAGTTGTTGGTTGAAATGTTCTTATGATGGCTGTTTAACTCATTCCTCTAATGCTGTCAGTTAAATCTCATTGCATTCAGGCTATGATTTCCCTAACTTGACCTCAGAGGGGATTTTAATTGTATCTCAAATGTTTTGATATTACACTGTTTTGTTCCTCTGATGAAAATGCCTTTCAGCAAAGAGGCACTCGGTTGAAGTTTTTCCTTTAGGCTCTGGCCTCTTTTGGTGGGTGGTCATTAAAGTGACAGGTAAATTTTCAGACCCTTTGAGGTATTCCTTTTTTTTTTTTTTTTTTCACTTTACTGGCTGTTGTTGGAAGGGTTTTTCCAGGCTGAACATCTCCTGGATTCTGTGTGTAGTAAGGTCTCTCTACACATGAAGATTTCCAGGGCTGGAGTCTGTTGTCTTGGAGGTGCCCTCTCCAGGTTACCCTCTTCTCTCATGAAAGGAGGTGTCTCAGGCTCTCGGGAAAGACACTTTGTCTGGCACTTTATCTTATCAAGATTGTATTGATAAGTTCACCTGCTATTACCAGAAGGACACAGTTTATACCAGGAAAGGGATGAGTCAACTGGACCACCTGTGTTACTGGTTAGGGTTAGAAGACACCAATCTGTAGTTACCTCTCTATTGGGTAGGGCATGTAAAGTGCTCTTCTGTCCATGGCTCCTCCAATCTGGCAACCTTGAGTAGGGTTACCTTTCTTTTCTGCCATTCATAACGTTCCTTGTCCTTTTCTACCTTTCTCCCTGTCTCCTTCCTATTGAGGCAGCTTTACTGAGGTAAAAGTGGCACAAAAATTGTATATAATTAAGGTATAAACTTGACATGTCAATATGTTAGTTGTAATCAACCTAAGTAACATGTGCATAACTTACATACCTACTTCTTTGTAACATTTTTTTGTAAAAACTGAAGGTCCATGATCTTAGAAAATTTAAAGTTCAAAGCACAGTAATAGCCACAGTCACTATGCTCTAGAGACATTAGATCAGGAGACAGTTCCCCAAACCTCTCTGTTTCTCCTCGTGCTGTCTGTGGCATTGTCTCCAGGACCTGTCCTCAAACTCATTTTGCATAAAAAGAAGGGCTACCACCTTCTTTCCTCCAACCCCAGTGGGTAGCCTCTTTGACAAGTCCATCATTTACTCATGTACAGCTCATCTTCATCCACTGTCCAGACTTCCTTCCAGCTCAGTGTCCACCAAACTCGTTCGCCCTTGCAGCACCAGTGGCTTCCATTGCGAGAGTTGTAATTTATACCCGTCTGTTCTCCCTCATCTAGGGCAGTACAATGCCGGGACCCACTAAAACTGCCTTACAAAATCTATTCTCTCTTCCTCACCCCTCTCAACACTGTGTCCCTGGCATGGGACTCTTTCTGCGTTTAGGCAGAATCAGTCTCTCTCAACATGCAGCAGTATAAGTGCTGACATAGCTGGCCCCTGTCTTAATTTTCTACGTGTATTTCTTGTGCTCCCAGTTTTGAGGCTGAGCCACACCAAATTCTTCCGCTTCCTGTTCTTTGCTCTCAAAGCTGTAATTGCTTACTTGCCTTCCAAGGGCCATGCTGAAATCTAAATGCACTAGCTATCATTCTTAACTCTGCCACTGGGAATAAGACCTAAATACTAGTAAGGGAACATATTTCTATTATTTCAGCCACCAGCAGTGATGAAAACTATAGCAACTGTCTAATTATAGCAACCATGAAAAAATATCCTATAGCCTTCCTGATAAAAACTGAAAAGTCGATTTTAAACTTATGTAGAAGTGCAAAAGATCTGTAACAGAGAGAATTAAATTAATTCTTAGCTTTTATGGAAGTGAAATTAACTTGTGGTATGCAGAATTATGACTGACTTCTTTGCTTATGAGACGTTAGGACTTTCTAAAGGATCTTTTACTTCAAGACCAGCAACTCAGTGGGAAGTCCTCACATGGGCAGGACATATCTGACCTAATGACTTCCTAAAAGTAATCCAGTAGTCAAAATACTCTTTTCAGTCAGTGTTTCTGACAAACAAATTGGCCACTTAATGTTTACATGTCATTTATGCAGCATTTTCTGAGGTAGATCATAAATATAAAAGTTGAAATAGTGCAACTTTTAGAAGAAAATATAATATATTAACATGACTTTTGAGTTAGCAATGAAAAAAATTATCCCAAGAGAAACAGAACAGTTTTTATTTGTTAATTAAAATACATGTTTAATAAGATTAGGATCAAGCCATAGAATGGAAGGAAATACATATAGGCTATATCCCTTCAAAATGAATTGAGATCACATAAAAGTGCATGAAGATATAAGTTTAAAAAATCCAATAACTCCAGGAGGAAACATCTTGAATAGGTACTTCTCTGAAGAACTATAGATATGACTTCACACATCAGAAAATGTTCAATATTCTCTAGCTTAGGCTGACCTGGAACTCACTATGTATTCTCAGGTTGGCCTCAAACTCATGGCAATCTTCCTACCTCGGCCTCCCGTGTGCTGGGATTAAAGGTGTGTACACCATGCCTGGCTTAGGGTAGCAGTTAAAATTTTAAAAAATATTTTATTTATGAGAGTGTGAGAGAGAAATAGGCACACTAGGGCCTGTAGCCACTGCAAATGAATTCTAGACCCATGTACCACTTTGTGCGTCTGGCTTATGTGGGTACTGAGGAATGGAACCTGAGTCCTTAGGCTTTGCAGGAAAGTGCCTTAACTGTCAAGCCATCTCTCCAGGCCTAAAGTTGTTTGTAAATGATAATATCAAGTGCTGGAGAGGACATGAAGCAAAATTTCTGATGAAGGTACCAAATGCTAAGGTCACTATAAAATTCTCTGACTTTGCTATAGAGACTTAGGAGATCTTGTAAAATTCTCCTCCAGCATTGTCAAGAGTGAAGTTGAAACTTAGGCAATCAGCATGACATGTATCCATAGTACTTTTACTCCAAGAACAAAACTAAAGTAGCTCAACTTTTTGTTGAGAACATGGGCGAGTGAGGTAGCTGACCGTCAGGCAGTGGATTACAACTCAGCTGAAGGAGGACAAGCACGGTCATGCAGAAACCTGGGTGAGCCTTGAGAGCACAGTGCTAAATAAAGCTACCTGCTTACCTGCCTCTGTAGCTTCTCTTCCTCTTCCCATATGCTGCTGTGCGGACTTTAACACGGACACATACCACAGATGATGTAGACCCCAGCATGTTCTTGTGTGGTGGGACTGACAGAGACAGGACCAAAGGTACCAGTGGTACCTGTGGGTGGTGATGCAGACATTCTAGATCTTAGTAGGTGTTCTGGTTACACATGTGCTCAAGATGATACTACGTGTGCATTGTGCTGTGTTTAAATGTACACTTTTTAAACAAAAGAAGAGAATTACAGAAAAATGCACTGAAAAGTTTCCACTTGGCAGTTCAATAACTTTTAATTTTGTAGTTTCATTTCCATTACTTCCATGCCCTTTGCCTAGGAAACATCACTGTGCATTGGTGTTTTCTCATTGAGAGTGAGCCGCTTTATGTTGCACATGCACACATCTCTTCAGAAGCTACTGAACTCAACCAAAAAGAGACTAATGGAAATTTAAAGATGTGTAGGATAGAATGGAAATAATACCTTATCTACAGCTCTGTAGGAGATACAGTAAAAAAAAAAATGATGGAAATTTGTACCTTTAACATTGTAAAAGAGAAACATGTTTATCTTATCAGAGACATTTGAAAATTTATAAGTTAAATTTTCAGCTCACAATGTGTGCAGGAAACTAACAATAAAATAAACATAGAGAATGTATATGTAAAGATTTTAAAATGTATAAATAAAGATTTAACAAGTAAAAGCAAAATATATCAAATTTTATTCCCACAATGCAATAGAAATTATCAGTATTATCAAAAAAATGTTTCTTTGCCATGTGTGGTGGTGCATTCTTTTAATCCCAGTGCTTGGAAGGCAGAGATAGAAGGATTGCCATGAGTTCAAGGCCACCCTGAGACTATATAGTGAATTCCAGGTCACCCTGAGCTAGAGTGAGACCCAGCCTGGAAAAGCAAAACAAAAAAAGTTAACTAAAAATGATGGAGATGAACCAAGAAGGAGGTAAAAGGAAGAGAATGCAGAAATGAAGAAAGGAAGCATGGCACCTAGCAGAACGGTGATGAGCGCACAGTGAGACACAAGAACGGAGATAGCTCTGTCTGTGACTGACTAAGTATATAACAGGTAAAAATGCTTTTCTCATTGTTCTGAATTCTGAGAAGGCCAAGACTGGGTGCTGTCCAGTCAGTGTCTGGTGAGCGGGGCCTGGCCTCTGTCCAGCATGGCAGCATGAATAGGAAAAAGGTCCTGGTAGTTACTCTCAGGTCTTACTCATGGGACGGAATTTCAGTGGCTTCATCTAAATGTTCCATCTAAATAATGTGCGTATCAGATAAAATTGTTACCATAAGACTTTGGAGGGGAAGTGAATAAGCAAGACATGATATATACCAATATTACTATGCCAACAATTTGAAAACCTAAACAGAAATGGCAAATCTGGTCTGAAGAGATGGTTTAGCAATTAAGGTGCTTGCCTGCAAAGCCTAAGGACCCTTGTTCTACTCTCCATATCCCGTGTAAGCCAGACGTAAAAAAGTGAGGCAAGTGCAAGGTCACACATGCCCACTAGGTGATGTAAGTGTATGTAGTCTGAGTGCAGTGGCTGAGGCCCTGGGCACTGCAGTTCTCTCCCTCCCTCTCTGTGTCTCTAAAAATAAATAAATAAATAAATAAATGGCAAACCCACAGAAAAACACAACTTAAGACTGTGACTCAAGACCTAAAAGAATGAAGACAACTGTAGATATATCAATAACATGTCTATCCTGGATAATGTTATTTACATGTGGAGCAATATAGAAGAGTATAAACTGAGTCATCACTTTGGTAAGAAAATGGAGCCATCCAGTCACTTTGATGGTTCCTCTGTCTGTATCTAGCTCTGTCTGTGTGAAGCCCATAGGTCCTGCATGTGAGCATCAGATGACAGAATCAGGAATATACATGGGAATACTGTCAGAAAAGCAAAACAGATGTCCCCAAATCACTTGCATGTGCCCTGAAAGCAAGAGGGATAACATACAATGTAGTCATATGGCTCCATGTGACCCAGAAACTGCATGAACCTTAGAAATGTCTACAACTCAGATCCCCAAATGCTTGGAAAACCAGAGAAGGAAGGATGGGAAAATACATAGCAGGAATTTCATTTCCACACATGTCACAAGCAGATCAGGAAGCATGGTACTTAGGAGAACTTCTGTATCCACTGAGCACATGAAGAGAAGGTAACAGGGAGACCGAAATCTCCCATGTGCTCAGTTTTGAGAAATGACTTAGGACAGTTTGGAGGTGAAATACACAAAGATGTTGTTAATGAGCTAGTTTTTAAACTTAGGCACACCAGCACTTCTTAATAATTGCCTTTCAGTGTTACACAGGTGCATAGATACTTTGTACGTGTATTTGTTACATTTTGCATATATTAATATATTTTGCATATATTAATCTCCATTCTTTTGGAGTGTGAGTATGGTACTGGGCATGCTAGATAAGTGCTGTAGTGCTGAGCACATCCCCAACTCTAATTCTTCATTCTTGTAACACGACATTGTGTTTTCTTGATTGTAAACTGTGGCTAGGATTTTAAGTTCATGTCATGGCTGTTATGTGTGCTTGATAAAATCTTAGCTTTGACTGAACCACAAAACTGAACGAGCAAATCAAGCATCTCGTGTGTGACCCTCTGTAAAGGGCCATAAGGGAAACCTAAAAGAGATAAAATGTCCTATCAAATTCTCACTTGTAGAAACATTTCAAAATAGTTTGACTATCTTCCATTTTCTAAAAGTAACTGAGGACAGTAAGAAATACCTGGTGATCCTGCTAACCCTTCTAGTTCTCCCTGACTGTTAAATAGTCTCAAGGCAGCAACTCTGTGTATTTGCTGAAGAGTGCCCAGTATCCGGCATGGTGTCTCCTACACACTTATTTTATGTTGCAGACAAACCTGGTGAAACTTCTTTTGCTGCATCAGGCAAACCCCAACATTATGAACTGCAATGAAGAGAAACCATCAGGTAGGTTTGGAGCACCTGGCATACTGGGCACCTAATCTTTTCTTTTCCTATCGATGATAACCATCCATTAGTGGTCTTTGTAATTTTTGTGATTTGGGGGAGGTGATGACCAAACCTAGGATCTGTCAGTGAGCTAAATCCCCACCCACCATGTGTTGAATTTGGAATGGACACATAAAATAGAAGCCCATTCTCCTTCGTGAGGAAGCAGAGTGGTCTGCTCTTCCCATGGGTAATGTTTGATCTGAGGACAAGAATGACAGAATCTTGGCATTCATGTCTTCCTGTGTCACTTAAATGACTTGGGCATCCCATAAGGCCATATACTTCAGATGTGTAGACATTCATGTCCAGGAGACACAGAGAAGGTGAAAAGGGGGCTGTCTGCCTTGGGGCTCTTATTATGAACCTTTCCCCAGGACCTGCCAGATGTCACTGAATATAGTTGTGTAGACATCCATGGCCAGGAGACATGATGAAGGTGAAAAGGGGGATGTCTGCATTGGGGATCTTATTACGTTATGGGAAATATTCTCCAGGACCTATCAGATGTCACTGAATATAGTTGCTGAGAATAAATTTTATTAATGAATATCTATATTTCTTCCCAAATATATCCACATATCATTATCCAGGTATAATTTCTAAGGACATATAATAATTTAGATTTACAGTGGAACAAAAATGGTGATGGACAGTGGTAGAACCACTGTTCCAGAAACACAGATAAGTGTCTATTTGTCTGTCTACTTAGTAGATTGTGAACCAAGTTTCCAGCAGATCTTTGGTCATCTCTTAATCTTGATAGGGTGACAGTTTTTATCATTTTTGTTCATATTTGCAATATGCAAGAGTTTTTTTTATCATGGAAGAACAACATTAAGTTGGTTACACTTAGCCTTTTATACCATCCAGTGCATGTTATCTCTATAATTTTTTTAAAATTCTAATTAAGTATGTCACTGATTGCAAGACACAATAGCCTTTTAAAATGGCTGTATAGCAATTTTAACTCTATCATAAATTTTAATGAGTTTTGATTTGCTTGGCTCATTGGCGAGACTTTTCATTTCAAATGTGGGTTAATATGACTTGCTGACGGCAGATGCTGCTGCTCTGTGCTGCCAAGGTCCATGCTGTCTGATCTCCACGCTGTTTCTTGTAGATGTCGCTGCCTCTGAGGTTATTGAGGAGCTGCTTCTGAAAGCTGAAGTGGCCTGGGAAGAGCAAGTGAAAGAACCCCAGTGTGGCCCTGGCCTAGCACAGGAGGAGCCGTATGAAGAGATCACGCATGACCTTCCAGCTCTTTCCAGCAAACTGTAAGTGGGATAAAGTTGCAGTAGAAGTGAGTGGTAGCAGTCACCTGCCTCCATTAGCTGTCACTGCACAGACAACAGTTTGTCTAGCTTTCCACCTAAATGGTTAAAGATACCCATACTAAGACTGGAGAGATTGCTTAGTGGTTAAGGTGCTTGCCTGCAAAGTCTAAGAACCCACGTTCCACTCTCCAGATCTCATGTAAGCCAGACACACACAAAGGTTAGGCAAGCACAGGGTCACCCATGCCCACAAGGTGGCGCAAATGTCTGGAGTTTGATTACAGTGGCTGAGGCCATTCTCTGTCTGTGTGTGTGTCTCTCTCTAAAATAAAATAAAAAATTCCATACCGATGATTTGTATGTTTACAGGAAAGGAGTTAGTGATGATGATGGGTACAAGCGTATGAAAATGCTGTGGATTTTAAAACATCACAATGCTGGTGACAGTTACGTTTCAGGTGACACAACCTCAAGATAGTATTGTGACCATTCTAGATTTCAGCTGGACTGTGAGCTGGCCATTCTAAAGTAGGAAATAAAATTCATTAATTTCTTATTAAATGTCATAATTTATTATTGGAAATATGTCCTACAAAAGGATGCTAGAATGAAAAATGCCATTGTGCTCAAGATCTGGTAAAATAATGAAAATGTGACTCATAAGGGTGACAGAGATAACTTACCCTCTATTGTCATATTTACTGCACAAGAGAGCGTGCTTAGCTTATAAAATGATGACCAGTTTGTCTTTTCAAGTTTCTTTTGGCCAGAAAAGCACACAAGATATGTAAAGGGGTGTGTACATGTATACCCACCTTTGTGTATTATGCACACAAATGAATACCAAAATTTAAAAAGTCCCTGGAAATAAAAAGTAGATCAGAAGTCAACAGGACTGGAGAGAGAGGACACTGGTAACTGACTTCTCATGGGCAAGGGGTTTCTTTGTGGGATAACGGAAATATTCTGGAAGTGGGTAGTTGGCAACTCTTGTGAGTATGTTAAAAACCACTAAATTCTACATCTTGGAGGTAAGAATCCAATGTTCTATGAATCATAGCTCCATAGAGGCAACAAGTAAATGAAGAATGAAAGAGATATTTATGATGGAAAATAGAATCGCTGTAGTCACACTGGAATCTTCGTAGATTTAAGCCTCTGTATCTTCTCTTCATGTGATGATGAAGGAAATGTCTCATGCTGTGGTAGGTAAGGATGATGAGCCAGTTCACCTCCTGTGTGCTCAGCCCTGAGGGAGAAAATGGACCACTAAGCCCTCCTCACTACCAAGGGCAGACTTTGGAGGACACAGCCGAGACGTGCTGCAAGGATATGGTCACGAGCATTGCCCCCAGCGCTACCTGCTCAGCCTGGAACTAGACCTGACCTGTGCTCTGGATGGGAAGCCAGGCCATGCTCCCCTAGGGGATAGAAAGCATCAGTTTTTGGCAAGGGAATATACCCCCAAAAGGAGTGTGCCAACAGAGATGCTGTTGATGCATGCACTAAGGGAGCCTTCCAGCTTCCTAGAAGGGCTCTCCTGACATGACTCAGTTTCCCTGTTCAGGAGGTAGGAGAGATGCAGTTGACGAAAGCGTCGTGTGGTGTGACAGATACCTGCACTGAGTCTTGGAAATCTTCTCCAGAGCCTGCTCCATCTCGTGTGTGTCGCATTGAAAACCCTTCCAGGACTCCACATGGCTAAGACTGTGACGGCACCAGTCTCTGGTAACACCAAAATGTATCCGCTATTGGATTTAATGGTTTAATCTTGCCTAAAGAAGCTTAATTGCTATGTCTCACACCATAATACAAAGACTTTTCCTGGCTGATCATGCTCCACCTTCGGCGTCCTGTAAGGCCTCTCTCTCTTGAGATCACAGTGCTGCTGCTAATGACTGGTGGCATCTGTGTCCCCGCGGCCACACCCGTCCTTGAGCAGCACGTCCCATTATCTCTGCGCACTGCACCCCGATGAAGAGGGGACCGCGGCACATTTTCATGTGGGAAAATTAAATAAAGCTACAAAAAAAAAATGCTGCTGTCAAAGTCCAGACACATGTCTGTGCCGGCAATTTCCATGTGACTACAAATCTGTGATGCAAATCTTTCCCTTTGCTACTTACACCATTCCATTACTAACGCCGCTGAGAAAGACGTTCTGTCTTTAGACATTTGTGAATTCCCAGTATTCCCCAGTATAGTGGTGGCACACTGTTAAGAGCTTCCAAGCAAGAGCCTTTGAAATGCAAATAATTAAATTTCAAGTGAAAACCGAATGATTTTCTGTAAGATATTTTAGATAAATATTAACCTTTGCATGTTCAGTAGTTTGTTTTGGGCTTTTATAGTGTTCAGAAAGTAAACCAGAATAACCATTATTGTCAGTGCCTTACACTGTTTTTTTTAAGATTGGCTGGATAAAAATAATCAAGCTATAAACAGAAAGTTCAATTATGTATTTGTTCTACATGATCAAGATCATGGTTTGGATTTTCTTCCCATTTCATTAACTGAGAGAAAATTACAAGTAGATCATCTAGGCATTTTGGGTTTTTTTTCTTATGAATCTTGATTTTGATACATTTTACCTAGTCATTTTCATTGTCAGTTGACATTAAAAATAATTAAGATAACATGCAAATAAAATCCCAGCTCAGAACAGTTAGGTTTCAGTTCAGGAGAAGTGGATTTCTGTAGTCTGATCCAGTGGCTCTGTTCCTGTGTGAGGAGAAGAGTGAGGGTCACTTGGGGTTCCTGTAGTGGGTTCTAGTATGTTTTCTTTGTATGAGGAGAATGGCAGTCACAAGAGGACTGCTGCATTGGGTTCAAGTAGACCCTGTTTCTAAGAAGATAAGTGTAGTGGATCAAGCAGGCTGTTCCTGTGAGGAGAACAACAGTCACGTGAGGACTCCTGTGGTAGGTTCTTGTGGTGCTGTTCCTGTGAGGAGAACGACAGTCACGTGAGGACTCCTGTGGTAGGTTCTTGTGGTGCTGTTCCTGTGAGGAGAACGACAGTCATGTGAGGGCTCCTGTGGTAGGTTCTTGTGGTGCTGTTCCTGTGAGGAGAACGACAGTCACATGAGGACTCCTGTGGTAGGTTCTTGTGGTGCTGTTCCTGTGAGGAGAACGACAGTCACGTGAAGACTCCTGTGGTAGGTTCTTGTGGTGCTGTTCCTGTGAGGAGAACGACAGTCACGTGAGGACTCCTGTGGTAGGTTCTTGTGGTGCTGTTCCTGTGAGGAGAACGACAGTCACGTGAGGACTCCTGTGGTAGGTTCTTGTGGTGCTGTTCCTGTGAGGAGAACGACAGTCACGTGAGGACTCCTGTGGTAGGTTCTTGTGGTGCTGTTCCTGTGAGGAGAACGACAGTCACGTGAGGGCTCCTGTGGTAGGTTCTTGTGGTGCTGTTCCTGTGAGGAGAACGACAGTCACGTGAGGACTCCTGTGGTAGGTTCTTGTGGTGCTGTTCCTGTGAGGAGAACGACAGTCACGTGAGGACTCCTGTGGTAGGTTCTTGTGGTGCTGTTCCTGTGAGGAGAACGACAGTCATGTGAGGGCTCCTGTGGTAGGTTCTTGTGGTGCTGTTCCTGTGAGGAGAACGACAGTCACATGAGGACTCCTGTGGTAGGTTCTTGTGGTGCTGTTCCTGTGAGGAGAACGACAGTCACGTGAAGACTCCTGTGGTAGGTTCTTGTGGTGCTGTTCCTGTGAGGAGAACGACAGTCACGTGAGGACTCCTGTGGTAGGTTCTTGTGGTGCTGTTCCTGTGAGGAGAACGACAGTCACGTGAGGACTCCTGTGGTAGGTTCTTGTGGTGCTGTTCCTGTGAGGAGAACGACAGTCACGTGAGGACTCCTGTGGTAGGTTCTTGTGGTGCTGTTCCTGTGAGGAGAACGACAGTCACGTGAGGGCTCCTGTGGTAGGTTCTTGTGGTGCTGTTCCTGTGAGGAGAACGACAGTCACGTGAGGGCTCCTGTGGTAGGTTCTTGTGGTGCTGTTCCTGTGAGGAGAACGACAGTCACGTGAGGACTCCTGTGGTAGGTTCTTGTGGTGCTGTTCCTGTGAGGAGAACGACAGTCACGTGAGGGCTCCTGTGGTAGGTTCTTGTGGTGCTGTTCCTGTGAGGAGAACGACAGTCACGTGAGGGCTCCTGTGGTAGGTTCTTGTGGTGCTGTTCCTGTGAGGAGAACGACAGTCACGTGAGGGCTCCTGTGGTAGGTTCTTGTGGTGCTGTTCCTGTGAGGAGAACGACAGTCACGTGAGGACTCCTGTGGTAGGTTCTTGTGGTGCTGTTCCTGTGAGGAGAACGACAGTCACGTGAGGACTCCTGTGGTAGGTTCTTGTGGTGCTGTTCCTGTGAGGAGAACGACAGTCACGTGAGGACTCCTGTGGTAGGTTCTTGTGGTGCTGTTCCTGTGAGGAGAACGACAGTCACGTGAGGACTCCTGTGGTAGGTTCTTGTGGTGCTGTTCCTGTGAGGAGAACGACAGTCACGTGAGGGCTCCTGTGGTAGGTTCTTGTGGTGCTGTTCCTGTGAGGAGAACGACAGTCACATGAGGACTCCTGTGGTAGGTTCTTGTGGTGCTGTTCCTGTGAGGAGAACGACAGTCACGTGAGGACTCCTGTGGTAGGTTCTTGTGGTGCTGTTCCTGTGAGGAGAACGACAGTCACGTGAGGACTCCTGTGGTAGGTTCTTGTGGTGCTGTTCCTGTGAGGAGAACGACAGTCACGTGAGGACTCCTGTGGTAGGTTCTTGTGGTGCTGTTCCTGTGAGGAGAACGACAGTCACGTGAGGGCTCCTGTGGTAGGTTCTTGTGGTGCTGTTTCTGTGAGGAGAGCGTGGCATCTCTTGAGGGATGCTCTTGGAGTGACAGGAACACGGTAGAGGAATGCTTTTTGTGACACTGGAAAGCATGTGTGTTGATTACACAGAGCATTGGTTCATTGAATGCTCCCAATGCAACAACAGGGTTTGATTTGGACACATTTTAAAACATATTGGTAACATTTTCTATAGTAAACAAACCAGCAAATTGGTATAAGTACAAGAAATGTAAACGTCTTTTGTTCAAACTGCTTTACACATCATTCAAAAGCAGTGTTTCTTGTCATTCCAGTTGTTTGCAGTCTGTTCCCATCTGTGTTTGAGAAGGGGATGAAGCGTCTGTCTCCTTTCTCAACTGTGGCTTCAGATCTTCTAGAAACTTCCTTCCTAGCTTCTCCCTTGAAGTGAACAAAGGTTACTGTTCTAAATAGCCCAACTTTTCCTATCTAAACAAAAATATTCTCTTTTTTTCCTTCTTTTCCTCCTCCTCCATTCCACTGGCTTTGCAATACTGTGAAAAAAAAATCAATGCCTCACCTCAAATTGCCAAGTACATTCCTACATGTGTGAATAACCACAGCTGTTATGTGCAGCCTTGTTTTCCAAGTACTTGTAGAAGTCCCCAAGCTTTCAGAAGGTGCTTGGGAAGTTAGAGTCCTCAGTGAGCCGGTCGAGACAGAAATGTGTACCTGCCTCTGCCGACCCCGCATGGACTTTCTGTTGTTGCTACATATTGTGCGTCATCTCTTTACATTGCCCAAGGCAGGTGAGTGCTATTCAGCAGTGACTCCTGTAAGGACGCATTTTTACCTTCTGTTTCCAGAGTCCTAGGAAACAGAAGTCAGTAGGCATCTTACTGAGCCTTTTCCTTTAAGAAAGTTCTGGGGCTGGAGAGATGGCTTAGTGGGTAAGGCATTTGCCTGCAAAGCCAAAGGACTTCGGTTTGATTTCCCATAGCCCATGTGAGCCAGATGGACAAGGTGGCACATGCATCTGGAGTTCATTTGCAGTGGCTGGAAGCCCTGGTACACTCATTCTCTCTCTCCCTCTCTTTCTCAAATAAATAAATAAAATATTTTTTTTAAAAAAAGAAAGTTCTGAAACCACCTTTAAGATAGCTGTGTTTCTATCACCTAGGAGCTTGCAAGACTCAGAGGCTCAGGTCCCCCATGGCCAGTATCTGCATTTTGAGTCATGAGCACATTAAGTGTCAGATGCCATTTGTAAATGAAGCTGTGTCTCTCTGTTAGGTTAACTGTGCTTCCCCTGCATCTGGTGCTACCATTGCTTCACCTGAACTATGGGCTTTCTTTTTCCTCTGGGCTGCAACCCTGCCTTCCTAGTATTTCACACTACAAAATTGATGTTTCTGTTACATGTTACCAGAATATAGTTCCCGAAAGTCTTAATGAAGAGCAACATGACTGGCTCTGTTATTTCACAGTGTAGACCAGATTTACTCTGCCACAGTTCTTACTTAGTGCTATTCATCCACTTTGTATAGCATGTCATGATTTGGTCTCCACATACCCCACTATGAAGCTGCACGTCTTTAAACATTTAGTAAGTGGGAAATTCTTCTGTGGTATTGGACATCTTATAATGTAAGTTTTCAAAGCCATTCTTGAGCCCATTGACATTCTCGTGGTCTGTGTGCTCCGTGACTTTGAGGCTCAGGTCTAAGAATGTGCAGGTTAGATTTGACTACAAAAACCCTCTCAACTGTAAGATTTTTTATGTAGAAATCCAAGTCCTTTTCAGATTTCTCTAAACTATCACAGCTTCTCTCACCTGGTTGCACATCTTTATCACTGTTTTCTTGCTTTCCCTCCAGCGGGGGGAGGGGGGTCCCCTCTCTGTTGTCTTTTCTGTCCTTGCATGCAGTTGAGGGCCCCCTTCACTCATGGCTGCTCAGTATCTACTAGACATGTCCTCTGAGGTCTGCTCTTGAAACTGATCTTTCCTGGTTTTTCGTCTGTGCGATATTTGGTACCAGTCAACTTGCATTCCCACTGTTTCAGTACATGATGTAAACTATAAAATTATGTATACTGTCAGGGGTATTTTGATCATAAATTGTGAGTGTACAGTTCCTGACAATGAATAGCAGTAATCAGTTTTACAGTTATCAGGTTTAGGGACTTAGACCAAGTTCTTTTCATGGGTAATATACAAGTAAAAATCTCACATGGAAGACTTTCTATTCCTGTACCAGTTCCATGCATACCTGTCTGGGGCACTAAGCAACAGTATTTAATTTATATCCCAAACATGCCACTACTCATTACACTGTTTCCTTGAGGATTCCTTTTATTTGCAGTCTTAAAATTTTTAATTTGGCTTTAAATAAGACATTGATGGCTGCTCAGCTTTTTGGCATGGGATATTGTCAACAGGATGCCCTGTCTCTTCCCAGCTTCTTGAGGATATGACTTTGAGAAGGTCTTAGATCAGAAGAGATTGCCCTACTATAGAACTGATGCAAGGGGGAGCCATGAAGACAGATGATGTGCTCTTGAAGTAGCAGGGAAGGAGGGTAATGGAATCCATGTGACATGAGAGCAGAGTGGGGATCCATCTAGGGAAAGAAGGGGAAGAGCCAGAGAGGCATCAGGAGACTGGTAGGACACCGTGAACAAAATGTTAGCATGAAGGCAGCAGGAATACAATTGCTGCCAGCTGCTTGTCAGTAAGAGCTGCAAGTTCACAGCCAACTTTGGGGAACATGATTTTATGTATCCCTTGTTACCCATGGGACACTTTGACCCTACTCACCCTCAATATTTGAACTCAGGTCACATGTTATGGTGATTATAAATTATGGACTGAAGCTAAAGAGCCTCTGATCCCATTGCAAACATGACAGCTTTATTTCTGATCCTGAGCAAATTAGTCAACCTCATTGAGACAGTTTTGCTCAAGTGTGAAGTATGGGTCTTGTAGGTGTGAAGTGTGGGTGATGTATAATAAAGACTCAGATCTGGGGCATGGGTCTTGTAGAGTAAAGAACTTAGCCTGCCTTTTCTCTGATTCCTGGGCTTTAAATTCCTGGAATTTCCCAGGTGACAGTAATATGTCTGTGAGTACCAACCCTTGGATTACACTTGGCTTTCTGCTGAGGAGGTGAGATGATTCAGGGAAAGACAGGGTCGAACTGGCATAGACCATGGCCAGAGGCCACCAGCGAGAACACGTGGGCTGGACTTGATCCCAGGCTTTAGTCCAGTGAAGAAGCAGCCATGAAGCTTTTCAAGTGAAGCAGTATGAGCTGCACGGTGCCCCCTGCGGGGTCTTGGCGGACGCTCGGGAAGGCCCAGAGCCACACACTTCATGAAGCCTGCTCACCCTGCTTCCAGAGACCGAGCTGTGGGCTAAGTCAGGATTTCTTTTGAGCCTGTGCTGCACATTTGAAAGTAAGAAATTTTCATATCTAAAGAGGTGCTCATATTAATTTTGTCAGTCTTCATCAAACTCCAGGACACTGGTAGACTGACAGAATTATCCACTCTGCATATTGAAAATCTGAGTCTCGGGCGTGTGACAAACCTGACATAACTGGCAAGGGAGGTCGCAGCTGGAACCCAAGTCTTCAGACTGTTTATAATTCCCAGCTGACATGGACAGAAGACTCTGGAACAATGGGCACCTCCCTGTCTCACAGAGGCTCAGCGTTACCCTGCAGTTAAAGAGGATGGAGAAGGCTTTGAATTTTGCCTGGACAGGACAAATGTACACAGTGAGATGACGATGCTGGGCAGCAATGCTGAAAGTGCATTTCTCCTGGGACCCCCCTCAGGTGGTTGTTCACAGCCTTCACTTTTCTTGCCCAGCATCCCTAGTTGTTCATTATTTTTCCTCTTTAAACTTTGTTTTAATGGGTCTCAAAATTCTGTGAACTACTCATTTGGTCAAGTTGCTTTTATTTAAAAAATACTGATTTCAAAAACTAATAGCATAACATTGCCATTTACACACATACCTACAGACACACACAAAATTCTCCTTTCTTTCTGAAGATATTTACAAAACATTGTTATCATTAACCAGTTTTTTTTTAGTACTAAGCACAAATGGCTAATTGGGACAAACAGTTCTCAGACTGTTCTTCCCCCACAGGTTAAGATGGTAGCGGGTATTAGGGTAATAGTCCTTGAGCTTTCTGACTTGGTGCCCTTGCCAGCTCTAGCACACTTCTTTTTTTTTTAAATATATTTTTTAATTTCTTATTTTATTTATTTATTTGAGAGCGACAGACAGAGAGAAAGACAGATAGAGGGAGAGAGAGGGAATGGGCACGCCAGGGCTTCCAGCCTCTGCAAACGAACTCCAGATGCGTGTGCCCCCTTGTGCATCTGGCTAACGTGGGATCTGGGGAACCGAGCCTCGAACCAGGGTCCTTAGGCTTCACAGGCAAGCGCTTAACCGCTAAGCCATCTCTCCAGCCCTCTAGCACACTTCTTATCCATAGCTTTGATGACACCCACAGAACCATGTGCCTCGTATCTTGCACAGTAAATCGACCCACAGGAGGAGGGAAGTCAGAGTCGCTCTCCTCACACATGGGCTTGCCTGGAACCACCTCGGGTGAGTTCGCGTTCTGTGCGGGTAACAGCACAGCTGGCACAGACAGCCGCTACAGAGAAGGGGTTCATTTGTAGCTCACAGTTTGAGGGTTCCCATCTATGATAATCAGGTAACGTTGGGCTAGTGCACAGTCGGCTCATAATAGTGGGGGCCATGTGCTAGGACAAGACCATTCACCTCAAGACCAGGAAGCAAGTGGAGGAGAAAGGGGAGGCTGATCTCATGACGACCACTAGGTCCTTCCTCCTTAAACTTATGCCACTCTCAGTCACCCCAGCTGGCAGCCTCAAGACCCAGGCTGCAGCATCCAGCAAGTACTTTCTTCTTAGCTTTGCAAAGCTCCCACCCCCCACTCTCAGTGGTTCCTCAGCCAAACAGCACTCTATCCATAATGGCTATGAATGAACACTCAGCTCAGTCTTACCCTTCTTCCTTAATGACAGGGGAGCACCTCTGCTACCTTAGGTGCTGCTACTCCCTTATCCATTATCTCCCTGACTTTCCCTGAGTGTGGGCTCCATGGGGTGCAGAAGCTCCCTCCTCCCTTATCCATCATCTCCATGACTTTCCCTGAGTGTGGGCTCCATGGGGTGCAGAAGCTCCCTCCTCCCTTATCCATCATTTCCCTGACTTTCCCTGAGTGTGGGCTCCATGGGGTGGAGAAGCTCCCTCCTCCCTTATCCATCATCTCCCTGACTTTCCCTGAGTGTGGGCTCCATGGGGTCTAGCATAACTGAGTCACATACTCAGTATCCTCACATTGGTTTCTATTACATGTTATTGTTGTTGTTTTATTTATTTATTTATATATATATTTATTTATGAGAGAGAGAGAATGGGCATGCCAGAGTCTCCAGTCACTGCAGATGAGCTCCAGACACATGTGTCACCTTGTGCATTTGGCTTCCATGGGTGCTGGGGAATCAGACCTGGGTCCTTAGTTAGGCTTTTCAGGCAAGCACTTTAACCACTTTAGCCCTCTCTCCAGCCATGTTGTTATTATTGTTATCCTAATATATCTCAATATAGTCAAATTTATTTCTTTTCTATATTGTTTTGAAATTTGTTTCAGTTACAATGGGCAATGATTTTGCCATTATTCTATTTCCATTTTCAGAAATAAAATCCTATTTATCCTATTTCCTGCAGGCACATTTTCCCTGTGTGAAATGTCTTTATGTTTATCAAAATAAGTAAGTCTACTAAATCCAGTTGAGTTCAGAAATGGCTCGCTTTCTGGTATACCTCATCTGGTCCCATGGCGAGAGTAACTGCTCTCCTCTGTTAATGTAAATGGCCTTGTGTAACAGTTCTCTCATTTGGCTTCTGTTTATGGAATCTGCCCTGTGAAAAACCTTTTGAAGAAATGTGTTTCAGTCCTGTATTTTCTGTTTCTGTTTCTCACTGGTAGAGTTATATAACTAATAACATTCTCTTAATAATGAAGTAAGACTTGATGGTGGAAGAAAAGTGCGAAGTGTGGAAAACAGAGAAGTATGAAGAAATGCCACCTGTTATCATTGTAGTGAGCATGCTCTGAGGAAGGTGGGCAGTGGGCAGAGAGGCGGAGCTCAACTTTGCTGAACCAAGAGCAAGAGTTTCCCAGTGCTTCTGAGCAGCGCACAGGCACTGGGGCCCAGGGAGAGGCCTGCGCAGAGTTGTGGTAAAAGCCACTCTTCCCTCACTGCAAATTCCTCTTCCTCATTTGCTGCTCAAAGGGATGATTCCTAGGTCCTTGGGAAAGACCTGTAACTGGCAAGAGAGTCACCAAGACGGGTGAAAGTGAGGCAGTTAAAGGCACAGGCGGCTGGCAGCTCTGAGCAGCTCTAGCCTGCACCCACAGGCAGACAGTTGGCATATGTGCTGCCCGCTAGAGGTGTGGCGCTTGCTGCAGGGCCCTCTACCTGCTCTCACCCGAATCCGTCTGTCTCTGTGGACACTTGTCAGGGTCCAGCTGTGTCATCACACCTTATCCATCATCTCCCTGACTTTCCCTGAGCGTGGGCTCCATGGGGTGCAGAATCTCTCCTCCCTTATCCATCATCTCCCTGACTTTCCCTGAGTGTGGGCTCCATGGGGTGCAGAAGCTCCCTCCTCCCTTATCCATTATCTCCCTGACTTTCCCTGAGTGTGGGCTCCATGGGGTGGAGAAGCTCCCTCCTCCCTTATCCATCATCTCCCTGACTTTCCCTGAGTGTGGGCTCCATGGGGTGCAGAAGCTCCCTCCTCCCTTATCCATCATCTCCCTGACTTTCCCTGAGTGTGGGCTCCATGGGGTGAAGAATCTCTCCTCCCTTATCCATCATCTCCCTGACTTTCCCTGAGTGTGGGCTCCATGGGGTGCAGAAGCTCCCTCTTCCCTTATCCATCATCTCCCTGACTTTCCCTTAGTGTGGACTCCATGGGGTGCAGAAGCTCCCTCCTCCCTTATCCATCATCTCCCGGACTTTCCCTGAGTGTGGGCTCCATGGGGTGCAGAAGCTCCCTCCTCCCTTATCCATCATCTCCCTGACTTTCCCTGAGTGTGGGCTCCATGGGGTGGAGAAGCTCCCTCCTCCCTTATCCATCATCTCCCTGACTTTCCCTGAGTGTGGGCTCCATGGGGTGCAGAAGCTCCCTCCTCCCTCCTCCCTTATGCATCATTTCCCTGACTTTCCCTGAGTGTGGGCTCCATGGGGTGCAGAAGCTCCCTCCTCCCTTATCCATTATCTCCCTGACTTTCCCAGAGTGTGGGCCCCATGGGGTGCAGAAGCTCCCTCTGCCTTATACATCATCTCCCTGACTTTCCCTGAGTGTGGACTCCTTGGGATGCAGAATCTCTCCTCCCTTATCCATCATCTCCCTGACTTTCCCTGAGTGTGGGCTCCATGGGGTGCAGAAGCTCCCTCTTCCCTTATCCATCATCTCCCTGACTTTCCCTTAGTGTGGGCTCCATGGGGTGCAGAAGCTCCCTCCTCCCTTATCCATCATCTCCCTGACTTTCCCTGAGTGTGGGCTCCATGGGGTGCAGAAGCTCCCTCCTCCCTTATCCATCATCTCCCTGGCTTCCCTGAGTGTGGGCTCCATGGGGTGGAGAAGCTCCGTCCTCCCTTATCCATCATCTCCCTGACTTTACCTGAGTGTGGGCTCCATGGGGTGCAGAAGCTCCCTCTTCCTTTATCCATCATCTCTCTGACTTTCCCTGAGTGTGGACTCCTTGGGGTGCAGAATCTCTCCTCCCTTATCCATCATCTCCCTGACTTTCCCTGAGTGTGGGCTCCATGGGGTGCAGAAGCTCCCTCCTCCCTTATCCATCATCTCCCTGACTTTCCCTGAGTGTGGGCTCCATGGGGTGCAGAAGCTCCCTCCTCCCTTATCCATCATCTCCCTGACTTTCCCTGAGTGTGGGCTCCATGGGGTGCAGAAGCTCCCTCCTCCCTTATCCATTATCTCCCTGACTTTCCCTGAGTGTGGGCTCCATGGGGTGCAGAAGCTCCCTCCTCCCTTATCCATCATCTCCCTGACTTTCCCTGAGCGTGGGCTCCATGGGGTGCAGAAGCTCCCTCCTCCCTTATCCATCATTTCCCTGAGTGTGGGCTCCATGGGGTGGAGAAGCTCCCTCCTCCCTTATCCATCATCTCCCTGACTTTCCCTGAGTGTGGGCTCCATGGGGTGCAGAAGCTCCCTCCTCCCTTATCCATCATCTCCCTGACTTTCCCTGAGCGTGGGCTCCATGGGGTGCAGAAGCTCCCTCCTCCCTTATCCATCATTTCCCTGACGTTCCCTGAGTGTGGGCTCCATGGGGTGGAGAAGCTCCCTCCTCCCTTATCCATCATCTCCATGACTTTCCCTGAGTGTGGGCTCCATGGGGTGCAGAAGCTCCCTCCTCCCTTATCCATCATCTCCCTGACTTTCCCTGAGTGTGGGCTCCATGGGGTGGAGAAGCTCCCTCCTCCCTTATCCATCATCTCCCTGACTTTCCCTGAGTGTGGGCTCCATGGGGTGGAGAAGCTCCCTCTTCCCTTATCCATCATCTCCCTGACTTTCCCTGAGTGTGGGCTCCATGGGGTGGAGAAGCTCCCTCCTCCCTTATCCATCATCTCCCTGACTTTCCCTGAGTGTGGTTCTCCATGGGGTGGAGGAGCTCCCTCCTCCCTTATCTATCATCTCCCTGACTTTCCCTGAGTGTGGGCTCCATGGGGTGCAGAAGCTCCCTCCTCCCTTATCCATCATCTCCCTGACTTTCCCTGAGTGTGGGCTCCATGGGGTGCAGAAGCTCCCTCCTCCCTTATCCATCATCTCCCGGACTTTCCCTGAGTGTGGGCTCCATGGGGTGCAGAAGCTCCCTCCTCCCTTATCCATCATCTCCCTGACTTTCTCTGAGTGTGGGCTCCATGGGGTGGAGAAGCTCCCTCCTCCCTTATCCATCATCTCCCTGACTTTCCCTGAGTGTGGGCTCCATGGGGTGCAGAAGCTCCCTTTTCCCTTCTCCCTCTTACCTTATCTATCATCTCCCTGACTTTCCCTGATTGTGGGCTCCATGGGGTGGAGAAGCTCCCTCCTCCCTTATCCATCATCTCCCTGACTTTCTCTGAGTGTGGACTCCTTGGGGTGCAGAATCTCTCCTCCCTTATCCATCATCTCCCTGACTTTCCCTGATTGTGGGCTCCATGGGGTGCAGAAGCTCCCTCTTCCCTTATCCATCATCTCCCTGACTTTCCCTTAGTGTGGGCTCCATGGGGTGCAGAAGCTCCCTCCTCCCTTATCCATCATCTCCCTGACTTTACCTGAGTGTGGGCTCCATGGGGTGCAGAAGCTCCCTCTTCCCTTATCCATCATCTCTCTGACTTTCCCTGAGTGTGGGCTCCATGGGGTGGAGAAGCTCCCTCCTCCCTTATCCATCATCTCCCTGACTTTCCCTGAGTGTGGGCTCCATGGGTTGGAGGAGCTTCCTCCTCCCTTATCCATCATCTTCCTGACTTTCCCTGAGTGTGGGCTCCATGGGGTGGAGAAGCTTCCTCCTCCCTTATCCATCATCTCCCTGACATTCCCTGAGTGTGGGCTCCATGGGGTGCAGAAGCTCCCTCCTCCCTTATCCATCATCTCCCTGACTTTCCCTGATTGTGGGCTCCATGGGGTGCAGAAGCTCCCTCCTCCCTTATCCATCATCTCCCTGACTTTCCCTGAGTGTGGGCTCCATGGGGTGGAGAAGCTCCCTCCTTATCCAGCATCTCCCTGACTTTCCCTGAGCGTGGACTCCATGGGGTGGAGAAGCTCCCTCCTCTCTTTCCAGCAACTCCCTGACTTTAATTTTGCCTGAGGGAGAGGAGTGTGTGGAGTCTGGTGTTAATAAAGGAAAGCACTCAGTGCATAAACAAGCCGCAGCTTAGAGCCTCTGAAGTAGGCATGGGTGCAAGTTGGCAGTGTCTTCAGGATGCTGCAGCACAATACCATATACCTAGGGCTGATAATTAGATGCTCAGCACTTGAGTTCCAGAGGCGGGAAAGTTCAGCATCAAGACACTGGACAATGCAGTGTCTGCAGAGGCCCCATTGCTCAGGGAATGTGCTCACAGGGACCACAGAGCACAGCCTGGGGTCCTGATTATCCTTTTGTCCATCTTCGAGGGCCACTCTGACTAACCAGGCATCCCCCAGGAGCCCCGCTCTTCACCGCTGTCACTTTGCAGATGAGAGTCACCAAGTAAATTGGGGTCACACAAACTTTCACCCCCTGCAGGCCCCTGGGTGGCTGCTGATCTATCTGCATGAGGCACTGAGCAAGTCACGGTAAGTTGAAATGCAGGGTCCTGCTCCTTCAGAAGCTCTGTACAAAACTACACTTCGTCTAAGTCTGTGCCACAGCTTGCTTCTTTGTTGCAGTGATGGGCTGAAATGGGTCTCATGAAGCCATAAATGGCCCAGGCTTGCTATGCTGTGCCATCACTCTGGCTCTCCTAGCCCACATAGGATGGGGCATGAAGACAGCCAGTCACTAAACTTAACAAGGGTAAAGTTCCAAAAATGACACAGTTCTGGACACAAACAAACACTGAATCTTCTGTGTAGCAAATTAACCAAAAGACCTGGAAAAAAAAAAAAGGAATGGATGAAACCATGTATATATGATAAAGGATCATTACCCAAATATGCAAGGAAATCACAAGACTCAGCACCAAAATAGTAACGTGAACTTTACAACTATGCAAAGAACCTCAACGAGGATTTTCTTGAAGAAGACACACCAATGGCCAATGTCTGGAAGAGTGCTCAACACCAGCCATCTTCAAATGCATGTGAATCAGAACCTCCATGAGACATCATCTCTGTCACCTGCTGGTGGGGTTGGAACCAAAGTGTTGAGTATATCTGCGCACTGGAAAAGTCCTGAACCATGAAAATAAACCCAATCCCTTGTAAGCGACACTGGTGAACCGGAATATGTTATACTAAGAGAAACAAGGCATACACTGAAAGACTTAATTACTGTATGGCCCTGCTCAGGTAGGAAAGCCAAAAGAATTCAGTCTAGTTACAGCAGAGGGCAGTCCCCTCCCTGGTTGTCAGAGATAGGCCAGTGCTGATCATAGGGTGCAAACTTCGAGGTACAAATGAACAACTTCTGGGTACTGGTGAGTGGATATATGAATCAGATTGTGATAATTATCACACTATATTTGCCAAATCACCATGCCTTACACATTAAATATATTATCTTGACTTAACAGCTAGGTATCCTCAAATTTAAACCATTCAAATTAAAATCACAGTGACTCCAAAGAGTGGAAAGAGATTAACAAGGCAAGTTCTATATAGGACTGGTTATTGACTATGTACATACATGTCAGAAAAAAACTGAACTTTACAATGGCTAATTTTTATGTATATAAATAAGATAAAATTTCAAAGAGGCAAATAATTCCCATCAGCACTTACTAGAATCATAACCATTATTACTGATTATATGAAATAATATTCTTTTCATATATAATCTTGATACAATAGTCATTTCTGTTACTTGAATGGTAACATTGAAGAAATACATTCTTAAATTTTATAGCAAAGTGTTACAATGCAAAGTCAACACTTAAATCAGGTCTGGTGTGGATATTATACATAGGCTTTCTTTTATTAAAAACTTTGTAGAAAAATGATAAAACAGCATTTCTTAGCTGGGCGTGGTGGCGCATGCCTTTAATCCCAGCACCCAGGAGTCAGAGGTAGGAGGATTGCTGTGAGTTTGAGGCTACCCTGAGAATACAGCATGAATTACAGGTCAGCCTGAGCTAGAGAGAGACCCTACCTTGAAAAACCAAATAATAAACAACAAAATTCATTCTGCTTACAATAATTTCAGTCTTTAGTTGTTTTCTAATTCTTAGAATATTATTTCATTACTAACACCAAACATTGCCCATGAATCTACATATTAAATCTTAAGTCTATTATATTTTAATTAATTACATGATTATATCTTTCTTCACTTGTTTTCAGTCCATCTATTTCACTCTTAAATAGCATATTCAGTTCAGTTCATTGTGCATTCTGAACTTAGCTTTTACATTGCTTATTGATTGATCTTTGACAAATATATCTCTGTGAACATTTTCTTTAGGAATTGAAATAAATGTACATTTTATACTTGTAAAATTGAATGAAAATTGAAATTAAGAGAAAATCTTACAGATTTCTCCAGGTTATTTCCTCCTGTGGGTTATCGAAAGGATTTTCTCTCTGAATAAAACTACTTTCTATATCCAGGACTCCTGTAGCTTTTGATTGATACAACAATGTTAAGAGAAAACTAACTACAGTATTGATTGTTTCCTGTAGCAGTCCCCTGGTGCTACCAATTGCCAAGCAAGACAGTTTGTTGGAAAAAGACACCATGTTCAGAGATGCATCACGCGGTCTCTGTAAGCAGCAGTCCCAGGAAGGCACTCCGGAGAGCTCTACTGTAAGTGGCGGCAGCAAACCTGAGCAGGTAAGTACAGCCTGTTCCAGGTGTTCCTCCTGCCCTTCTGCTGAAAAACAACACACGGCCAAACAAAATACCTCTGTCTTTATGCAGAAAGTTAATGGAATTCCTTTCAGTAAATAGGGCATTGTACTCCTAGTTAATCAACACAATTGCTGCTTTGTTTTAGAGAAATTTGAGTCAGTCAGCTATCAACCAATACATATGTTGATTGTTGCATATTTCTAACTGCCTTCATTATGTAGTCTGTGTTCTGTTCCTCCCATTCTGCAAATAAAAGCACACAAGAAGCTCAGTCACTGAGCCTTTTGTCTTTAAAAGAAGCCCTGGCATTGCTGCATGTCTCTGTGCATGCTGGGGTAATCCCAGTGACCAATTTGTGGAAGTGACTTTGGCATTAGGAAGCTGATGAACTTGAGAAAACAAATATTAATGTATTTTCTTCTTCCCTTGCCACAGCAATCAATGGTTTTCCTGTGTTGAGTGCTTATGAATGGAAAACATCTGAGTATTTACAAGCATTTTGTTTTGGTGCCTAATTGAGGATTTTACTTGAATCAGGTTTTCTAAGCACAGAATTGTATTTAGAACTAAGTTTTAATTTACATTGCTTTAGATAAATCAAAGTAAACTTAAAATGGGGTCATTGTTATTCACATTGTCTTGAAATATTTTCATAATCGTATTATAGAAATATGTGAAAATTCTTAAGGTGTCCTGTGACTTTGTTGTGTTGACATTTCCAAATGGTAAAATTTTTTTTATTTTGAGAATATTTTTTATCATTTATTTTGAAATATAGAGGCTGAGAGAGAGAGAGAGAGAGGGAGGGAGGGAGGGAAGATGGCCCTCCAGGGCCTTCAGCTACCACAAATGAACTCCAGACGCATGCACTCCCTTGTCTGTGTGTGTAACACATTGTGCATTTGTGTCACCATGTCTCTGGCTATGTGGGACTTGGAGATTTGAACATGAGTCCTTAGGCTTCTCGGGCAAGCCCCTTAACCACTAAGCCTTCTCTCCAGCCCTCAAGTGGTCAAATTCTTTAATTTTTTAGTTTTTGTATGAGGGGTCAAATTCTCTATGAAGTAACTATATTCACTGAATAGCTTGCCATCAATATTTATATATGAGTTTATTGCATGCTATCATTATCTCAAGTTGCTTAGATTTTCCCTCCGCAGAGTCAAAACTATTTCAGTGTAGCAAATTGATAGCTTTTAAATAATAATTCAACACGATGTTGCTGAAAGTCACAAAACATTTTGTTTCCAAAAATAAGAAGATATTCATAAGTTTGGAGCATCAGATAAAAAATCTTGTAAGACTTTGTTGGATTTAGTGACAGCTCTTATGAATCCTGGGTCCTGGGTCATAAAAATATTGAGGGGCGCTTGGCAGATGACTCAGTGAGTAAGCTCATTTGCTGCACAAGCGTGAGAACCTGAGCCACATAAAATGCTGGGCATGGTCATTCCTGCGTGTAACCACATCTCTGTCGGGTAGAGACGGGCTCTCTGGTGCTCAGTGGTCAGCCTCTCCAGCTGAAAAACAGAAAGCGCCATGGCCGGTGGGTGACTTGGTCTCACAGAAGTAGGAGGGATGATAGAAGAGCACACCCGATGCCCTCTTTGTCTCTGCACGCTTACGCACAGGACAGAGTCCTCTGCATATGTACCATAGATGTCATATATGCATATGCACGCCTCAAACACCACACACAGCAGAGCAATGAATTAAAAATGTTTATTATATTCCTGTCCTAGAACTTGCTATCTAGGTGGACATGTGGGGATTCTGCCTTTACACCCTGTAACAAGCACCTAAGACCCACCTGGGCCTCCAGGACTCTTGCAAACCTTGATGGCAGTGAGGGCTGAACGGTCCTCCTCCAGGGCTGGCAGCTCTGTTGGTGGCTGGGTCATGCAGTCACACACCACAGGAGAGCCACGCACCAGACGTTCCAAAGCCATTAACCTCTCAGTAACACGTTTGAAAGAAATATTTTGAAGAAGTATCCAACTTTAAAAAAAAAAAAAAAATTAAAACAAAACCCACTTACCATGTCTCCTTCCAGATTTTTCCAAAACCTGTGTCCTGTCAAGTGGTAACTTTAAGTGAACATTCAATGCTTGATTTAGCCTCCTCCTTTATTTCTGAGAATCAGTAAGATTAGCATTTCCTTTCACAATATCTGTAAGAAAATGGACTTTTTGCGGTGATTAAAACTCCATAGCCATCCCCCTCTCTCCCTACTTCTATCCTCCCCTGCTTTGCCCTCTTTTGTTATTTTACCATGCTTTCCTAAATCTTTTTTTACTTGCTAAATTATTATTTAATTAATTTATTTATTTGAGCGAGACAGAGGTGTATATATGCGTATGCGCGTGCGCACGCGCGCGCACACACACACACACACACACACACACACACGTCATCTCTCCAGCCCTAACATTTTAACATCTTCCTTTCTTCCTCCCTTCTTTCCTTTCAGAAAGTTGTGGTTTAAATGAAGCTTTGAAATGCATGTGAAGCCTCCACTCCATCTAGTGATCACTTGACCTGGAAAGAGGAGAGAGGGAGACCTGTATACTTCCTGGGGTTCATGCTTGCAATTTAGGGGCTCTAGGGCTCTGGGATTTCCTCCTGCCCACTGAGGTTCACATGTAAAATGGGCAGCTATCACCATTCTCTTATGGATATAGTAAAGAGCACAAAAGATAAGGGTTCTAAACTGTCACATGATCTGCAAAGACAGAGGATGAATTCAATGTGATGTGTTACATTTATCGTTACTGTCAGAATAGACAGTGTAGTAGATTTTGACAGAGTAAATGTAGATTATTTTAGAGGATGCTAGTTCAAAATAAAAGTTTATACTAACACTTAAAGAGCTTGACACCTACCAGTGTTTTCATATGCCTCTTTTTTGTCATCCTACTGGGAATGAGCCCAGGGCCTTAGCATATGCTAGGCAAGTGCTGCACTGCTGAGATGCCTTCAGGATTGCTGCTAGAGTAGAGAGAATGCCAAGCTTCAGGCGAATGGCTGAGCATGCACATGAAACGAGAGGGGGCTCAATGATATTTTGAAGCAGGGAGTATTGTGCAAATTGGTTTTTACTAACAGGCTGCCATTGTAATACTATTTCCAGTTATAGAAATGGCCCCGTCTTCAATGCCCAGAAACCCTAGGCATGCCGTATTTGATGAAAATACAGAACACACTGTCTCCTGAACATTGAGATGTCGGGGACAGTCTTTTTTTGTCATTACCATGGATCATCCAGCAGGGTAGAAGGTGGATTGAAAAGAAATTATAACTGAACCCACTGGTCTTTGACTTCCCAGATCCAGCTCATGCCACCTGCTCCTAGTGACGACCTGGCCACGCTTAGTGAGCTCAACGACGGCAGCCTGCTGTACGAAATCCAGAAGCGCTTTGGGAGCGACCAGATACACGTGAGTGCGGGGGAGAGCCTGTGTCATTGCGTGCTCCTGGTGCACCACGCGAGCGCCCGGGGAGAGCGTGTGTCACACTGCTTGATCATGATACACCACGCGAGCGCCCGGGGAGAGCCTGTGTCACACTGCTTGATCATGATACACCACGCGAGCGCCCGGGGAGAGCCTGTGTCACACTGCTTGATCATGACACACCACGCGAGCGCCCGGGGAGAGCCTGTGTCACACTGCTTGATCATGATACACCACACGAGTGTCCGGGGAGAGCCTGTGTCACACTGCTTGATCATGATACACCACGCGAGCGCCCGGGGAGAGCCTGTGTCACACTGCTTGATCATGATACACCACGCGAGCGTCCGGGGAGAGCCTGTGTCACACTGCTTGATCATGATACACCACGCGAGCGTCCGGGGAGAGCCTGTGTCACACTGCTTGATCATGATACACCACGCTAGCGCCCGGGGAGAGCGTGTGTCACACTGCTTGATCATGACACACCACGCGAGTGCCCGGGGAGGGCCTGTGTCACACTGCTTGATCATGACCCACCACGCGAGCGCCCGGGGAGAGCCTGTGTCACACTGCTTGATCATGATACACCACGCGAGCGCCCGGGGAGAGCCTGTGTCACACTGCTTGATCATGATACACCACGCGAGCGCCCGGGGAGAGCCTGTGTCACACTGCTTGATCATGATACACCACGCGAGTGTCCGGGGAGAGCCTGTGTCACACTGCTTGATCATGATACACCACGCGAGTGTCCGGGGAGAGCGTGTGTCACACTGCTTGATCATGATACACCACGCGAGTGTCCGGGGAGAGCCTGTGTCACACTGCTTGATCATGATACACCACGCGAGTGTCCGGGGAGAGCCTGTGTCACACTGCTTGATCATGATACACCACGCGAGCGTCCGGGGAGAGCGTGTGTCACACTGCTTGATCATGATACACCACGCGAGTGCCCGGGGAGAGCCTGTGTCACACTGCTTGATCATGATGCACCACGCGAGTGTACGGGGAGAGCCTGTGTCACACTGCTTGATCATGATGCACCACGCGAGTGTCCGGGGAGAGCGTGTGTCACACTGCTTGATCATGATACACCACGCGAGTGCCCGGGGAGAGCCTGTGTCACACTGCTTGATCATGACGCACCACGCGAGCGCCCGGGGAGAGCCTGTGTCACACTGCTTGATCATGATACACCACGCGAGCGTCCGGGGAGAGTTTGTGTCACACTGCTTGATCATGATACACCACGCGAGCGCTCGGGGAGAGCCTGTGTCACACTGCTTGATCATGATACACCACGCGAGTGTCCGGGGAGAGTTTGTGTCACACTGCTTGATCATGATGCACCATGCGAGTGTCCGGGGAGAGCCTGTGTCACACTGCTTGATCATGATACACCACGCGAGTGTCCGGGGAGAGCCTGTGTCACACTGCTTGATCATGACGCACCACGCGAGTGTCCGGGGAGAGCCTGTGTCACACTGCTTGATCATGACGCACCACGCGAGTGCCCGGGGAGAGCTTGTGTCACACTGCTTGATCATGATACAGCACGCGAGTGTCCGGGGAGAGCCTGTGTCACACTGCTTGATCATGATACACCACGCGAGCGTCCGGGGAGAGCCTGTGTCACACTGCTTGATCATGATACACCACGCGAGCGTCCGGGGAGAGCCTGTGTCACACTGCTTGATCATGATACACCACGCGAGTGTCCGGGGAGAGCCTGTGTCACACTGCTTGATCATGATACACCACGCTAGCGCCCGGGGATAGCCTGTGTCACACTGCTTGATCATGATACACCACGCGAGCGCCCGGGGAGAGCCTGTGTCACACTGCTTGATCATGATACACCACGCGAGTGTCCGGGGAGAGCCTGTGTCACACTGCTTGATCATGATGCACCACGCGAGCGCCCGGGGAGAGCCTGTGTCACACTGCTTGATCATGATACACCACGCGAGTGCCCGGGGAGAGCCTGTGTCACACTGCTTGATCATGATGCACCACGCGAGTGTCCGGGGAGAGCCTGTGTCACACTGCTTGATCATGATGCACCACGCGAGTGTCCGGGGAGAGTCTGTGTCACACTGCTTGATCATGATACACCACGCGAGCGCCCGGGGAGAGCCTGTGTCACACTGCTTGATCATGATACACCACGCGAGTGTCCGGGGAGAGCCTGTGTCACACTGCTTGATCATGATACACCACGCGAGCGTCCGGGGAGAGCCTGTGTCACACTGCTTGATCATGATACACCACGCGAGTGTCCAGGGAGAGCCTGTGTCACACTGCTTGATCATGATACACCACGCTAGCGCCCGGGGATAGCCTGTGTCACACTGCTTGATCATGATACACCACGCGAGCGCCCGGGGAGAGCCTGTGTCACACTGCTTGATCATGATACACCACGCGAGTGTCCGGGGAGAGCCTGTGTCACACTGCTTGATCATGATGCACCACGCGAGCGCCCGGGGAGAGCCTGTGTCACACTGCTTGATCATGATACACCACGCGAGTGCCCGGGGAGAGCCTGTGTCACACTGCTTGATCATGATGCACCACGCGAGTGTCCGGGGAGAGCCTGTGTCACACTGCTTGATCATGATGCACCACGCGAGTGTCCGGGGAGAGTCTGTGTCACACTGCTTGATCATGATACACCACGCGAGCGCCCGGGGAGAGCCTGTGTCACACTGCTTGATCATGATACACCACACGAGTGTCCGGGGAGAGCCTGTGTCACACTGCTTGATCATGATACACCACGCGAGCGTCCGGGGAGAGCCTGTGTCACACTGCTTGATCATGATACACCACGCGAGCGTCCGGGGAGAGCCTGTGTCACACTGCTTGATCATGATACACCACGCGAGTGTCCGGGGAGAGCCTGTGTCACACTGCTTGATCATGATACACCACGCTAGCGCCCGGGGATAGCCTGTGTCACACTGCTTGATCATGATACACCACGCGAGCGCCCGGGGAGAGCCTGTGTCACACTGCTTGATCATGATACACCACGCGAGTGTCCGGGGAGAGCCTGTGTCACACTGCTTGATCATGATGCACCACGCGAGCGCCCGGGGAGAGCCTGTGTCACACTGCTTGATCATGATGCACCACGCGAGTGTCCGGGGAGAGTCTGTGTCACACTGCTTGATCATGATGCACCACGCGAGCGCCCGGGGAGAGCCTGTGTCACACTGCTTGATCATGATACACCACGCGAGTGCCCGGGGAGAGCCTGTGTCACACTGCTTGATCATGATGCACCACGCGAGTGTCCGGGGAGAGCCTGTGTCACACTGCTTGATCATGATGCACCACGCGAGTGTCCGGGGAGAGTCTGTGTCACACTGCTTGATCATGATACACCACGCGAGCGCCCGGGGAGAGCCTGTGTCACACTGCTTGATCATGATACACCACACGAGTGTCCGGGGAGAGCCTGTGTCACACTGCTTGATCATGATACACCACGCGAGCGTCCGGGGAGAGCCTGTGTCACACTGCTTGATCATGATACACCACGCGAGCGTCCGGGGAGAGCCTGTGTCACACTGCTTGATCATGATACACCACGCGAGTGTCCGGGGAGAGCCTGTGTCACACTGCTTGATCATGATACACCACGCTAGCGCCCGGGGATAGCCTGTGTCACACTGCTTGATCATGATACACCACGCGAGCGCCCGGGGAGAGCCTGTGTCACACTGCTTGATCATGATACACCACGCGAGTGTCCGGGGAGAGCCTGTGTCACACTGCTTGATCATGATGCACCACGCGAGCGCCCGGGGAGAGCCTGTGTCACACTGCTTGATCATGATGCACCACGCGAGTGTCCGGGGAGAGCCTGTGTCACACTGCTTGATCATGATGCACCACGCGAGTGTCCGGGGAGAGTCTGTGTCACACTGCTTGATCATGATACACCACGCGAGCGCCCGGGGAGAGCCTGTGTCACACTGCTTGATCATGATACACCACACGAGTGTCCGGGGAGAGCCTGTGTCACACTGCTTGATCATGATACACCACGCGAGCGTCCGGGGAGAGCCTGTGTCACACTGCTTGATCATGATACACCACGCGAGTGTCCAGGGAGAGCCTGTGTCACACTGCTTGATCATGATACACCACGCTAGCGCCCGGGGATAGCCTGTGTCACACTGCTTGATCATGATACACCACGCGAGCGCCCGGGGAGAGCCTGTGTCACACTGCTTGATCATGATACACCACGCGAGTGTCCGGGGAGAGCCTGTGTCACACTGCTTGATCATGATGCACCACGCGAGCGCCCGGGGAGAGCCTGTGTCACACTGCTTGATCATGATACACCACGCGAGTGCCCGGGGAGAGCCTGTGTCACACTGCTTGATCATGATGCACCACGCGAGTGTCCGGGGAGAGCCTGTGTCACACTGCTTGATCATGATGCACCACGCGAGTGTCCGGGGAGAGTCTGTGTCACACTGCTTGATCATGATACACCACGCGAGCGCCCGGGGAGAGCCTGTGTCACACTGCTTGATCATGATACACCACACGAGTGTCCGGGGAGAGCCTGTGTCACACTGCTTGATCATGATACACCACGCGAGCGTCCGGGGAGAGCCTGTGTCACACTGCTTGATCATGATACACCACGCGAGCGTCCGGGGAGAGCCTGTGTCACACTGCTTGATCATGATACACCACGCGAGTGTCCGGGGAGAGCCTGTGTCACACTGCTTGATCATGATACACCACGCTAGCGCCCGGGGATAGCCTGTGTCACACTGCTTGATCATGATACACCACGCGAGCGCCCGGGGATAGCCTGTGTCACACTGCTTGATCATGATACACCACGCGAGTGCCCGGGGAGAGCCTGTGTCACACTGCTTGATCATGATGCACCACGCGAGTGTCCGGGGAGAGCCTGTGTCACACTGCTTGATCATGATGCACCACGCGAGTGTCCGGGGAGAGTCTGTGTCACACTGCTTGATCATGATAAACCACGCGAGCGCCCGGGGAGAGCCTGTGTCACACTGCTTGATCATGATACACCACACGAGTGTCCGGGGAGAGCCTGTGTCACACTGCTTGATCATGATACACCACGCGAGCGTCCGGGGAGAGCCTGTGTCACACTGCTTGATCATGATACACCACGCGAGCGCCCGGGGAGAGCCTGTGTCACACTGCTTGATCATGATACAGCACTCGAGCGTCCGGGGAGAGCCTGTGTCACACTGCTTGATCATGATACACCACGCGAGTGTCCGGGGAGAGCCTGTGTCACACTGCTTGATCATGATACACCACGCGAGTGTCCGGGGAGAGCCTATGTCACACTGCTTGATCATGATACACCACGCTAGCGCCCGGTGAGAGCCTGTGTCACACTGCTTGATCATGATACACCACGCTAGCGCCCGGTGAGAGCCTGTGTCACACTGCTTGATCATGATACACCACGCGAGTGTCCGGGGAGAGCCTGTGTCACACTGCTTGATCATGATACACCACGCGAGCGCCCGGGGAGAGCCTGTGTCACACTGCTTGATCATGATACACCACGCTAGCGCCCGGTGAGAGCCTGTGTCACACTGCTTGATCATGATACACCACGCGAGTGTCCGGGGAGAGCCTGTGTCACACTGCTTGATCATGATACACCACACGAGTGTCCGGGGAGAGCCTGTGTCACACTGCTTGATCATGATACACCACGCGAGTGTCCGGGGAGAGCCTGTGTCACACTGCTTGATCATGATACACCACACGAGTGTCCGGGGAGAGCCTGTGTCACACTGCTTGATCATGATACACCACACGAGTGTCCGGGGAGAGCCTGTGTCACACTGCTTGATCATGATACACCACACGAGTGTACGGGCAGAGCCTGTGTCACACTGCTTGATCATGATACACCACGCGAGCGCCCGGGGAGAGCCTGTGTCACACTGCTTGATCATGATACACCATGCTAGCGCCCGGGGAGAGCCTGTGTCACACTGCTTGATCATGATACACCACGCGAGCGTCCGGGGAGAGCCTGTGTCACACTGCTTGATCATGATACACCACGCGAGCGTCCGGGGAGAGCCTGTGTCACACTGCTTGATCATGATACACCACGCGAGCGCCCGGGGAGAGCCTGTGTCACACTGCTTGATCATGATACACCACGCGAGCGCCCGGGGAGAGCCTGTGTCACACTGCTTGATCATGATACACCACGCGAGCGCCCGGGGAGAGCCTGTGTCACACTGCTTGATCATGATACACCACACGAGTGTCCGGGGAGAGCCTGTGTCTCACTGCTTGATCATGATACACCACGCGAGCGTCCGGGGAGAGCCTGTGTCACACTGCTTGATCATGATACACCACGCGAGCGTCCGGGGAGAGCCTGTGTCACACTGCTTGATCATGATACACCACGAGAGTGTCCGGGGAGAGCCTGTGTCACACTGCTTGATCATGATACACCACGCAAGCGCTCGGGGAGAGCCTGTGTCACACTGCTTGATCATGACGCACCACGCGAGTGTCCGGGGAGAGCCTGTGTCACACTGCTTGATCATGACGCACCACGCGAGTGTCCGGGGAGAGCCTGTGTCACACTGCTTGATCATGATACACCACACGAGCGTCCGGGGAGAGCCTGTGTCACACTGCTTGATCATGATACACCACGCGAGCGCTCGGGGAGAGCCTGTGTCACACTGCTTGATCATGATACACCACGCGAGCGTCCAGGGAGAGCCTGTGTCACACTGCTTGATCATGATACACCACGCGAGCGCCCGGGGAGAGCCTGTGTCACACTGCTTGATCATGATACACCACGCGAGCGCCCGGGGAGAGCCTGTGTCACACTGCTTGATCATGATACACCACGCGAGTGTCCGGGGAGAGCCTGTGTCTCACTGCTTGATCATGATACACCACGCGAGCGCCCGGGGAGAGCCTGTGTCACACTGCTTGATCATGATACACCACGCGAGCGCCCGGGGAGAGCCTGTGTCACACTGCTTGATCATGATACACCACGCGAGCGCCCGGGGAGAGCCTGTGTCACACTGCTTGATCATGATACACCACGCGAGCGCCCGGGGAGAGCCTGTGTCACACTGCTTGATCATGACGCACCACGCGAGCGCCCGGGGAGAGCCTGTGTCACACTGCTTGATCATGATGCACCACGCGAGTGTCCGGGGAGAGCCTGTGTCTCACTGCTTGATCATGATACACCACGCGAGCGTCCGGGGAGAGCCTGTGTCACACTGCTTGATCATGATACACCACGCGAGCGTCCGGGGAGAGCCTGTGTCACACTGCTTGGTCTTCTGAGACTGTCATCTCCCTTCTGGCTGTCGGTATCACAAGTGTCTTGCTCAGTAAGTGTCTGGCCATGGCCATGTGTCAGGTGGAGTCTTTTGGAGTTAAGGTTCACCCTGGCAAGGTGGGTGGTCAGCGAAGTTCCAAATTTCAGAGTGATGTATACGCTCTCAAGTAGGCCTCAGTTCTCTCTGCCCTTCATGTTCCTGTGGTGGTGGAAGGGACAATGGTGCCAGAACCAGGAGGATCTGCAGATCATCTGCACATGAGCTGCTGGCTGTCAGCGACTATGGTCTTTCAGGACTGGAAGACTGGTTGCCTGGGCACGAGTCAGTCTCCCTGCCTGCATGTCTGACTGCTATAAGTTTTCAGGAAGTACTTCGGTGTGGTGTAAACTGTGTACACACAGACTTATGGAAATAGGATGTAAACATATTGCTCAAGCGGAGAATTGATCAGCAGTGGTTTAATCTGTTCTGTGTTACTCTTATAATACTGAAAACTGTTTGACCGGTAATATCTCAAATTGCATCTCTCTGCTTCTCTCCTTTTCTCCTTTTTCCCCCTCTGGCTTTGTCATTGGTTGTTATTCTCTGCCAAGAGCAGACCAAGCTGTGGAGATTATTCTGATTGTGCTTGTACCTGCGATCCTTCCTGATGACCCTGGTCTGCAGAGAACCTGATTAAGTAATTGCCATGTAAATGTGAAGTCTGAGGTTTCTCTGTAATAATTTTTTGTCAGACACTGATTAGCCTATGAAAATGCAATAGGGCCTCTTGCTGCTTGAGTAAATGGCCTGCTACCATAAATACATTTAAAATTAAACATTTGCAGCAACATTGATGGAATTGAATCATTGATGTGAGTAGTGAACCCTGATTACTTTGGTCTCTGTAGACGCCTTGGTAATTTTGGACAGTGTGTTTTACTTTTATTCCGCTTTTTAGTTTTTTTTTTCCAGTGTTATGAAAAATTCTCCCCGAACGCTTAGTGCCCTCTGTAGTACTAGGGACAGAGCCCCCAGGGTCTCGCACATGCTATGTGAGCGCTCTGCCACTGAGCTGTATTGCCTGTCTTCTTATTTGGGGCAAGTTTTCACTAATTGTCCAGTATGGTTTTCAACTTTTGGTCCTCCTGACTGAGCCTTTCAGGTGGCTAGGGTGCCAACAGACCCTGCCCAATGCTTCACTCGTACTGAGTCCCAGAAGGCTGTAATGCTGAGAGCACCAGGCGGTTCCCTCTACCTGTGTCCCTGTTTCCCATCGTTTTGTCTCCTAAATGCCCACTTAATCTACTTCTGTGCCTTTCCTGGCCACCCTCCACAAGGCACGCCCACTGTCCCTTCTCCAGCCCTCATTCCTTCACTCCCTCAATACGCAGCCTTCCAGGGAGCCAGAGCAGTCTTTACAAGCCCCCGGGGCATGGCAGAGCTCCCACCCCAAGTCTCTCCTGGGGCTTCACAGGGCAGCAGCCACAGCCCCTGTTTCCGAGGCTGGCAGTGCAGCCGCCTGTCACTCTCAGCCTCTGTGCACACCTCGTGGCCCATGAGGACGCACCCCCGTGGGTCTCTTGGGGCCCTTCCTGCACTAGGGCTTTCCTGAAGTCCTGAGTTCTCCTGCAACTTTCCCTGGGCACGCTGTGGCGTGGAGCTGTGTGAAAACCTACTCAGACGAGCTTCATCCACACCGCATCCCACAATCTCTCCTGCCACAGCCCCATCACAGTGGAGAACTGGGCCTCTTGCTGGTGGTGTTGACCGGTAGCGTGTGGCTATGTCGTGAGTTCAGGGACAGCCCAGGCTCGATGTTGTTTCAATTTGTCAGGTTGGATTTTCAAGGCAGAGTCTCATATATTCTGCTCTGTCCTTGACTTCTGTAGCTATGGTTGGTCTTGAACTCCTAATTCTAGGCATGCACACCTGCTTTCTTAATGCAATGTATTATGTGTCTCTGGATCTAGTAAGAGTTAGCTGTGTTTGCTATGGTTTTTCCATTTTTATTAAAATATTTTATTTATTTATTTATATGAGAGAGGGAGAGAGAAAGAGAGAATGGGCACAGCAGGGCCTCCAGCCACTGCAAATGAACTCCAGACACATGTGCCACCTTGTGCATCTAGCCTACATGGGTCCTGGGAAATTGAACCGGGGTCCTTTGGCTTTTCAGGCAAGCACCTTAACCACTAAGCCATCTCTCCAGCCTTAGTTTTTGCCATTTTTTAATCTCATATTTAAAGTTATCCATTTTATTATGTTTTACAAACTAACAGTCCGTGGTTAATTGGAACTAAAACCAGTAACCTTTCCCAGTAAACAGACAGCACTAGGGTGGTAGATGTCTCCATGACCCAAAAGGCACAGCTTGGCCTTGGTCTCTCCCCATCTGCTCTTCCCCCGGCCCAGTCCTTGGAGGCCGCTCTGCTCCTCCACTTTGCCAGGTTAGCACGCTGGGGAGGAGAATGGTGCCTGACTTTTCTCTGACTCCGTTTCTTTTCTTCCTGTGGTGGTAGGAATGGAAAGAGAGCCTCCCGCATGCCCGGCAGGCACTCCAGAGCTCTGAGGGACCTGCAGCTCTGCCTTTCAAGTCTCACTGAGCAAGTTGCACAGGCTGGTCTTGAGCTTTTCATCTTCTTGCCCCAGACTCTTGGCTAGTGGTAATGACAAACCTGTGCCTCCAGGCCCTGGAGGACACAGGCTGAAGACAGTGGAGGGCCCCCAGTCCTCTTCTGGTTGTCCCAGAAATCCCACACCTCCTTTCCAGATGCACAGGGCACAGGGCCTGCACGGCCCCCACCCCGAGTGCGTACTGCTTCTGAGATGAACAATACAGTTTTCAGATATTTTAGCTGATTTAATTGTTTGGCAAGACTTTTTAAATCTCTTTTGCTCTATTCCACTGCTGTATAATGTACTCTTTCAGAACTATGAAGTGTGTTCATTGGGACATTAGGGATTTTTGCAGGGAGGGTGGCTCCCACACATCTGTAGCACTGGGAATTTCCCAAACCTTCTAGTAGTTCATCAGGGCCGAGGGGGATGGTCAGAAGGTGAACAGAACCAGAGCCTCGCAGGGCCAGAGGAACCCCCGCTAGCAGTGCAGAGAGGAGGAGCCCACCGTCCACTGTCTTACAGACAGCTCCAAAGCTGGCCAGCACTGTTCTCTGTCCAAGGAGACACAAGACTCCTAAAGAAAGTCTGCAAAATGCACACCGAACCCCCTCCCCCGCCCTGCCCTCGGTATCTGGTTAGCAGAGAGTTGTGGAACACACAGAGCCAGGGCCTGAGCAATCTTAATCCAGGTGCTCACTGCCCTCCTCCCCCCCCAACCTGGTACCTATGCATGTCCATCCAGGGCACCCAGATGGAGGTGGCTGGACCTCAGGTTCAGGGGCACCCTGCTGTCACTGGAAATGGCTGTGAAATGGTGTCCCCAGCCCTGTCCTCTAACCCTCACCTGTGAGGTGCTGTGAGGTGCTGTGCTCACCCCAGCAGCTCATGGCCGAGTCGTCCTTCTCCGCCCGGCACAGGGCGCGTGCGATGTCGAGCTCTAGCACGGTGCAGTGACGGGAACTGCTCCGCTCTGCACCTGAAGAAATTCTTCCTCCACCGGCCATTTAGTACTCCAGTCATGAAAACACTGCCTGCAATCTTGGTGACTCGACCTGGTAGTTAGCATTGAATCGTGTTACAGACTCTTTTGACTTACCACAAGCTATATATTCAAAGATGGTTTCTAACCCCTTGGATAATCATCCCCAAAATTTATTCCTCATTTTATCATATATATCACAGGATTATAACATAATACTCTGAAACACAGCGTAGTGAAATGATTACTGTAGTCAAGAAAATTAATATATCCCTCACCTCAGTTACTTTTTTTTCCCTAGTATGAACGCCTAAACTCTCTTAGTGGATTCTAAGTACACAGCAAAATAGTCCTGTCTTAATCCTACCGATCAGAGCACATAGTGCGGCATGAAGGAAGGAACACGCTTCTGCCCTTGTTACTCAGTCTTGTAGGTGAATCAGCAGGCCAGACCAGGAGTCATTTCAAAATGTGTGTCTGCTTAGTTCATGAGCCCCTGAGGACAACTGGTAACGCCTCTCACTGGCACTGTGACTGCAGCTGTCCTCTCTTGTCTGTTGGGGTTCCATGTGTCTCATAGCACGCTTTATCCTTAAGAGCCTTTCCGAGAGTTTGTCTCCACACTGCTTCATCAGGCGTCACCGCGAAGTGCGCCATGTCACAGAACTCCTTTCTGCCACTGTTGCTGTTGCATTTAACTGACCCGTCCTTTTCCTCTCAGTCAGCTTCATAGTCGTGGTGTTTGCCTTTCAAAAAGCTCGTATGGAGTTGTTTGTGAAGAACCTGTACACGATGGCATGTGAGCTTAAATCTGTTGTTTATCTCCATTAATCTGCTTCTGTCCCTTAATATTTCATTACTTACACCGTGTTAAGGTGGTTTAGTTTTGTGTTTTCTCATTTTTCAGTAGCATAGAACTCATTACCCCACTCTCTTCTTGCTGTGAATGTGTTAGATATTTTAATTCTATAATTTTACCAAAACTGGTTCTCACAAAAATTTTTCCCAGCAGTTTCCTAGAATCCAACCATTTTACTTGTTCTGTGCTTAATGGAACAAAGCTTGGTTTCATTTAACTCATGAATTTTCTCTTTCATTAAGTGCAGATATTTAAAACAATTTTCAGTTATTAAAATGTGATTTTTGTTGGTTTGCTGAATTTCCACAGTCATTTCTAAATTATTCTACATATATATAAATGATATTATTTATATGGTTCATGAATTGTTTGCATATTTTGACAGACTTTTATTGGTGATATCCTCTTGCTTGTTAACCCATTCAAGGAACTGCCGATTTATTCTGCCATGGTGAGTACAAAATTTAAAATATTTATTTATTTTATTTTATTTATATGTTTGTGTGTGAGAAAGAGAGAAAAAGATGGGAGATGGAGAGAGACAAAGGGCATGCCAGGGGGCCTCTAGGCACTGTAAATAAACTCCACACACACGTGCCACCTTATGCATCTGGCTTATGTGGGTCCTGGGGAATGGATCCTGGGTCCTTAGGTTTCGCAGGCCAGTGTCTTAACCACCAAGCCATCTGTCTAGCCCCATGAGTATAAAATTAAAATGTCATCGTTTAATAATATATACTAATATTAATTAGCCATAAACATTTGAACGAAGTGACTGATTAAAAATTAAAATTGGCCGGATGTAATGGAACATACCTTTAATCCCAGCGCTCAGAAAGCCAAGGTAGGAGAATTACTGTGGGTTCCAGCCCAGCCTGAAACATAGTGAATTTTAGGTCTACCTGGGCTACATTGAGACCCTAATTCAATAATAATAATAATAATAATAGTAATAAATAAAATTATACTTTTCAGATTTTTTTTCTCAAATAATGGTGGCACACTAGTCATGTTAGTGTGTTCTGAGAAATCTCCTCTGTGACATTTGTTTGTAACATCTGGTTAGATCCCCAGAGGTCTATAAAACACTGAGCTTAAAAGCATTTGTCAACATGAGGTAGGTCAGTGTGGGAAAGTGCAAACATTATAGTACTTTTTTTTTAAGCATAAACTTCACTTTGGGGTTTAAACTCCAAATAGGTAGTTTGCCCCTATGGTATGAGGCGAGGGTCAAGACTTTGTCCTGTACTGTGATCATCAGTCTTGTCAGCCTTGTTCTTGACCACTGATAAAGGTCAGAACCTGTTGGGCACCAAATCCCTGCCCCTGGGAGGCTGGAGCGGAGTGCGTCGATCTCTCTCCGTGTCTGCACAACATGGGAGTGGGTAGTGACTGACCTTGGGTTCTTCCCAAGGCCTCCTGCACACAGACACTGATCATGGTGTTGATGTGCTGGGGATGGGCAGATCTGCCTGGAACGCTCAGCTCTCCATCACTGGGAAACTGTAGGAGCCCCATTCTTATGACTTTGACATTGACTCTGCCCAGGTTGTCTGCAACAGGCACGGAGTGTGCCTGCTGTGCCCTCCACGTCAGTAGAAACATAGATCAAGGGTTTATCAGCTCCTCTCACACTGTGATTTCACCCACTTAGTTCATTTTATTCATTAGTGTATAAGAACAGGGCACAGAATGGGTTTCATACAGAATACAAGGCACTTTGACCAGGTTCATATGATCAAGCTTATGCCCCCTCCATGTAAAGCATTTATTTTCTTTCTTGTAAAATAATTTTCTTGCATAATTTAAAAGAACTATAAACTTGTGTAAAGTTCATGATTAAATAGCACAAACTACTTTTTCCTTCAAACATTTAAAATTAATTTGTTGGCATATAGTCCCATGAAGCATGGGTATTTCACTGTGCATTTCTGACAAGAACATCCCTGATGTTCTGCATACAGGCTTCAAACTGGGACGTTGGTGAAGAGCCCTAGTTGAAACCCTGTTTGTCTCCAGGGTGCTCACACCAGCGACAGCGCCCTTCATGGTCGCAGGTGCCCGGATCACCGGGCTTTATACGGCCTCCAAGCCAGAGTCACCCCATTCTCCGTGCACTCTGTACCTTGAGGTCCCGAAAGATGCAGATGGGCTATTTTGTTCAAATGGGCTTGTCTGGCATTTCTTCCTGACTGTTCCCATCACCAGTTCTTGTGCAAATCTGACAAAGTTCTCTGGGCTCAAGAGAGCCGGCGGTGAGGGCAGCAAATCATGATGGCCTCACAGACCCTCCTTGGATGCTAGATAATTCCCTTGTTGTGTCTGAGAAGCACGGGGGTACATGACTGTGATCGAGCCCCAGCTGCCTTCTCCCATGTAAGCGTGGGATTCTTGGAGTTCCAAACACGGAAGAGAATAATGCACCTAAGCTGGGTTTGGGGTTATTTCGTGGCTATCTACTAAACTGAATTTCTGTGAGTTGCTGTTCTTGACGGCATCATAATCATTGAAAACCTGTGCACCAGCAAATGAAAGACAAATTTTAAAAGCCTTTTGTTTTGCATTATGCTTGCTGGGATTATGCTGAGAGATACATGATTTTACAAATACAGTGTAGATCTCTGATGCTCACATTGAGAGTGCTTCACTTTGGTGATACGTGAGCCATATGTTGATGGACCTGAGCATAATAAGGGTCCTCAAGTGTTTCCACAGACTTCTTTTCTCTCCACCGCCTGTCCCCAGGTCTCCCAGCTATATCTCAGTCCCACAGGCCAGCGGGTCCCCTCACTGCCACCTCATCTATTCTCCTGTGCGGAACGGGCCTTCCACAGGCTCTTCCAGGAGCGCCAGCCGCAGTGCTTCATCCTCAGGTGAGCCAGCCCTCCCCACGCTCCGGTCGCCGGTGTTGTCCTGTCCTGTTCGTAGACAATCCTGTCCGCTGGCCGCCTCAGCAGCTGCTCTGCAGTGCATCTCTACAGTAGGTACGCCTGTCTTGTTGTAGGAGGTACAGCCTCCTCCTAGAAATAGCCCAGTTGCATTGGAATTAATATCAGAAAACAACCTGAAACTCACGGAAGATTTAGACTTAGAACCAGAGCCAATCTGCTTTATAATCAAAAGGAAAAAAAGGTAGAGAAAGAAAAGCTCCGCACATTAGTAGTAAGCTCTGAAATACAACTTCTTTTTTTTTTTTTTTTTAATTTGAGAGAGAGATAGAGACTTGACACACTAGGGCCTCGGCCACTCAGGATCTGCTGAGTGTCAGGCGTACTGCCCGGACCTAAGACATTCTGACCTTGGTGTGCACAGCTGCTGGCCAGGCTCAGTTCTCACAGCTACCAGCTTCCAGGGAGATCAGTGTCTTGGGCGTACTGCAGCGCAGCCCTTCTCTTCCAGGGTGCAGTCCCATGGGGATCCTCACACGGGCTCGCACTTTCCTCACCACAGCAGGCCCACCTGTCTTCCGCCCAAGACAAATGCCTCTTTGCCGCACTCCCTGCTTCATGTGGCTCTGTACTGTCAAGCCCTGGCGGGACAGAAGGAGCTTCCCTTTCCCCTGAGACCCAGACACCTAAGTCCCCGCTGTACATTGAGTACTTGGCATGAGCACATCATGTTAGAGAGGAGTTCGGCCCCAGTCGTTAGGAATTATTAGGCCACCCCCGCTCCTCCTATGTCTGAGGATTCTCTACCTCTGGCTGTGTACTTTTCCTGCGTTCTCCAAGCCGGCAGACTTGTGTTTCTCCCCTTTCTTCGCAGTGGAGAGAGAGGGTCTGGGAAGTCCGAGGCCAGCAAACAGATCGTGCGACACCTGACCTGCAGGGCCAGCTCCCACAGGGCCATGTTTGACTCCAAGTTCCAGCATGTAAGTTCTTCTGGGGTGGCAGCTGTGTGCATGACTGTGTGTTGATCACGAAAAATGTCACTTGCAAGTAGTACATCATCACGGACTAACGGTTTTCAAAGATCTTAGACAAAAAGAAGAAGAAACAGAAGCCACGTTTCAGTAAATATTATAGAAGTGAATGTGTGTTTCCTCTTATGTTAGTATTTTGAGCATATCACCTTGTTGTATCTGCTCTGAGCAGTTGGGCCCACGGGGTATAATAAGTTGAAGGTCTGTGTCTTTGTACATAGAAAGCCCCGCATTGGCCTGGAAGGACCATGGGGGTCTTGAGAACTGGCGAGGCTTCCATGCCTCTGAAAGAGCTGACTGCAGCGAGTCTGCGTGATGCCAGGAGGCAGGTGACAAGCTTCCACCCCATGCTGATTGTCAGTTAATTCAGAAGCAGGCACAGTGGTATTCAGTGCCATTTTGTGACATTTGTCCTGCTTCTTCATCTGTGCCAATTACTACTTGGGTTCAAGGGCACAAAGTTCTGCAGGCAGCCGGTGACACTGAGGCCGTTCTCATAGTGAGACATAAATTGTGCCCAGGAGACCCAGTAGCTGCTTGTGCACAGGGTGTAAGAGTAAGAAAGACACACCTGATTAAAAACTTCATAACCGGGACATGGCGACAGTGCCTATAACCTCAGCACTCAGGAGGTAGAGACCGGAGAATCAGGAGTTCAGGGCCGCCATTGGCTCCTTAGGGAGAAGGAGTTCAAGGCCAGCCTGGTATACATGAGACCGTCAAAAACTGAATGCCTCTCCAGTCAGAAACTCTCAGATGTTCATATCAAAAGTCACACTCACTAGTGTTTAGAAGTCATGTCCAGTTCTTCACACTAGAACCAGTCAGCATGGTCTTTGAGATGTTCTAGGAAGCAGTGCACACACGTGTGTCCTTTCCGTCCCAGGAAGTGTGGCGTGCACACAGTGGGCTTGCTGTCCCGGTTTGTGCTCACTCCAGGGTGGACGGTGCACATGCAAAGGCGCCGTCCCTGTGCCGCCTTCTGAACCACTCCAGTAACATGTAGAGACACGTGCATGTACCCATCCACTTCACATGTAAAAGCACGGGAGGGCACTGGAGTACAGCAGCTGTTGATACCATTCATCATTCCAGCAAAACAGCACCATCTCTTCACACCTCAGGCGTTCAGTCTTGAAGCGTTCCATGCATGAGCAGGGTGCTGCTGGTGCGTGCTTGCATGCAGTCTGAGCCCTTTCATCCGGCACATTGTGGAAACTTACCTTGCCAGGTCCTCATTTAGAAATTGGAACAACTTCTGTTTAGTCAGTAGATGAGAGCTATCTCATTGTCACCTTTATTTCTAATATTTTATTTATTTATTTTTCTGAGAGAGAGAAAGAGGCAGATAGAGAGGCCAGGGCCCACCTCATGCAAACACACTCCAGATGCATGTGCCACCTGGGTTATGTAGGTACTGGGAGATTGAACCTGGGTCCTTAGGCTTCGCAGGCAAGCACCTTAACCTCTAAGCCATCTGTCTCTTCAGCCCTCATTGTATCTTGCATGTCTGTATGTAAGTCTTAAAATCTTTATTCGAACAGACTGCTACACTTACGCCTGAGCCTGAAGACTTTTTCCCGATAAAATGTTGTATGGTGAGTCAGTTGTGCTCACACGTGCCCATAAGTGAATGTAGCGATAAAATGTTGTATGGTGAGTCAGTTGTGCTCACACGTGCCCATAAGTGAATATAGCGATAAAATGTTGTATGGTGAGTCAGTTGTGCTCACACGTGCCCATAAGTGAGTATAGCGATAAAATGTTGTATGGTGAGTCAGTTGTGCTCACATGTGCCATAAGTGAATATAGCGATAAAATGTTGTATGGTGAGTCAGTTGTGCTCACATGTGCCATAAATGAATACAGCGAGCGGGCGTTTATTAGGCTTACGTCGTGCTGTGCAGCACTTCACTCTGCTCCACAGCTCAGAACAGTTTCCCATTCGGAGTCACCTGTTTACACACAGTTGCTAACACATGGTGGCAGACACAGGTGGGGCACCTGTAACCAACATGGATGCACAGTCAACGCAGGCTAACTCGGGGCAGGAACAAGATCTGTTGTCTTAACCAGAACAGCAAGGAGTGACTGTCCCCTTCCAAACCAGGGGCAAGGTGACCATTTGTTAAAATAATGATTGTTGGAAGAGCAGACTGTGTAATTTCTCAAATGCATTCTGGATTAATTCATGTAAGTGGCTTTTACAGTTTAGTTAAAGTGAATGCAATCTAATTTATATTCTATGGGAGAAGTTAGGCATAACTCTTACAAACCTGCAAGTCTCTAGGACTCAAAACTGTATTTTCAATGCAAATTTCATGTAAAATGCCTTCTAATTTGTTTGGACATTTTTTTCTAATTTATTTTTGTTTATTTTTATTTATTTGAGAGCAACAGACAGAGAGAGAAAGAGGCAGAGAGAATAGGCGTACCAGGGCCTCCAACCACTGCAAAGGAACTCCAGATGCACGTGCCTCCTTGTGAATCTAGCTTATGTGGGTACTGGGGAATCGAGCCTTGAACTGGGCTCTTAGGCTTCACAAGCAAGCACTTAACCACTAAGCAATCTCTCCAGCCCTGTTTGGGCATTTTATTGAGACAAGGAGAAAAACTTCTTCGAAGTGACACCTTGGTCAAAGCCACAGGAGAGTCTCCATGAAATATGGGAGTGGAATACTATAGATGGGGGATGGGCTGGCAGGTTCACAGTTGTGCCTCCCAGTCATGAGGGTGCTGAAGAGCCAGCCCCTGAGGCCAGAAGTGGGCTTGGTCACTTAATTGGAGGCTTTATACTCCTGCGGGGCCACATAGCTGAGGTGCTTGTGAATTCTAGTCTGACCCTGTGGCTGTGTCGTGTTGAAGCCTCTGAATGTTCACATTCTGCCTCGGAGGCAGTTTCTGTTCTTCTCTGCCGCGTGCAAGGCAGAGGGCCCTCTCCACAGCGGCCGCTGTGCCTCCTTGCCAGCCAAGAGCAGACGAGATGGGCTAAGAAGCACAGTTTTGTTCCTCACCCCAGTGGTCAGAAGCATGCATTTCCCTTGGTACCAGACTTGCTGGACAAAGCCATGGCATTTAGGAAAGGAAGTAACTGGAACTTCTTGCCATTTACAATCTAGACACTCACTTCTGTTCATATCTCTTAAACAAGTATGTACTGAGCAGTTGCTTTGCCGAGGGTAATGGCTAGCTAGCTTCATTGTGACTGATGGAGTTGTGAATGTTCATTAAGGAACCACAGACTTTTTTTTCTTCTAGAATATACAATAGATTAATTGCTACTTTAGTAGCACATAATCTTTATTATAATGTAACTTGAAATTTATACCATGTAGTACAAATGGAAAATAACATGCCAATAATATTTTAATCAGTAAATATTAAGGAAGCATATCCTTGCTTCCTTATTATGTTCACTTAAAATTTTATGGCTGTATGACGTTCTCATTACTTCAGTCAAAGGGAACAGTGTACATATGCAAGCTTAGTGTTCTCTTTCTTTTCTCAACACGTTATCTAGCGCCACCTCTTGGCGGGTGGCTGACTGAAGAAGCGCACCACTGGTTGTTTCAGGCTTGGACACTGCCATCTACAAACACCCACAGTGTGGGCGTGAGAAAGCTTACCTTTTCTAAATGATTTCAGGTTTTAGAGTTTTTTTTTTTATTAAGAACACCCTTTGTGTGAATGCATCATGTGTTGGTGCCATCTTTTCCCTCCTCCTGCCCCATTCCTCTGGGGCCCCTCCTCAGTGGGGTTACTGGTATTCCCCCATGGGGTTGTGGATGATGTGTTGAAGAAACAGTTGTCAATTATGGTGGGAAGCAGTGTCTCTGGGTATGATGTACCATATAATCTTTCTTCCTCCTCTTCCACAAAATTCCTGGAGCCTTGGTGGGTGAGTTGTAAGTCTCCTTCAGTGATGAGCTCTTAGGAGCCTCTGGATCTTTACTTGCCTCAGCAGCTGTCTCCTTCACCCTGGCGCTGATTGTGAGGCTCACCCTGGAAACAGCGCTCTTGCTCATCTCCCCATTCCTCTGTGGGTTCTTCTGGGCCTTGACTGAAATGCCAGGGGTGCTTTATCTTTTGGGTCTGAAAAGAAAAAGATTCTCCAACAGAGAATGAAGTCAACTTAGGTTATATATGATAACCATTATTAATTTAGTGCAATTTTGATGGATGTAACCCATTTTGTAGCCAAAGATGAGTGGGAACTTGACATTAGAGAGCATAATATTTGACTGCATGGGCTTCTCATAGGATTCCTAGTTCCAGATACCAATTCCATTCCACTGAACAGATGGATCTCTTAGCCAATGAGAAAACCATTGATTACCCATTAAGGTTGAGTGCCACCATTTCATTGGTGAGAACTTCCTGTCAGGCTGGTTGCTTCTGAGTAGCTTGGACCCTTGCTGTCTCACACCATTGCTGGCTTCTTTCCCTCAGTGTTTCCTGTAGCGGTTTCCATCACCAGATGGGATAACTGGGGATTGGCTCTCTTCTGGGCCCCAGCTGAGTCTGTCTGTGGTCTGTGTCAGTAGCATTTGGTGTCTTCAGTAATAGGTGCTTAGATTTTGCTTGAGTTTTGACAAACGTGCCAATAATGTAGACTGAAGAAAACATGGCATCTTCATTAAATGGTGCTGGACAAATTGGATTGCCATATGTAGAAAAATGAAACTCATCTCACCATATACAAAAATCAAGTCTAAATGGATAAAAGACCTCAACATAAGACCTGTAACTATTCAACTACTAGCAGAAAAAATAGGAGGAACTCTCCACAAAACAGGAGTGGGGAAGAACTTCCTGAATAGTACCTCATTAGCCCAGGAAATAAAACAACCACTCAACCAATGGGATCTCATGAAGTTAAAAAGTGTTTGCACAGACAAGCACACCATACTCAGAGCCAATAGATTACCCACAGAATGGAAGAAAATTTTCTCCAGCCATACCACTGAGAGAGAACTAATATCTAAAATCTACAAAGAACTCAAAAAACTAAACAATAAAAAATCAAACAAGCCACTCAAAAACTGGGGTAGAGAACTGAACACGGAGGTCTCAGGGGAAGAAATACAAATGGCTCATACAAACTTAAGAAAATGTTCAATATCCCTACCCATAAGAGAAATGAAAACTAAAACAACTATGAGATTCCACCTTAGTCCAGTAAGGATGGCAATGATTTTAAAAATCAATAGATAGCAAATGTTGGCAAGGGTGTAGGAAAAGGGGACCCTTCATTCACTGTTGATGGGAATGCAGACTTGTACAACCGTTATGAAAATCAATATGGAGAGTCCTGGAAAAGATAAATCTAGAACTACCAACAGACCCAGTTGTTCCCTTACTGGGCATTGATCCTAAATTCTCCATGTTTCACTACAGAGATATTTGCTCAACCATGTTTATAGCTGCTCAAGTAATAATGGCTAAGAACTACAATCATCCCAGGTGCCCATCACTGGATGAATGGATAACAGATTTATGGTACATTTACACAATGGAATTCTACTCAGAAGTCAGAAAAAGCAATATAATTAAATTTGTAGGAAAGCGGATGGACTTGGAAAAGGTCATATTCAGCGAACTCACACAAACACAGAAAGACAAATGCCACATGTTCTCATCTGTAGTTCTTAACATGGATCAGCTTGAGTTGCTGACATATGTGATAGGCAAATTGATACCCAGCCAATAAGTATGGGAGAGTTTGGGGGAGGGGGAGAGGAACTTGGGGGAAAATTAACACAAAAATAAATTCAAAATGAACTGGTACCGTAGAAATGTTTCTCCTTAAAGGTAAACCAAAAGATTTAAACCTCAACAGGAATATAGGTGGAACTTCTGAAAAGAAGGGCCCTGAAGGGGATGGGATGAAGTTTAACCTAAGAAGAAATTGGCTATGGCCTGTAACTCCCAGTACCAGAAAGTGGTGCTACCAACAATGAGCTGTTGATCAGATAGACCTATGAGGTCCTCAAACAAGGTGAGCTCTGCTAACGCACTTGATAAACAGGTGGGTAACCCCCCCTGAGGTAAAAGGTAAGACCCTACCAAGTCGCTGTAGTTTCTTGACATAAGGGTGAGGTGTTCAGTTCTGTGCCAGGGCCTCCAGCCATTGCAAAGCAACTTCAGACACATGAGCCACTGTGTGCACCTGGCTTATGTGGGTACTTGGGAATCAAACCTGGGTCCTTAGGCTTTGAAGGCAGGCACTTTAAGCACTAAGCAATCTCTCTAGCCCAGTGATATAGTTTTGTAATATATCTTCAAACATTCACTTCAAAAATGAATGTTTTTACAAGTTTCATCACTTTTAGAATTTGTAGCATTTTTAATTTTAATTAAGACCCTGTTTTATAATTCTGAGTCATATAGAATTCTTCTGGAACAAATAAGTGCCTGAGTACAGCAAATGTCAAAAAAAAAACAAGTGAGCTGAAATCATTTTTTAAACAATTATAGTAATATTCTTTAAGACACTTTAGGAAATTCTGAAGCATTCCTTATGAACCCCTTGGTGTAGTTGAGCGCCACCTGGTGCTCATCTTGGGAACTGTGCTTGAAATAGTTATACTTTTTCTTAAGATTTCACTATTTTTCTTCCTTCTTTAAATACTTTTTATATCATTAATCTACAATAAGATATTTGTAAATTAGAAAACTCTAATATACTCAAAATCACTTGCCTTTTAAATTTGTGGTATTTTATACTATGTATTTAACTTAGTACAAAATATCTATATGTCTATGTCTATGTATATATCTATATATGTTTGTACTTTTGAGTGAAAAAGGCTGTGCTTAGAATATTTCAGAATTTCATCTCTTTTGAAAAACTTAGATCCCCACCATTATCCAGGGTTGTTGCCAGTCAGATACACACTGCTGGCAGAAATCACCTGAGCAAGAGCAGCTTGTGGGGAAAAATGGGTTTATTTTGGCTTACAGACATGAGGGGAGCTCCTTGATGGCAGGGGAAAACGATAACATGAGCAGAGGGTGGACATTGCTCCCTGGCCAATATCAGGTGGGTAAGAGAAACAGGAGAGTATGCAAACATTGGCAAGAGGAAACTGGTCCTACCCCCCAATAATACAGTGCCTCCAGTTGGTGTTAATTCCCAAGTCTCCATTAGCTGGAAACCTAGCATTCAGAACACCTAAGTTTATGGGGGACACCTGAATCAAAATACCACATTCTGCCCCTGGCCCCCACAAACTGATCATTATACATGATGTAAAATGCAGTGTATTTGGTCCAACTTTATTTTGGTCCCTTGTGGGTTTTTTTTTTTTTTATCAATCATAATGATGTTCAAACATCTCCATTATCGGGCTGGAGAGATGGCTTAGCGGTTAAGCACTTGCCTGTGAAGCCTAAGGACCCCGGTTCGAGGCTCGGTTCCCCAGGTCCCACGTTAGCCAGATGCACAAGGGGGCGCACGCGTCTGGAGTTCGTTTGCGGAGGCTGGAAGCCCTGGCGCGCCCATTCTCTCTCTGTCTCTCTCTCTCTCCCTCTATCTGTCTTTCTCTCTGTGTCTGTCACTCTCAAATAAATAAATAAAAATAAAAAATTTAAAAAAAATAATCTCCATTATCCAAGGTCTTTTAACTGAGCCATAATACCAAAAAAATCCCCAAAGAAACCGTAATGGCACAGAATAAACACCCACACTATAAATGATGGCATTGGGCTTACCAAATAAATATTCAACCAACACAAGATTTAAACAGAGCAAGCACCAAACTCTGTAGCATCAGGTCCAACAACTCTAGCCAGTGACAAATCTCCAAATGTGATAATTCTAACCAGCAATAAGTGTCTGGAGTTCCAATTCCAACCCTCCGGCTAGGATACTTACAGTCCTGGAAAATTTCATCCAGGGCCGACAGCTCTCCTTGGCAGCCATCTCATGGTCCCTGCATCTCCACTGGGTCTCCACTGCAACCCACAGTCCATCCTCATGGCTCTATCAGGTTGCCATCCAGCAAACCTGCTTCAGACTTCCATGGCTGTTTCCAAAACACACGACTGTGTTGCAGATTCAGTGACCCTCTCTTTCCTGCATTTCTTATACTCCATAATACCAGGTGGTGTGCCAGTTTGTTAATCTAGGGGAGAATAAAGCAGACTTTGAAGAACAAGACACTCCGTGAGCATTCAAGCCCATTCAAAAGACTTCATTCTTGCTGCTGCCTAGTGTAGGTCAGCTGGCCCGATCTTAATGGTTGTAATCTCTCATGCAATTGCAGATGAATGAGCAGAAATTTCAGCCCAAAAATTTCATTTCTGTGCCATATTCCTCTGCTCATATCAGTCCATTTCTATGCAATGCAACACTGTACCTTAAATTTCAGCACGGTAGTTAATGACAGGACAGAGCCTTTTAGATAGCCCGAACCTCCCTGCACCTTTGGTTTGACTCTACAGTGCTTTAAATGAGTAATCAGTCAAATTTTCTCTCTTGATACAGGTCAACTGCATCTTAGAAGCCTTTGGACATGCCAAGACTACACTTAATGCTCTCTCCAGCTGCCTCATACAGTATTGGGAGTTGCAATTCTGTGAGAGGGAAAAGCATGTGACTGGAGGTAAGTGTTCAGTCAGCCGCAGGGGAGGCATGAGTCCTGCGACCCACTGTGAGGCCAACTTCCACCTTCTGGAACACCAAAGAGGGTGGCGCATGGCAGAGAGGAGCCAGACCCAAGCTACCACCACTCCACGAGAACAGAGACGGAGCCTTGGACACGCAGGAGGGGAGTGTGTGTGCTCAAGCCCAGTACTTCCTGTGAGTGCAGCCGCACTCTAGGCCAGTGCAGGCCTTTGCTAGGCGGTTTCTGTGTACATTGCACAATGCAGCATGAACCCCACGCCCAAAGCTGGTGATATGGGCCGTGCATGAAACACGGTTCTCAGAGCCCACGTCAGGTCCTCACATGGGCACGATGAAATCTGTTTAAATTAGGTCTGCATTGCCAAAATTGCTGAATTAAGTCAACATGTTAAGATAATCACCGAACTAAATTTGAACAGAGCTAGTTGCTGCTTGATTTAAAGAGTTGGTGAGTATTTCAAAGAGCTCACTTGCGGTTTAGCTCTGGTCCACTGGAGGATGGTTTGTCTTTCCCCTCACACAGGTCGCATAAATGCAGCGGCAGGTCGGACACCATCTGTTTGCAGGAAACAGCTGTCTTAAAACCTGTCGTAAGCATTCTCAGGACACAAACATCTGCTGATGATCCCTTTGTGAAAGAGCTCAGTTTTATTGAACATATTCTGGTTACCATGCCCTCCATTCTGGAAAGCAAAGGTAGTCTTGACTATAATCCACTATCAAAACAAAGGCGTGTTTGCTGCAGATGTATATAAAAATCAGATTTCCACCATACGGAATTTGATAAATGCTACACATACAAAAAAGCATCGCTTAAGTTGGAGGTCACAGGCTTGAATACTGCAAGGAGGTGTTGCCATAAGTAACTCTTGGTCTGAGGTTGTGTCCCAAAGGCCATCCTTCGAGAAGACTTCCTTGGAAAAGCATCATGTGCCCTAGGATATCTCAGCTCATAGGTGAGCTTATTCCTCCAAACAAAAGGCTCGAACCTTTTCATTATGAGCACACCTTCTGTCTTAGCTTTTGGTGAGTTAGTGAGGTGTTCCTCCCGGGTAGGAAGCTAGAATATGGAAGACCTAGGTCTCACTTGGACACGAGCCCCAGGATGCTCACGGCTGGCTGGACTGATGAGGAAGGCTGGCAGTGGTGCTGAGTCCCAGGCTGCTGGACACCTGCTTGCTGCTCCATGGGAGGACATAGTGGGGACTCTCCTGGGCCCTGACCTTTGAGGTTGTGGCTGCTAATGATCACAGTCAGCTCTCTCCATGTGCACACACTGCCCACTGCCCGGGAGAGCTCAGTCATCCCAGGGTCACTGGAACGGCTGTCTCTGAATCCAGTGTTTTCACACGGGGCATAGTACTTTCTGGGGGCAGCGTCCACTACTTGTCCTGTCATCTGTCTTTCTTGGATACTCAGTGTATCTTTCTTGGTAATGTGAACGGAGAAGGTGATCACAGACACACACTGAGAAAGGCTTCAGAGCTGAAGCAGACACTTCTTGAGCCTGAGGTGACCAGAAAGTTAGGCAAGCAGTCCTCACACCCAGCTTGCAGGCGGTGCACTGTGGCCCAAAGACCTGCATATTCATGGCTGGGTGTTGGCGCTGCGTCCCAATGCGAAGTGCTCTGGCATTGTTTGTAAGTTGATTAAGTGGTCTGTGAGGGAAACAGTCCTGCAGACGTCATCGAAGGCGGTCTCTTCTCGTCTTCACTTTCCCTGCAGATTTCTCAGTCTGTTCTAATTAACACCCAGAATTCACTTCCAGTCACCTACAATTTTAGTTCGATAGCTTCCTGCTACATTTTCAGAAAACTGGCCAAATGATGGTGATTACTTTTATGTCTTTTAAATTTTTTATTTATTTGAGTGAGAGAGAGAGGAAGATAGAGCAAATGGATGCAATAGGGCCTCCAGCCACTGCAGACAAATTCCAGTTGCATGTGCCACCTTGTGTATCTAGGTTATGTGGGTCCTTGGAAATCAAACCTGGGTCTTTTGGATTTTGCCTTAATCACTAAGCCATCTCTCTGGCCCTATTTGTATGTCTTTTTGGTAATACACATGTAACAGTTTAGCAATAGAACAGAAAGCCTGTGCCTTTGGGACTTTACTCACAGAAGTGTATGGCGATTCCTGCCTGGTCCTAATAACCCCGAGAACCCTAAGGGAGCTTACTTTTTTGTGTTTTGAGTGTAAGGGGAAAACTAAAGTGCTGTAGTCCAAGAATGTTCACCCTTAGCCTGCCATGAGTCATCTGAGATCGTGAAGTGAACACATAGGTGTGAAAGTGTGCAGTCACTTACCCAGCAGCCTGCTTCAAGTGACAGGGCTTCTGAGAAGGGACCTTCTCTATAACTGTGTGGACAGTTGACGGACAGATGAGGGCGTCTGAGCAGGGATACTCTCTTTATGACTGTGTGGATGGGACAGATGAGGACTTCTGAGAAGGAATGCTCTTCTTATAGCTAATGCGACAGGTGAGGATAAGTGCTAGGAAGCTTCTGGAAGTCCAAGGAAAGAAGAGAATAATTTATTTCCTCTACTTTCTTACATAATGAACAAAACTTAGCCTGGTTGTATCTCAATGACATGCTATCCAGGTCCTATTAAGAAACATGTTCCTCTATGAATAGATATGAGAAGACTTGGTGACAGTCATCAGTTGATGCACAGATATCTTGAGAGGGTTTCAGAGTGACGTCTGACCTCTACTAGCTTGGAACCATCCTCAGCTGGAGCACTCTTAAGTGCTTCCCTGCCTGCGATCTGGCAGGAGTGAGTCCAGTACTCCCCATGCCTAGAAGTCTTCTTTCTTGTCATGTCCACGTCAGGAACAGTGAAGTCTTCTCTACTTGAAAGAGTGCTGGCTGGTCTTCTGGCACCTTGAACTTCGTCTGTCCTGAGTGTGCTTCCATTGAAACACTCCTTTTCCATCTTATAAAACCTCGCTGATGAGCAATCCCCTAACCCACAGCAGTTATGCTCACTGCGGGATGTGTGCCGGCCGGGGTGGCTGATTGATTTGGAATGTAGATGAAGGATGCCGAAGTCACTCCGTGATCTGGGAATTGATGAGTACTGGGTATTGCTTCAATTGAAGCCTTGTCCCTTGGATGCAGATTAGAAAATACTCTCATGAGCAGTTATTTTAAGATTAACATTAAACAGAAAATGCCTTCTGCCAAAATTTTGTTTAAAAGGAAAAATGAGTAAAAACGTAAAGACTTGAACTTGAAAATGACCCCTGGTTAGATCACCATGGACATGCATGCAGGCATGGACACACACAAACACGTAGTGAGAAACCCTGTGTGCTACTCAGGGACGGCAGGTCCCCTGGGACAGATTTCTCTGCAGCTTCAGAACTGTGGGACAAAGTGACCTGTGGTGTAAGCCTTGGGCCTTTGTTGATAGGATGTTCCCATAATAACTCCTCAGATTTAACCACGAATTACACAAGTACACTATACTGATAGACAGGGCACTGACCGGGATGGTAGCAGAGGGGATGTGTGTCCCTGAAGATCTACAGCTACTCTAGAAAGTAAAACCTGTTTATGTTTTTTAAACAATTTATATCTGTATTTGTCTTTGGACATTTTCATTCATCTGTTGCATTTCGAGCATATGAATGTCACATTGCCCTCACTTTCACTTACCAGTGGCAGTGAAAAGAGAATGATACCCTTCTCCAGCATCCATTATCTGTCATTAGCTCATCAGGGAGGAGAGTGGCCTCCCAAGCCCCTCCCCTGTCTGTAACAGGATATTGGCTGGCTCCATCATGTGCAGGTACCCACAGCTGCTGGGAGAGCATGAGCGCAGAGGCCTTGTTGAGTCCAGATGATGGAGTCCCGCAGTGGTTTTCCCGTCTTCTAGCTCCCGCATCATTGCCATCCACCTGCTCTGTGACTGGACTTGAGGCCCAGTCCTCAGAGGGACTCATGTCTGGAACTGAAAACCAGGTCCAAAGTCCACGGCTGACAGAACACAGGCCCTAGGGAAGACCCTTCTTTGCTATATTGCTAAAAAGATAGATTGTTGAACTGCCTCCTAAATAATTTGTTTATATCCACAAATCAGTCCTCCTCTCAGCCCTGATAAGGAAAGCTCTTCTTCATGCAGTGAGAGGTTAATGCAGAGAATCATAACTGGTCAAATGCTGGAAACAAGTGGTTGAGGAATACATTGGACATATACATCAATCCTTCATGAGCTCTGTTTATAATTTTTAAAAATGTGCTGCTAAAGAAGCTTTGTGTTTATATCTTATACTTAATTAACATATGCAAATTTATGTAAAGTATGTTCATGCCATTTAACAGAATCACTTTTCTTTCTTTAACCAGCCAGAATTTACACCTACATGCTAGAGAAATCCAGGCTTGTTGTACAACCTCTTGGCCAGAGCAATTTTTTGATCTTCTCCTTGCTGATGGATGGGTTATCCCCTGAAGAAAAGCAGGGACTCCACCTTAATAATTTATGTGCACACCGGTGAGTGACCAAGTATTCCTGTCTGACAGCTCTGCCTTCAAACTGTCAAAGCATTTTGTCAGTTTAAATTATCTTATATTTTTCAGAGGAGAAGTAATAGCTAGAGGAAAACTGTAGGGTGCTACCTGCGTGTTCAATGTTTAGGGGAAGTTTTAACCTATGTGTATGAATTTATATTTCTGTTTTACTGGTTTTCAGACTAGAATTCAAGAACCTTAATGCAAATAGAGCTGTTTCTGTTTGGGGGGAGAGGTGTTTTGATATGGCATTTGTTATGCATTCCTAGTTTTTGGTTAACCTCAAATATCAGAACTCTGACTTGAGTAACGGCTGTGTTAGTGACGGATGAAACTACATGGTGGCCGAGTAAGAAGCCGCCCATGTGAGCTGGAGGCACAAGGCCTTGCTAAACCAGGAGCGCTTGGTGATGGAAAGGCAGGTTAGCGAGCTTAGCACACACTCTCTCTTATCACTGTCAGCTTGGCTCTGCACAGCACCCGGCTGGGATTTGGGTTTGGATGAGAAATAGAAATGATACAGGGAGAAACGCAGCCAGCACAGAGCTGGTGGGATCCGGGAGCTGAGGAGATGCTGAGGTACTCACTCTACTGGAAGCAGGGACAGAGGAACCAGAGTCCTCAAACATCCGACTCTCCTTCTTGTAGCGCCTGTCCCTGACCCTGACCAGCTTAGGGTTTACGAGAATTAAAAGAATGGTGTGAATTTGCCTAAGTTTCACAGAAGCGCTGCGAGGCAGAAGGACATTGTAGAGAAAATTCTCTTGCACAAGCAGCAGCAGCAGCAGTTGTACAAACCGCCTGTAACCAGCGCCACGGTTGAGGCCTTGCTGATGGTGCAGCAAGTGACTGGCCAAAGGTTTCCTAATCAGCCACCCATCTTGCGGGCATGCGTGCTGGAAGTGCGCAGAGAAGTCCTCTGCTCCTCTTGGCTGGGCAGCCTTGACTTGTTGGTCTCAGTCTGTTGTACACAACTGGAAAGGCGTGTTGTAAGCAAGGGAGTGGTCGTGAGGGTGATGAGGATTAATAAACCAGGTGAGGGACCAGGGGCTAGTGGATGACTGTTTAAATGGCTCAACTAGGGATGGGCATTTCAGGGATTGCCTGAGCGTGGCCAGGGGGGCTGAGAGGGGCAGGTGTGGTGTCTGAGCCCCACAAGGCCAGTGGCTGTGCACAGGGCTGCAGAGGAAAGGGGGACGACAATGGCAGCATGGGAAGGACAGAGAATGTCACTCCTGAGCATGGGCAGGAATGGTCTTCACGTCGTCCTCTCTGCAGTTGGAGAGCAGAGAACGGGGGTCTGGGTGCACATGGCAAAAAAAGTAGGATGGGACTGAGAGGAGAGAGAGCAGGGACAGAGCAAGGAGAAAGGTCAGGTCCAGGCCCTGCGCTGAGGCCGGAGGCCACAGTTTTGGCTGAACTGAAAATAGGCTGGAGGAACACAGACAGGTTCAGAAGGATCCTGTGAGGCCTGAGCACAGACAGATTCAGAAGGATCCTGTGAGGCCTGAGACTCTGAAGCAGACTGACTTTACAAAGAAAAAAAAAAAAGACTTACTTAGTTCACTGTCTTAAAGGTCGAAAGCCCAACAGTATTTCACAGACTACAGCCTCCTTGACCATGTCACTTCATGGAAAATGGCAGAGACCGAGTATGTGTGCACACCAGACAAAATATCTCAAAATAGGAAGCATGAATGACAAGAAGGGGCTAGGCTTGCTTTTGTGATAGCAGCCCTGTCAAGAGAACTTCCTCAGAGTCCCATGAGGTTTACCTCAGGCCCCCTAGAGCCTCAACACATCTAAATAGATCCACCTCTAACAGCATCACCACAGAGGACCATGTTTCCACTGTTGGAGTTACTTCAACATTGCTGGAAAAAATAACAGACCAAAATCAGCTAATGGGAAGAAACCTATTTATTTTGGATTACAGATTCGAGGGGAGTCCATGATGATAGTAGAAAATGAGGCTGAGAGCAGAGAGGGTGTACATTACCCCATGGCCAACATGAGGTGGGAAACAGCAGCAGGAGAATATGCCCAACACTGGTGAGGGGAAGCTGGCTAAACACCTGTAAGCCCACCCCCAGCAATATACCTTCTCTGGAGACTCCAATTCTCAACTTGCCACCAGCTGGGGATCTAGCATTCAGACCACGTGAGTTTATGGAGGACACCTAATTCAAACCACCACACATACACAGGCCTTACTGGGGAAAAAACAAAACAAAACAAAACAAAAAACTCAAATTACATTCAAACCTTAGTCAAGGATGGGGACCTGTTTAGGAGGGACGAGGCATGAAGACCCTGAGCTTCCCAGAGAACCAGTAGTTCTGGTTCTGACTGACGAAAGTGGAGGACCCCATAAGACAGGGGAGAAGTGCAGCAGGAGCTAGAGAGCAATTTCTCAGGGAGGAGGGACGGAATTCAGGTTGGATTCAGACTATAGAGTGGAAAGATGCCAAATAGTGGCTGTCATTTGTGATGGTGTGGTGGTGTGGTCCAGGTGTCCTCCATAGACTTAGGTGGTCTCAACACTAGTCTCCCCAGATGATAGCAATTGGAAATTAAAGCCTCCTAGAGACAGTGTATTGTTAGGGGAGGGCTCATGGGTGTTACAGCCAGGTTCCCTATGCCAGCATTTGGCACACCCTCCTATTGCTCTTGTCCACCTCATGTTGGTGAGAGGATGATGTCTAACCTCTGCTCATGTCATCATTGTCCCTGCCGTCATGGAGCTTCCCCTCAAGGCTATAAGCCACAGTAAACCTTTTTTTCCCACAAGCTGCTCTTGGTTGAGTGATTTCCTCCAGCAATGCTAACCTGACTGCTACAATAATGTTGGTAATGAGAGTGGGGTCATTTCCTGCTAGATACCTGACAGTGTGGCTTTGTCATTGAACTGATTTTTAATGGGGAATGTGGAAAGATTTGAAATCTTGGCCTAAGAGAACGTTTGCAGTACTGTAAGTACTGATGGACTTTTCTTGTCAGAGTTGAAAGACCTGACTGCAATAAGAACTATAGACTGTAAGAGTGAAACAAAGAGCTTTGCCGGGGTTGGGCTAGAAACAGTTTGTGTGAGAGGCTTGCTGTTATGCCTGTGTCCTGAGAACTTGTGCAGGGTTGCTTTGTGTAGAAACAGACTGAGGTGAGTAGAGGGATATGGCACAGAAAAAATGAAATCTTTGTGCCAAAACTGCTGCCTGTTCAAATGCAATTTTATGAGAGATTACAGCCATTGAAATTGGGCCAGCTAACCTGCATTAGGACCACAGTAAGAATGCAGTCTTTTGAAGGGTCCTAAATGCTGGAGTGTCCTGTTCTTCAGTCTTCTTTATCCCCTCCACCCAGATTAACAAACGGACACCCCACCTGGTATTATGGAGTATAAGAGATGCAGGAAAGAGAGGGTGTTTGAGTGTGCAGCACAGTCTTGTGTTTTGGAAACGGCTGTGGGCAGTGCGAAGCAGGTTTTCTGGATGCCTGCGTGGAGACCCAGTGGAGTAGCTGTGGGGAAGAACCGTGGGTTGCATGAGCGGTGAACACCAGTGTAGATGCTGGGACTAGAGATGGCTGCCAAGGAGAGCTGCTGGCCCGGGGTGATGTTTTCCAGGACTGTGAGTAGCCCAGCGGGAACGGCAGAATTGGAACTCCAGAGACTTATTGCTGGTTAGAATTTTCAGACATGGAGACTTGTCACTCACCAAAGATATTGAATTTGGAGCTACAGAGTTGGTTGTTTGCCCTGGTTGTTTTGTTTTAAATCTTGTATTGGTTGGATATTTCTTTGTTATGCCCAGTATCATCTTTTGTGGTATGAATGTTTATTCATTATGACATGAGGGGACTTTGGGGGACTTTTTGGTATTATGGCTCAGTTAAAAGACCTTGGAGTATAGGGATGTTTGAACATCTTTGGGATTATGAATATTAAAACTATGGGGACTTTTAAAGATGGAGTGAATGCATTGCATTTTACATCATGCAAGGTTATCAGTTTATGGGGGCCAGGGGCAGAATGTGGTGGTTTGATTCAGGTGTTCCCCATAAACTTACCAATGCTAGTCTCCCAAGCTGATAGCAAGTGGAAATTAAAGCCTTCTGAAGGCAGTGTATTGTTGGCGGTGGGCTTATGAGTGTTATAGCCAGTGTCCCCATGCTAGTGTTTGACACACTCTCCTGTTGCTGTTGTCCACCTGATGTTGGCGAGGGGTGATGTCCACCCTCTGCTCATGTCATTTCCCCTGCCATCGTGGAGCTTCCCCTCAAGTCTATAAGACAAAAGAAACATTTCTTTCTTTTTTTTTTTTTTTTACCACAAGCTGCTCTTGGTAGGATGACTTGTGCCAGCAGTGGGAACCTGGCTGTAGTAGGTGGTCAGGTGGGTGGGTAGAGGCATAGGGTCAATGACAGAGAAATCAGCCACAGAGTAAGTCACCATCAGATTACTAGCTGCTACCATTAAAGTTCAGTGGAAAATACTGCATCTGGTGTATAGGTAGAGCATGTCCTGCTCCTAAGAGGAGAGTTCTCAGAAGGAAATCTTCCCTGTATAGCAGTGTGGATGAAACCTAAAAGCTTAGACTGGCTTTCAGTCTTCCAACTGAGCACATCTCTGGGAGGAGCCAAGATACGTGGTTGCAGGGTGTCGTGGAAGGAGGAAAGCTGGCTAGATTTCTAAAGCCAAGTCTTTCCCACAGCAGAGGAAGTTCACAGAAGGCAGGTGGTCCAGAGCGTGTGTGTGCTGTGAGCATGTGTGTCTGAGCTTGGCATTGTGGACATGATGAGCCCCTGCGGCGTCTCAGGCGGTAACCTTGCCCACCACTCCGAGACGTCACTGTGCTTCGTGTTTGGGGTTGATGGTCTTGGAAACGTGCTGGTGTCAGCGTAGGGCTCCTTCCCAAGCCTTGGCGCGCTTGCTTGTCTCTGGGCAGCGCCTGGGGTCACTTGGAGCAGCGAGGGCGGCTGGGAAGCACTCTGGTGGGGACACACGGTAGTCGTGAGTCATTCAGTGCCCCGAACAGAGCAGGCATTTTATTAAGACATATTATGAATACCTAACGAGTAGAAAACCTCACTTTCCAGTAAGAGCACACAGCCCTGCTTCAGGTCATGAAGACATCAGAGGAACACTTGCACGGTGACCATCACGCTGGCAGTTATACAGCTTAGCAAGAATGCAAGCCATCTCAGCAGTAACAAAGTCTTGTAATAGCACACTATTTTGATGCCTTCAGTGGATCTTCTTATGATATTGGTGACGCGTTAGGAATTTTACTTGGCTTTGCTGTCTGAATTTGAGTTGAGAGTCTTATCTTTGTGAATATTAAGCCCCACGCTTTTGAAAATTGGCTGGTTGACAATCAGATACAGATTTGCATTTGACAGTTGTCTAAGTTTTGGCAGATTTCATCTTTGTAAGTTTCGTTTGTTTCTGCTCCTTAAAATTGTCACTCGTAGGTAAATGAGGTCACAGTTGGTAAGATGCCATGCTGTGTAATAGGGAGAGTTTCTGGGTATAAATTAGGCATACGTATTTACTTCACTAGATTTCTGTTTACCTGCGTGGAACCAGGCTCTCTGCCCGCAGCAGCAGTGGAGCCACAAGAGTAATGGAGGGTTGGGATGCCGAGCCTTCTTCTGTGACTGATACTGCACGGGGAGACGGCATGCCATATTGCTTGTGTTTTATGACCCACGTGTTTGTAGATATAGTTTCCAGAATCACACAAAAACTTGTCAGAGTTTATTCCAGCAGTGGTATCAACCTATGAACTTTCCCTTCTTTTCACGAAGGAAGAAAGCCTTGCAGAGAGCCCTTGGCTATAAGCACAGCGTGGCACCACTCCTCTGGCTTCTCTGCAGGCCTTTGCCCAACAGAGGGTTCTCTCCAGCCCTAAAAGTTGAGCTGTGGCCACAAGGCTGCCTGTATCTGGAATCCCACAAGGTGGCGCACGTTCTCCACGCAGCCAGAGGGAGGCAAAGTTGGGAAAACGAGAGCTCACCCACAACCAAAGGCTCATTCTTTTTTGTTTATGGTTTTCTCATGCTTTCCTTTTCCCTGGGACGATTTGTGTTTCAAGTGCAACTTCATTCTTTTATTTATGTGCATATTTTAGTACATCTTGAAGTTAAATGTAAGTTATGTTCCTGGAAATTGAGATTTAATGAAAGCAGATGTGGCCCTTAATTGCTTATCTTCAACTTAACTCTGAACAGGTGTTGTAGCTTTGGGCTCCTGAATCCGAAGGAGCGCCTGACTACGTGCCTCGGTTGGTTGGTGGTGGGAGGGCTGTGAGGCTGCAGAGTAGCTAGCGCTCAAGCACAGGCCGGTCATGAGCTTCCTGTGGGGAAGGAGCTGTCACTTGACTCAGCAGGTGCCCCGGTCCTCACCTCAGCCTTAGACAAGAGAGCGCTGACTCATCCCCGTGTGAACTTGTGATGGCTGCAAACACTTGTCACAGGAGAAGCTGAGCAGTTAACTCCCAGAAAAAATGTTTCTGCCAAGAAATCATTAGGAACATTGAGGTTAATCTGAAGAAGTTTCACATAACATTTTAAAAGGTGAGGAAACCGTGAGTCACTTAAAGGTGAGTGCTCATGATCTGATGAGTGCTTGCTCACATCTTAGGTGAGGGAAGGCCCAGGGGTTTATGGGGCCTGTGGATACAAAGCTGTTACATATTTCCATAGGACTTATGTTTTGTATCTTTTCCCCAAAGAAGTTATTTAAGGAGTTGTGATGTTTCTTGACAGGTCCTCGAATCACCTTGCGGGATTCTCTAGACCAGGTTAATTGAGGAGGAAAGACTCCCCTCACCTTTGGACAGGCCGTTCTGCTAGCTGGGTCACGCACATCTGGAGAGCACTGGCCAGGCAGCGGCCCCCGTCGCTGCTTCCTCGCGGTGGGCTGGATGTGACCTGCCTCAGGCTCCTGCCTCCACGCCCCCCACACTGGCTGAGTGTAGCCTCGAACTACAAGCTGAGATCAGCTCTTCCTCCCTAAGATTAATTTCCGTCAGGTATTTTTTCATGACAAGGAAAAAGCAACTGGTAAAGACGTTGCATTAGCCCTGTGACTTACTGCAGTTTCAAGGTTATTAGGGAGCCAGCATGCGGAAATGTCCACCAGGCATCTTGCAGGAGAGGCTTCTGCAGTGACCGCGGCATCTGCTGCTGGTGGCGGTGGTGCCACTGGGGTGTGTCTGGGATGACACCAGCTCCTGTACGCGGTGGACTCTCAGGACTTCAGTTGTTTACTCAGTCAGGGTGGGAGTCATCCTTGATGCCACCGTAGTGTAGGGGAGGTGGTAGGAGCTGTGGTGACCTGGCAACCAGCCAGCATGGGCAGAGGTGATCTGCACACTGCAGCCTGCTCAGTTCTCAGTCGCTGGTGTGTGGAGCTGCGACGTCATTCCAGGTGGGGATGAGTCCACATTGTGGAGCTCAGCCATGGGGACGTTACTCCAGGTGGGGTGAATCCACATTGTGGAGCTCAGCCATGGGACGTCATTCCAGGTGGGGTGAGTCCACATTACAGAGCTCAGCCATGGGGTGCCCCTGCGCCCAAACTCCTCCCCTCCTCGTGTTCGGGTAGCAGAAGCGCCCTGCCCTTCTGAGGCTCTGCCCACGCGCTGCCACACAGAGACACCCACAGGGACAAGGACGCACATACAGGCAAGAGTCAGCGGGACATGTCACTTAAAAATCATTAACTAGCCTGGCATGGTGGCGCACGCCTTTAGTCCCAGCACATGGGAGGCAGAGGTAGGAGGATCACCGTGAGTTCGAGGCCACCCTGAGACTACATAGTGAATTCCAGATCAGCCTGGGCTAGAGTGAGACCCTACCCCAAAACAACAACAACAACAAAAAATCATTAACTGTCTCCCTGAGCTGTGCCTCCTGCCAAGGACTGTGTTTGTAGTGAACTCTCACTCAGCTCTGTTTGTGACTGAGGACACTGCTATCTGAAGGTAGCATGGGGCACAGTGGCCAAGGCAGTCCTGGCCACTTGATTCTTGAATGACCTTGTCCACTGAGGAGGGGACAGTAGCCTAGTGGTTTTGAGACTTGCATCATGTGTTCTGACATACAGGATTTGAGGCTGGCGTGTGCACAGTCAGGACCGAGAATGGAGTGGAAAAAGATCTCTGTTTTGTATTCCACTCGGTAGAGTTGCGTTTCTGACTCACTGAATCTAAAGGGTGTGCTGTGAGCCCTCGGGTTCTCATATTTGGCTCCCGAAGGGCATCGCGCTTGCCCCCACGATGTCACCAGGTCTCCCTCCCCCTCCTGCCCCCACCTGTCCAGCCTCACCATCTAGTGCCATGGCCACAGGCTCTTTCAGTCCTTCCTTGACTCAGGTTACACTTAACCATGAAAAGATGTAACCCAGAAATCTTTAGGAAGTATTGCTTTCCTGTCACATCCAATTCAGCCCTCAGGCACACGAGGAAACATAGATGGCAAGGCCTTGACGATGTGAGGGAGACCAGCGATAGCGTGTTCCTTGAGGTCTTTCTAGCCATGGACCAACAGAGTGGGGGTGGGTCTCACTCCAGTGACATTTGAATGCTTCTCTAAGTGAGGAAGCTCACTTAGGAAAATAGAGCACCGTTACAGGCTCAGGGCTCAGCTCAACACGTCTTTCCTCAGTGGTGAATTACACATCCTTGGGTTGGCATGAGTTAATAAATTGTGCAGTTAGAGCACACTGGTACTCAGCTGCTTATTCATAATTCCACAATCCACAACTTTCTGAAAACCAAACATTTACTTATGACTCACACAGTGGTGAGAAGCTGGTCACAGCCCAGACTTGTTCGGCCGAATGCTGTAAGCTGAAATGATGGCCATGCATTATGCTCTCCATAATCGCTCAGTCTAAGAGTATCCATACCTTCCTACCCAGACTTAAGCTGTTTATTAGAGGATCCTGCCCCAGATCTAATGGGGATATCCACCATACAAACTTTATAAATAATCTGGATTCCAGAGCACCCTTTGCCTTAAAGATGTAAGACAAATGGCTATGGCCAGGGTATCACAGCTTGTGGGGGTCTGGACACTGGGTAGAAATTGTTTCTCACACTTCCGTTTGTAGCCACAAGAGGTCCCTAGATCTCCCAGCCCTTCAATTTGTTCTCTGATAATCACACCACTTCCATTCCTAAGCATGCGAGGCTGAGCTCGGATGGCCCATCAGCGTGAGGCACAGGCCCGAGCTGTGCTTTGAGCTCAGGGCCTCATCAGCCTTCCTCCCGGTGTGCTTGCCCCAACTGTTTCTGGCTGTGCACCCTTCACCCTCCCGATTGTGTGACCATTCTTGAGCCCGGCCTCTCTCTGACACTGTTGTTTCACCCCCTCTCCCAAGTTCTGCTTCGTCTTTTCACCTCACCCCCCCCCCCCGAAGCCGCCTCTGGGTAGCCTGTGCTGTATGTCCTTGGTTTGGGAGCAATGACTGGCATGCAGGTTAGCTCATGCTTGGAAGTTTAGTTTCCTTTTAAGAGTCACTTTATTTTTTTTTCCTTCCCTTTTCTTGTGTTTGAATCATACTTGTTATATATGGTCCATAGCTAATCATCTTTGTGAAGTGTTGAGTGTTGGCTGAAGCTCCTGCTTGGTAACCCTGGGTGGCTACATGGAGAAGTGATTTCTGAGTGATCTATAATTACATTGGGATGTAGTGTATCTGATGTCTCGGCTCAGAAATCCTGTGCGGCCTATGTCAAGGCGTCGCTCTCCAGAGAACTTCCCATTTGTTGGTTAGTGCTCTGGGAAGGATATTTCCTGTGGATCTCAGCTTAGATTCTCCAAGGTCATACAGTCTATGTGTGAATCTCTACAAACGTGAAAAGACCGGCTATGGTCATGAATTTTGGTGCAGACACCGATTTAACATGTACCCCTTGCTGTCTTCCAGGGTGCCTGAGCAGCTGTTTCATGGTACTCCCCCTTCCTATGAGGCCTGGCACCGCACTGTTCAATGTCATGGGTTTCTAGTGCTTCATTTTCCCATGTGGCATTCCAGCAGAGCTGTTTACTGGGTCAATGGAGTGAGTGTTTCCAGGCACCCTGAGGACCAGGCGCAGCCTCATCTATGTGGCTGGGGATTTTACTTTTCTTCCCAGGAAGCCAGCTCACTTGCAGAAAAGCATGCTTTCTCAGAGCTAGTCTGTAGCATCCCAGTGCTTGACCAAAGCATTCATCTTGGGTGTAATGGATTTCCTATTTCAAAATATGAAGAGATTCTTTTCTTGCTTCTTTATAAATTGAGAGTTCATAGTGTTCTTATCTGAGCTATCTATCAATACAGGATAGAATATTTGGAAGTCTCTCTCTGTGTGTTAGTACTAACTAAAGGGGAAATATGTATCAGATAACCATGTTTGATGGCCAAGGATTTGGATCTACCTAAATTTAATTCCAGCCACCTGTTTCTATGACCCCTCTCTGTGTATTTTTGAAAACATTATTAGAAAAAGTTAATTGGAATCTTTAGCTCTTAGATAGACTGACACTTCTCTCTGAAGTAAAGTGGTCACAGTAGCACCAGCAGCAGAAGGTGCTAGGTGGTGCTGTTTGTAGTTTGCCATCTGCCACAGGTGACCCATTCTCTGTGATTTGCATAACATCAGTGTGTGACACTTAGGTGTAGAACACTTTGTCCTAGGCATGTTGCAATGGCTCACCTGTCTAAATATTTCATGGTAAACAGAACACTATGCAATGATGACTGACTCTTTTCTTAATCTTAATCAGCATAAGCACTGCTAACAGCAGGGAAGGACCCCAGCTGGTGAGGCATTAAAGCGACAGGACTCTGATGTCACTGAGAAGAACTTCATAGTAAGGCCCATTCCGCAGCATACAATTACAATTTTAGCCCATTGGGCACAGCAGCTCACTTCTACTTAGTCTTCTTACTTAGTCACTTGGTATGTTGTGCCCAGGTTGAACCACCTCCCTGTTAGGTTCTGTTCCTTGGTGTGGCCTGGGAGCTGCACATGCCGTGATGTGTGTGGCTCCAGGAACAAGGGCTCTGACAAGGTGTGTCTGCACCTGGCGAGTGACTGGGTGGGGTCTAAGGACACTGAATTCATGTTGAGCAGAAGGAAGTTGTACAGGAGAGATCAGGAAGGAAAGCCTGAGAAGGACTCACAGTGACAGGCAGCCATCTCCTCGGCTCCTGCCTCCCATTCCCTTCCCCTCTGGAGGACACTGGATGGTGAAGAAGTGTCCTCCCCACCTGGTGAGACACAGGAGCTAGAACCCCCAAACAGACCCATCATCAGCTTGCTCTTTCGTTTGCTGAGACCCTGTTCTCTGAACTTTGACTCAGCTGAGAGCAGTTCACTTTTCTGCCCCTATCTGATGTAAAGAGTCACTGTGGCTGTGAAAGTTCATGTTGTCACAGAGCTCACAACCCCCCCCCCCCCCCCGTAGCACAGACTCATGACCTGGATTTCAGAGCAAACCAATTTTACTTTGTTTAATTGACTGAATGCTATTAAATACTTAGAAGTCAGTTGATTTTACATACATACAACAAGGTATTTTGTAGATTCCTTAGCACATGTATAGAGCATTCTGACCCTGTAAATATAGTTGCACACTTACGTCCCAGCAGGACCTCCAGGTCTGCCTTTTATGACTGCCCAGCTCACTTTCCATATAACTTCTTTAGTCACTAAATGTTGTGTTTTATTGTTTAAAGTAGCCATTTTGTCATTGCTTTGTCTTACATTGTACAGTTATTATAATAAGAACATTTGCTCAGAAAAACTGCATGACCTCTAAGCTTGCCTCCCTTAGAAAAGGGATTTTTAGTGTTTGAAGAATCCCCAGATTATAATGCTTTTAGAGGATGTGCTGCTGATATAAAATGTGTTTGCTGATCTGTGGGTGTGTGACATTTGTCACGTTGTGTCCAGCATTTCAGAGATAAGCCAGAAGCACATTTAAACACTTATTTGCCTTCTCAGTCGTAAATAATTATTTCACTTCCCTATGTCACACTTACTTCTCCATGACTTGTCCTGGTGACTTTTCCATGTGAGGATCACAGCTTTTCCTCTTTCTTTTTGCTGATGTGGTTAACATCTCTGGCCTCATTCATCTTTGAATCCCTAAGAATCATGGCTTTTGGAACACACAGAAATTCTGCATCTTGCTGTCGTGTGTGGGGTTGTATGTGTGTGGACATGCATGTGCCACGGAGCCTGTGGAGGTCAGAGGGTACCCTCGGCTCAGTTCTCACCTGTTACCTTTGAGGCAGGGTGTCTCTTGTTGCCCCATTGTGAACGGCAGCTAGCTTTAGGATTCTCCTTACCCTACTCGTTACTGACGGCAGCATGTTAGGATGACGGACGCGGTTGCTGCTTGCATCTGCTCTGCGTGAGTTCTGAGGATCTGTCAGGCTTGCACAGCATGTGCATATGACAGCTGAGCCATTTTCCCAGTTCTATTTTGTTTTCTTGACTGAAGCTCTACCATTTTACATCGGCAGGTGTGAGAACAAAGACATGGGCCTTGCCTCAGGAGGTTGCAGTTACGATAAGCTTGCATTCACAAGTAAACCTGATATGATTCACCTGTGAAGCATCCACTGACACATTTACCTCTATTCTAGCCATTTCCATCTTCCAGGTTTTTGTTTATACTCTTCCTATCACTGAGTGACAGGAGAGTCTTCCCTGATTTATTCAGGGTTCACCCCAATGGAATCATGATTCCTATTAAATTGAATATCTGCAGTTGAGTGAATAACTTGATAATCAAGCACAACTAAATTATTTGCTATGACCCTAACTATGTCCACTCAATGAAAAAAAAAATAAACATTCTGATCCAAAAGATAGAAGATACGAAAGGACCTTCATGGATACCCATGCTGTGTTTCTAGGAGGAAGTTATTGAGGGCCAGTGATGAAAATTACATCTGTAGGTCATGTAGTTTGTCAGGATCATATGATGACATGAAGGGTTCCTGGATCAGAATATCCCTGCAGCACGTCATGACGCTAGGCGGTCGGTCTTCTGAGCTCAGGAGCTGAAGCGCAGAGACACACTGCACGTATAGCGTTGCCTGGGAGATGCTGCTCTGCCGTCTGAAGGGAACGCGAGGGTGATGGGTGAAGGGCGGCTTCAGCTTAGCAGGAGAGTTCCCATCTTGAAATGGAGAGGAGTGGGGACTGTGAAGGTGGCTTAAGGTGGTGGGTGTTGGGGAACAATCCCATTAGGGTTCTGAGCCAGTGTGATTGAACAGGACAGGGTATAGTCAAGTGCAGGCAAGGCACAAGGTTCCCCTTACTCTGGCTGCAGTCCACCAGGCTCCAGCCTCCTTCAGTTTCCCCTCCCTCCCCATCACTGCATCTGGAAACCTTGTATTAGCAGCGTATGACAGGGTCATCCCTCCACCTTATTCTTGTTTTACATTTTATCTATTCATCTATTTTTAATATTTTATTTTTATTTATTTGACAGAGAAATAGGGAGAGAGAGAGAATGGGCACGCCAGGGCCTCCAGCCACTGCAGATGAACCCCAGATGCATGCGCCACCTTGTACATCTGGCTAATATGGGTCCTGGGGCTCAAACTAGGGTCCTTTGGCTTTGCAGACAAACGCTTTAACCGCTAAGCAATCCCTCCAGCCCCCACCTTATTCTTGATCATCTCTTTCTGAGAACATCATCTGTCAATGTACAGGTTGAAAAAAGAGGCAGAATGGACCCCTAGATTAGATAAGGAATACTGGGGCCCTCCGTTTGATTTTTCATTTGTAGAACTGCATCTTCCCTTTATATTTTATAGTACCTAAAAAAAGAAGTAAATATCTACTGATTTAAATCTTGCTGATTTTAGAAGCTTTTAAGGAAAGTGAGACTCACCATCAACTCCTTGGAATGTTTGATGTCTTAGATATAAATATCAAAGGGATGAAGAAGGAAATTGGCCTGAAAGAAATGGAGGGTTTGTTGTGATGTCTGACAGCCTGAAGAACCATGATTATATCCAAGTTTATTTCTAAAGATATATACATTATCTAGCATGTTTGAAGATTGAAAATAATTTTGACCTTGAAGGTTTAATCATAATGTTCCTCATCATTTTACTAGCCTTTTAATAAATGGATTCATTTGCAAAACTACAGAATTATTTCCTAAGTAAAACATACCCTGGAGTCTAACGGTAAGTGGGCAACACCACCTCTGCTTGGATGGGGTACTGTTGCATTTCCTGCAGATCTGAGCAATGTTCTGGGCAGTGTTAACCTTTGTGGCTGAGCTGACAACCCCCTGGGACAGCAGGGCTTCAGAAAGCCAGAATCCATCTTGCACAGAATGAGTGCACCTTCTTGTGTGCCTGGTCACCATCACAGTCCTGTGTGGCTTTCTAGCATCTTTTACACTGACACCTCAGCACGAAGCTGCTTCAGGAGCATGCTGACCTTGAGTGTTAACCTGCTTTCAGGAGTTCTGACTTTCAGATAATATGTAATTAGAAGTATAAAGAGACATGCTTGGTCTTTCCTGCAAGTTTTCTGTAAGGTAGAAGAGATTCTCGCCTCAAAGCTATGTGCATAATCGGGGTGACTTATTGGGAATGTTAGCATGGTATTTGGACTTCTGTCATTGTTTAATTGACTTGGTACTACTAAGTGTTATAAATCAAGAATTTAGGAACTGGGAAAATGGCTTAGTGGTTAAGGCATTTGCCTGCAAAGCCAAAGGAACCTGTTGCAATTCCCCAGGACCCATGTAACCCAGATGCACATGTGTTTGGAGTTCTTTTTCAGTGCCTGGAGGCCCAGGAATGCCCATTCTCTCTTTCTCTTTCTCTGCCTCTTTTGCTCTCAAATAAGTCAATAAATAAAATACTATAAAAGAATTTAGATAGATTATCTGAGAAGTTTAAAGAGAGTTATAACTTAATTGAAAATAAATAATAGATGAATTATGCTGTGATTTTCTTTAAATTGTTTTTTTTTCCCTTTAGAATACCTTGGCTCTGCTTTTATTTTAATAATCTCTATTATAATACAGAAGGTGAATTCTGCTTTATATGACATACAGTGTTGTTGATTATTCCATAGCACATAGGTAATCACATGAACAGTTCCAATACAGACAGACATTAAAAATAAAAATAAAGCAATGCTGGGCATGGTGGCATATACCTTTAATTCCAGCACTGAGGAGGCAGAGGTAGGAGGATCTCCATGAGTTTGAGGCCAGCCTGAGACTACATAGTGAATTCCAGATCAGCCTGGGCTAAAGTGAGTCCCTACCTCAAAAAAAAAAAAAAAAAAAAAAAAAAAAAAAAAAGAAAGAAAGAAAGAAAGAAAATATCAGAAAGAAGAGGCAGAAAGGAAACAGATTAGTAGGTCCTAGTGCAGAACCTTCCTTTTCATCCTTGTCCTAACTTGGAGTAAAAATGTGTGTGTGTGTGTCAACATCAACATGTTTGCTTTACTTTTCAATGAGAATTTATGCTGAAGTGAAAGAAAATGTTGTGAACATGATCACACACAAAACTTTTGGTAGCTAGATTCCTTAAGGGAAACTTCAGCCCCTGCCCCTTCCCAGTCAGAGCATTCTGGTCCATGTGAGCACTTGACCCTCCTTATGGGCAGAGCCCTTGGCCAGCCAGGGCATGACTATGTGTAGGCTGGGGAGAGCTCTGCGCCCCCTCCTCTGGGTCGATTCAGCCTCCTCACCAGGATTTGCCTTGTTCACCTGATCCTGTAGTCATTATGTCCAGACCAGTCTACACATTCTGAGCAAAAGCTATTCTTTCTCTGTTCCTCCCTGTGAGTGATTATGGAAGAAGCCACAGTCCCACTGCCCTTCCTGTGGCAGAAGGGGCTATGCAGGACACAAGGCTAGGAACTCTGGGTTCAGCTCATAAGCCTAGGGACCGTGACAAAAGACTGTGTCCTGTATCCACTGGTATGTCTCCCACAAGTTTCTTTAAGGAGGTCCCTAGTTGACAGCACTAACTTTCACCATGTGCGAGATGGAGGAAGCTCTGAATGTGTGTCACCGGATGTTTTGAGGAAACTTTCTGATTAGAACAATATGGCTAGCCCTTCCAGGAATGTACAAGAGCACATCCCTCTGAGTGGACTCATTCAGTGAGTACGGATTGCTTCCTGAGGACCGCCGGCAGGCTTTTCTTTCCTGACGACGCAGCTCAGGGCTGATGTATTAACATTTTCATTGATGGAGGTTCTGTTGAACTCACATTCCTCTGGTAGGTACTTAAAATTAGTTAATATGTTCCAGACAGTTTGAAAACAGTAAAGAAAAGAATTTCCACTTTAGGAGCAAACAGGGGTGGGGGGTTGGGACCAGCAAGAAGCAGTGCTGTCCTCTTCAGTTCTGTTGTCCATGGACAGAAAGACAGGCATCCACAGTCTTGGTAGTCTCGTCTGACTTCTGTTCTTGTACAGAGCATCGCTGCCAGAAGCTCACTCTTCACTGATGGGGAAGTCAGTGTTGTTTTGTCCTCACAGGGTCAGTACAAAGCTGAGCCAAACACCACATTTTTGTGTTTGTGAGCTCTGACTTGGTGAATGGACCATGTGATTTTGGCTTTAAGTAAAAGGATTTTTAAGTGTGTGTGAGCCTTCAGGCCCGGTGCATGCACCATGGGTACACATGTAAGCTATGGAGTCATTTCACAAATGCTGAACAGCCGCTCCTGTTGAGTATGGGCACACTGCCACTTTGATTTGCCAGTACCTCTGGGTACAGCAGTGTGAGAAGGGAGAGGACCTAGGCCTGTGAGATTCATTGATGGTGTTATTTCTTTACGAAAGATCATGCCTGTGCTTATTACTCAGATAATGTTATTCTTAATGTGAAGTCCCATTCCTCAGAACAATATCACAGGCTGGGCTGTAGCATTGTTAATGTGCCCTGTATCCAGCACCTCCCAGAGAGATTTCCAGTGCAGACCTCCTGTTAAAAAGGGCAAACCCTGGGCTGGAGAGGGCTTAGTGGTTAAGCACTTGCCAGTGAAGCCTAAAGACCCCGGTTTGAGGCTCGATTCCCCAGGACCCACGTTAGCCAGATGCACAAGTGGGCACATGCATCTGGAGTTCGTTTGCAGTGGCTGGAGGCCCTGGTGCGCCCATTCTCTCTCTCTCTCTCTCTCTCTCTCTCTCTCTCTCTCAAATAAATAAATCAAAAACAATTTAAAATAAAAAGGGCAAACCCTCCTGTGCTTCGCTGTTCATGAAGACTTCCACCATGAGTTATCAGGTGCCATAAGAAACTTCTGCCAGGACCTGTGTGACAGGGTCCCCACACTCCCACACCATACACATGCAGACTATTTCAGCTCCCATATGGTACTTCCTCAGTGTGATGCTGATTGTCAGCTCAGTGAACAAACTGAAACCATCAAGGACTATAACTAGCTTGTAGTTAATAGTCTCAGTTGCTGATTTATTTAACCTAAAGATTAAGTAGACTTTTCTCAATTATAGCACATATCTAGTTGGTTCTTTAGGAGTTTTGCACATGTATATATTATATGGATTCTTTTCAACAGGTACAACAAGAAGGTAAGCTGGTACACTAATATTTTTCCACACTAAGTACACATATTATAAGCAGACACAAAGAATCATCATAGATTTCTTTGAGTAATAAAGGACATGTGAAACCCTGAAGATCATATACAAATTCATCAACATATGAATGAATTCAGCATATCACATACAAGTGCACAAAATCAATCACATATGCTAACTCCATGTGTTAACAATAAGCATGTAGAAGCCATAATTAAAATCTCCTACCTTTTCTAATTGTTCAAACAAAATAAAATACTTAGGTATCTGATTAATAGACTTTTTACAGGATATGTATACTGAATACTATCAGTGAAGTCAAAGACATACCATGTTCATGGATTGCAGCTCATTGTAGCAACAATGTCAGTTATCCTGCAAGGTGATTGTAGATCAATGCTATTCCTATTGCAGCTTTAACAATGTTAAGTCACATAAACTTCCACTGAAATTTCTATGTAAATATTTAGGCTTTGACATACAGTCATTGTGAATAAAAGAAAAAGAAGCTGGAGAGATGTTTCAGTGAATAAAGCACATGCTGAGCTGGAGAGATGCCTCGGTGAAGAAAGAACTTGCATCTCAAGCCTGAATGCTTGAGCTCAGTTTGATCCCCGGACCTCACATACAGAGCTGGGATCCATGACGGTTTTCTGCAGTCCCAGCATGCTGATGATCAGGTGGAAAGTGGAGACAGGGGAGCTTCCCGGAAGCTCACAATAAGCTTGGCAGTCAGCAGCAATAGCAAGGATGAGAGGAAAAACAGAGAGAAAGACTTCCTCAAAGGAGGTGGAAGATGAGGACCAGCCCCAAACGTTCTCTGACCTGCATTCATTGTGTGGCATGCACGCACCCACACTCACTCATGAACACACACACAAGAAAATACTAAATAAACGCGATCAGATGGTTCAACTTACCCGTATTCACAGGTTGCTATGTAATCCAAATAGCTTGATACCAGTAAACAGATATCTACAGGAAAGGAACAGGATAAAGATGGTAGAAATAGGCTCACACAAATGTGTTTTATTCTTGACAAACATGGAAAGCAACCTACGGGAGGAAAGATGGCCTATTAAGAAATGGCACTGCAGCAACTGCATATCTCTTGGCCAAGCCTCAATAGTACAAAAGGCTGAGGTGAGGCTCAGTGGTGGATCTTTGTCTGTTGTAGTCACGGCTGTGCTGCATCCCAAAAACAAAGCAAGTAGGAGACAGCAGAAGGAAAACCTCAGACCTCAATGAAAAGCTGTTTAAAATGGATCATGAGTGTAGCAGTAAGCATAAAGATGAAGCTATGAAACTTAAAGGGAAAACAAGAAGACTGAGATCTGGCAACCAGGGTCTCAGTACAAAACACAAACCATACAAGGGAACATTGGTATGTTGTATCACATCAAGATACAAAGGTTTTGTTTTCCAGAAAGGCTCAATCAAAGACTCGGAGGTTTGCAGACTACATATCAACAAAGAGCAAGTGTTTCCCAGAGGCAGCGCGTCTTCAGTCAGAAGCAGACAAATGCTAGGTCCGTCAGACAACGGACAAAGCATGAGGAGGTGTCCACAGCACTCGTTCATTTCTGTCACTCGGCCTCATTAGTGTCAGAATACATCAACTGAAAAGTCCTGATCTGACTAGGACGTTCTCGTCTGTTAGCTACCTGCATCTTAAATTCTGAGTGGAAAAGTGTGGTAATACCCCCAAACCATTTTTAAGTAGACCTGTAAGCATCTTATTCTGTTTATCTTAATTTATATACACTTTTGCATATAGTAAAATGGACATTGGACATTTGGTGGGGTTTTTCTTGGGTTTTTTTTTGAGGTAAGGTCTTGCTCTATTCCAGGCTGACCTGGAATTTACTATGTAGTCTCAGTGTGGCCTTGAACTTACAGCAATCCTCCTACCTTGACCTCCCTAGTGCTGGGAATAATGCTGTGTACAGCCACACTGGGCTTTAAAATGGAGATTTAAATGCTTTCTAGAGCCCAGCCTCCAGGTTCTCAGTTTTGACATTTTGCCATAATTATTTGCCAAATACCTCTCTGCCTTTGAATAAAGTTTCATGAATTAGGCAAAAAGGAAAGTTAATGTATTTAACTACATAACAAAGCATGGAGGGCCTGGAGAGATGGCCCGGTGGTTAAGGTGCTTGTCTGTAAAGCCTAACAACCTGAGTTTATTCTCTAGTACCCACACAAAGCCAGACACACAAAGGGGGGGGGGGGCATGTGTCTAGAGTTCATGTTTTCTGCAAGCTGCTCTTGGTTGGAGCACCTTGAATGTTAGAGAAGACACTGCCTGCTCGTTTGCTTGGTGGTTTTCTGTAAGACAAGGCCTCACAGTGGAGCCCAGGGTAGCGCCTCCTACCATGTAGCCCAAGCTCACTTTGCATGCCTGATCCTCCCACCACAGCCTCCCCAGAATGGGGCTCACAAGACTAGCCAACCATGCCCCGCTTGCTTTTTAAAAGGTGTATTCAATTGCTTATTTATCTATTTATTTATTTTTACAAAGACCTCACTAAACTTACCTTGAGTTGGCCTTGAGTTCAATCCTTCTGCCTTGGTACCCTAGGAGGAAGGATTATCAAGTGTCATCATGCTGATATGTGTGTGTGTGCTTGTGCATGTGTGTGTAAGAATCTATCTACCTACCTACCTACCTACCTACCTATCTATCATTTGTCTGTCATCTTTCATTTATTATTATGTCGACACCAGCAGATCTTTTTAACTTGTTATTGACAGCCTCTATACCTATAGACAATAGCCCATGATGATGGTCCTCTACCACAGTTCTCCCCTCCCCCTCCCAAATTCCCCCTCCACTGAATCTCTTCTTTCTAACTAGTCTCGTCTCTATTTTGATGTCATCATTTTTCTCCTCCTATTATGCAGGTCATGTGTAGGTAGTGTCAGCCACTTAAGAGGTCATAAGCACCACAGCCACTTTGTGTCTGGAAGGCAGTACTGTACGCGCTCCTCCCCTTCCTTTGGCTCTTACGTTCTTTCTGCACCTCATCTACAATGGACCCTGAGCCTTGGAGCATGTGATGGCCATGTCTCATGCCAGTAGGTTTTCTGGCTACAGAGAAAAATACTGATATGCCAATCTTAAAGCATCATTCCTGCCAGGAAGCAAATTTCTCTTTTAAATGGTCTGTTTGTTTCCTCTGGCCTGTTACACATGGAGCAGACCTACACATGCAATGACCAGGTCTAACTCCACGTGACTACCATCCAGAATGCCAGTGAGATAAAGATTCCATTATGTTTGTGTTTCCTGTAGGAGCAGGCCCTTGTACTGTCTGGCCTAGCCTGTGAGATGCTAACATGTTATAAGACTCATCAGGTTAACTGTGGAGGTAACCATGGAGTACCTTGCTCATTGACTACTTCTTAAGAATTGTAAAAACAAAAATGTGTATTTGACTATTGATTCTGTAATGATGACAGGAGATAGTATTCTATGCCAGATGTCAGTATTGTTAATCCATGTAATGGTCAAGCTACTTAGGAAGAAAAGACAGAAGAGACATGGAAATTGCTGTGAAAAAAAAGTGTCACTTGAAGTAATTTTGCATTTTATGTCATATTGTGGAGGAGACATAAGTCAGGAGTCTCAGTGTTGGATATAAACAGCTGAAGGTCAGAAAGGCAGGAGTGTGTGTGTGTGTATGTGTGTGTGTATATACGTACGTATGCACACACAAACATGCTCACAAATGCACCAATGATGGGTGCTGAACAATCAACATGGCATTTATGATTTCTTTTCATTGGGATTTATTAGTCAACCACATGTGTGGATTTTAGGCAAAGGGCCTCCTTGAATATTTCAAAGCAATCCTTTATCTGATTGATGCAGGGCTTGGGGTTCAGGATGGGTCCCCCAATGTACGAATCTCATTTTGGGTTCTGTGCTACCTTTCACAAATAATAAATACTGACTCAAGAATGATAAATTATGAATTGTTAAATTTATTGAGGGGAAATCACAAATTGTGGCATTTAGGAAACACACTCTCATATGGAAATACCACATAGTGTATAAGGTTTGTTTAAAAGAAATTGAGGGTTTTGGGGGGAAGCTGGAGTAGAGACACAAATGTGGATTTAAGAGAAACTCAGGCTTTTAGAGTTTCGAGTAAAGCTGCTGGCACGTGGACAGGAGCATCCAGGAGCTCATGAAGGGAAGCCCAAGAAGGGCCCGCAGAAACCAGAGGACAGTCACGCATGTAATCAGAGAGAAGTCGCCCCAAACTGTAAAGCAGAAACAAGCAGAAAAGCCGTCCTGACCAAGAAACAGTTTTATGCTCCTCTCTTCCTCCTCCACCCAGCCAGGCTCTTGAGGGGAAGCTGGGCTCACGTGTATCCTTGTGGCCCTAGCGAAGAGAGGGAGGCCAAGCAGAGAAACAGACAGAGCTGAGCGGAGCTGAGCGGAGCTGAGCTACGGGAGTTCCTGACGGGAGGAGGACAGGCGTCTTTATAGGCAAGGGAAGACCCGACTGGTTGGTGGACTGAAGGTGACGGCCCGCCTGCCCAGGGCTCTCTGTAGCAGGTGTGCTAGAGTGCTGCAGACCAATCTCAGTCAGACACGAGTTTCATTTTGGGGTAGTATCGCATGGTTCCCTTTGAGCCTCAATCCCTAACTAAAAGTGCCTTTTAAAAAGCCACCTTTCTGGGCTGGAGAGATGGCTTAGCGGTTAAGCGCTTGCCTGTGAAGCCTAAGGACCCCGGTTCGAGGCTCGGTTCCCCAGGACCCACGTTAGCCAGATGCACAAGGGGGCGCACGCGTCTGGAGTTCGTTTGCAGAGGCTGGAAGCCCTGGCGCGCCCATTCTCTCTCTCCCTCTATCTGTCTTTCTCTCTGTGTCTGTCGCTCTCAAATAAATAAATAAAAAATTTTTTTAAAAAAGCCAGCTTTCTGCTGCCCTCCTTCATGAAACTAATGCTGTTGGAGGGAACAAGACATGCAGGCTGCTCTAACTTCAGGCTCAGTGGGCCGTAGGATGTATGTACCACTTAGAATCTCGCTTAGAGAGAGACTCCACTCTAGAGGCCTAAGAGAGAAACCTGAGAGGCAGTTGGATGTCTTATCACCATCTACGTATAGGATATTTTTCTTTGCCCCTGAAAATAAGCATTTAGGACTAACAGAAACATTGTAACAGTCTGAGACGATAGGAAATGGTTTCGTGTCATTGGAACAAGGTGGGTTAAGTGGGAGCCTGGCAAAGATCAGGACTTAGCTGTTCGTATGAAAAGGAATTTCACGTCTTCTCTGGGCTCTGTTACATATGAAGCCTTTTGATAGGAGCCTAGGTCTTCTGAGGAACCTATATAGGTTTGGCTGTCTTAGCCTGATTTCTTTTTCTCTCAGTGGCCCAGACTTTCAAATTAATATTTACTTCCATTAGAAGTAAACATAACATTAGCCCAAGGACCATGAGAATGGAAGTCTCTAATTTAGCTAGGAAATCTCACCCTACTAGTGGGGAGATTTTTGACAGAACTAAAAAAGCATGGGAGAAAAGTAATTCTCCCTAGTTACAACTGCAAGTCATGAAGAAGTGTCTAGTCATAGACTGCCAGAAAAGCCTGCCACCGTCACTGTTTGGGAAGAGAGCAGACCAGGTTTAGAGATTAAGACTATTGAGGCTCTAGTGGCTAGGAGATACCGGGATCTCCCTACATCGTTGGGATTACTGGGGCTCCTGGAAGGTGATGGAGGCTTGAGTTGTGGGAGCCAGAGAGGAAGCCTTGGGCCACTTCAATCCACTTAGGCTAATTATGGAGCAGCCTCAGGTCTTGGAGGTCAGTTGGCTCTCCAGTGGTCTCCCAGCATAGAGGACAGGGTCCAGGTGATGGCCCCTCCGGGAACTGTATCTTTTAAAGTATCCCAGCTGCCCACATTGGTTGCAGGCCCGAGGAGCCCTCCTTTCAGGCTGGCCTTCTATGTAAAGCACTTATTAGAGCTGGAGTCCTTCTCTGATCAGCCTCTAGGTCCTAGCTACTATGAAACACTGTGGAGGCTGCCTCAATCAGAATAGAGTGCTTTTAGGTTTTACCAACATTGATCACATTTTTGTTTTGTTTTTCTAATATCTAGGGCTAACTGAGTTAAAAATCAGCTCTTAATTACTAGCTCTCCAGTTGGAGAATCAGAATAAAGGCTGGTAGTTAGTACTCCCCTCAGAAGGCCATTTTCCCCATCTTCTAGCTTGTAGGTCAGCCAGACAGTGTGACAGAAGAATGCCAGTCATTTTTTTTTTTTTTCTTCAGGCTCCATGGGCCAAAGAAATCCTTGGTTTTCAGAGTATACATTAACAGTGTATACATAGATGAGGGTTTGTTACCCATACTGACAAGAAAAAGAAGGGCCATGAGAAATGACATTAGTGATTCAGGGGTCTTGCTTTTTGTTACCCAGGGGTGCCTGGAAGCACTGTGGGTCCTGGGAACAGTAGAGCTTGAGGTCATTTCTTAGATGGGGACATCATTTGAGCATGAGGCTGCATCCTGGAGCAGGGACATGGCTCAAAAATTAAGCTACCAGTGAACTTGAGATATCAGAACTGTGACAATGACTAGTGAACTCTTGATTACGACTATTTGATTATACATAGATTAAGAATAGAGCAGAGGGCTGGAGAGATGGCTTAGCAGTTAAGCGCTTGCCTGTGAAGCCTAAGGACCCCGGTTCGAGGCTCAGTTCCCCAGGTCCCACGTTAGCCAGATACACAAGGGGGCGCACGCGTCTGGAGTTCGTTTGCAGAGGCTGGAAGCCCTGGTGCGCCCATTCTCTCTTTCCCTCTATCTGTCTTTCTCTCTGTGTCTGTCGCTCTCAAATAAATAAATAAATAAATTAAAAAAAAAGAATAAAGCAGAACCTAGTTGAACTAAAACAGTATTCTTTTTAAATACCCTTCACAAACGTATTTGCATAGAGAAAAATATAGCCAAACCAGTGAAGTTTCTGGATAATCTTGGAAGAGAAACATGCTACAGTTAATTTGATGTAAATTAAAACTATCTGAATTGACATAAAACAATATTATGTCTTACTACAGCTGAAAATAGATGAAGCTTAGGCAGCCTATACCAACATGTCTATACATAACAAGAGGAGAAAAATCACAATAACAGTGATGACAATAATGGTGACCATTTATAGGATTAAAATGAATAAGACAAGAACTATAATCTTTGAGATTCAGTCTCCCCAGTAGTTAGATAGAGGAACATAGGTAATGAGTTAAGTCACTTTGAAGTCAGTTTTATAACTATTAACATGAACAAAGCTAGTATCTGTGAGTTAAAGATTTAATCTGGACATTTTTGAGGCATGGTAATACAAATTTATAACCTGGACAAAAGAGCTGGTTTAGTCTGTGAGGCAAGCTATAAACAGTAACTGGAATGGTTCATGTCCATTTATCAATGTTGCTCACATGGGTTAAAAAAAATAGTTGTACATAGGTACCTTTTGTTTGTTTCCCCTCATTTTCTATAGAAGTCAGGTTGGAGAATTGTTGTGCAAGAAAAGTGTCCTGTGGTGGGCAGTTTCCTCCAATTTCCAGGGATGCTTCTTGACAGAGTTCTTGACAGAAGAAAAGATAACGCCTTTCCCTCAGGCTCACTTGTACTTATGGAGCCCAGTGTTCAGGATGCCATATGATGCTGACTTCAGAATATCTTGGAGGCAGATTCTCCATTGTAAATGAAATGGAGGCAGGGGTTTTTGTCAGGGTTTTCCCCCATCTTCCCACCTGGAGGAGACTGGGCCTGGGTTCCCTGGTAGTGATTTGTCTGGGTTTTAAGATGGGTTTAAACTCTGATGGACCTTTTAAGTATTAAGTACCCCAGGGGACCTCTTATTAGAAGAGGGGCATAGCACGTGCTGTTACTCTGTAGAGGCTCTAAGCAAGCCTGACGGTTTCCTCACACACTTGAAGGAGTTTGTAACTTGATTAAGCACTTAAAGGGTTAGTTTACCAATTTTTATCATTTGACTAGTAAACATACAGTCTGATAGAAGAGATTTTAGGTGACTAATGGTAAGGTAGAAAGTGTAAACTAGTGTTTGCTTTGACTCAGGGTGAGATAGAAATTGTAGCCTAGTGTTTCCCTTGACTAAGGGTGAAGTGGACAGTGTAGACCAATGTTTCCCTTGACTAAATGAGAGATGGACAGAAGGGTGAGGTGGACAGTGTAGACCACTGTTCCCCTTGTCCTGTTTGCGTCTGTTGCTTGTGTCACTTGTCAGCGGGCCCATCTGGCCCGTGAGGCGTCATTGAGAAACCAGTGTTGATTTAAGTCTGATTGGGTCTGAGACAGGGGAGCTCTTCCCCTGAACTCACAGCCAGACAGTTTGAAAATTGACACCAAATAACAAAGAAGCACAGACTAGAGTACTGAACATTTTACCCACCTGAGCACCCTAAACCTGGACTGGTAGATGATTGGTTAGTCTCTTACAACCAATAAGTTGTTTAAGCAAGATTAGGAGCTTTTTCTAGGCTTAAATAGCAAAGAAATCTCTCTATGAAATGTGTCTGGCACATGTGCGGCATCTGTACACCAAACAGCATCCTGTACGCTTTGGCATGGGTATGGACCCTGCAAATTTGGCACACATGGTAACTGTGAAAACATGAGTTTTAATACTTGGGCATGGATTTATCAGGGATTTATACTAAGCTGGTAAGATCTGGGGTTTTAGCCTAAAAATCTTAGCTCTGTTAAAAGGAATTGATTTTAGTTGCATTCTGGTGTTTCTAAATTCCTCTGATAATCCTTCTGCCCACGTCTTGCCCCGGCCATCGGGGAGTTGAACAAGGACCCGAGGGGAAGTTATCCTGAATGGGAAAAGGCAAACAGACACAAGAAGGAGACCATGCTAAATGTTTGTCAGTGCCTCAGAGTCTTTATTTTGTACATAGTGGTTATATAGGGGAAGAAAACAGGGGAATAAGCTGGCTGACATGATTTAGGGCTTTGGAATTGTCAGGAAGCCTAGAGAGGATATAATCAGGTGTTCATCTAATCTTGCCTCAATGGCTTAACATCCTGACTGCACCAGGCTTCACATCCTGACCATAAACTGGCCTTTTGCAAAAGATAAGATTCTGTAAGCAGTCTGCTGACCGACGTTCCAGAAGTACCTAACAGAAAGCTGGACTTATGAGCAGGCCCAGGCAACATGGAGAGGCTTTTGCGCTATGGCTCCCGACAACGTCTCACAGTGGCTCACACCTCCACTGACACTGCAGTCTTCAGTGCCACTCCAGCACATTCTGCATATCCATCACTGCAAGCTTCCTCTCAGTTTATCCTTTAACAGTCTCATTTAATCTTCCACTGAACCGGATTAACCATTTTATAGGACTATTAAGTCAAACAACACCTGATTTGTCTTATTACCAGTTGACAGAGAAGTAATTAATATAGTCCCAAAGAGTTAACCATCCTTGGCAGAAAAATTCAGACTGTCCTTACTATTTGTCACCAAAAGTCTCTATACTTTAAATGAGATCTAGGAAAACTGACAACCAGACTTGATTTAAAATAATTTGCTATCTTATACATGAAAGTGATATTACTTGTCGGTTTGAGAACAAGTCTTGTTGGGAGTAAATCCATGTGTTGCCACTGTGCCTGTGTGCTGGGATTAAAGATGAGCTCTGCCATCCCCAGCTGTCCCCTGTAAACTTAGGTGTTCTGAGTACGTACCCAGCTGTTGGCAGTTTGGGAATTCAACCCTCCTGGAGTCAGTGTGTTATTGTGGGCAGGCCTGAGGGTGTTACAGACATCTTCGGGTGTTTGGCACACTCTCCTGTTGTCCATCTGATGATGGCCAGGACAGGAGCTCATGTTATCATTTTCTCCTGATATCATGGAGCTGCCCTTTGAGTCTATAAGCCATAATAAACCTTATTAGAATGCTTGTTTTTTCAAAAAAAAATTTTGTTTATTTTTTCTTTATTTATTTGAGAGTGACAGAGAGAGAAAGAGGCAGAGAAAGAAAGAATGGTGTGCCACGGCCTCCAGCCACTGCCAACAAACTCCAGACATGTGCGCCCCCTTGTGCATCTGGCTAATGTGGGTCCTAGGTAATTGAGCCTCGAACCGGGATCCATAGGTTTCACAGGCAAGTGCTTACCGCTAAGTCATCTCTCCAGCCCTAGAATACTTGTTTTTAAAAAAAATTTATTCATTTCAGACAGAGAGAGAAAGAGAGAGAGAGGGAGAGAGCGAGCAAGAATGGGAGCACCAGGGCCTCCAGCTCCTGCAAATGAACTCCAGATGCATGTGCCCTTGTGCATCTGGCTTACGTGTATCCTGGAGAATTGAACCGGGATCCTTTGGCTTTGCAGCCAAATGCCTTAACTGCTGAGCCATCTCTCCAGCCCCAAACTAAACCTTTACCCCAGCAAGCTGCTCTTGGTCAGATGTTTTCTGCTAGCAGTGTGAATCTGACTGCAACAAGCATGAGATTGATGGCATTGTCAGCTACACCTGAGTGCTGGGCTCCATGGTCAGCTCCACCACACCTCGGGGCTGCAATCAACGGTGAGCTCTGCCATACCTGTGTCCTAGAATTAGAGGCTTGCATTGCCATGCCAGGTGCTGGGCTTAATGGCAAGCTGTGGCACAGCCTGGTGTGGGGATTGAAGGTGAGCATTGCGGTTCTGGGGTTGATGGTTAGCTCCGCTGCATCCAGATCAAATCTTAAATATTTAGAACTTCTAGATTAAAATACTTTTATTTCTAGGGCTGGAGATAGGGCTTCGTGGTTAAGGTGCTTGCCTGTAAAGCTAAAGGACATAGGTTCAATTCCCCAGGACTCATGTAAGCCAGATGCACAAGATGGTGCACGTGTCTGGAGCTTGCTCGCAGTGGCTGAAGGCCCTGGTGCACCCATTCCCCACCCCAATAAAATAAATAAATAAATAAAATTTTAAAATTTCATTTCTCAATACTGAGGCATGATCTAAGGCTCATATTTAGACATGGCAGAATAACATGAAACATTTCTTGTAAACCAGCATAAAAGTATAAAGATAGATTAAAATAAAAAATATATAAATGAAGATTTAATTCTTAAATACCTAGAGAAAAGAGAAGACATAAACCTAGATTTATTCTTACAAAATGGAGGTACCAGTTTTAGATTTTGTTTTGTTTTGTTTTGTTTTTTTTTCTTTTTCAAGGTAGGGTCTCACTCTATCCCAGGCTGACCTGGAATTCACTATGGAGTCTCAGGGTGGCCTCGAACTCATGGCGATCCTCTTACCTCTGCCTCCCAAGTGCTGGGATTAAAGGCGTGCGCCACCACGCCCGGCTCAGTTTTAGATTTTGATGGCAACAAAGTTGTAGCTCAGAGAGTGTAAAGAGAAGGGACCAAGAATTTACCAGGTAAATTAGCATATGAATTGGTGTAGAGACACCAGTTGATTCCAGCTGCTGCAGACTGGTCATTTTAGCCTGGGGCTGGTTGGCTTTCAATCAGCATTTGAAACACAGGAAACCTCCACCCTTTTTGTTATTTAATTATGAAGTTTGGCTCAGCAAAAAGAGCAAAAACTAAACATAATTTCATAACTTTCCCTTAGTATATAGTCCCTTTACAGTCACCAAATATGATAGTTTTTGGAGTTCCGGGGGATCCCCTGGTATATGAACCCCAAGTTTTGGGTTTTGTCCTACATTTAAAATTAATTGATGAAGACAGATTCAAGAAAGATCAGTTATGAATTATTAACTTTATTAAGGAGAAAACCACGAATTTTGGGGTAACATGTGATGCTGTCATCATGGAGGACAATGTCAACCATTGCCTTCTCTTTCAAACTGCCTGTCCCCATCCTATATCACATGCTGGAAACACTCTAGAGAATGAGACCACAAGGACTGTTTCCTCACCAAATACCTACAGCCTAGCTTCCTCAGCCTCCTCTCCCTCTGCACACCCTACTGTCCTAGGACCTTTTTCAAGGCAGCCCCAACAACAACAACAACAAAAAATAGCAAACCTCTGATGGGAAAACAGTCATACCTCAGTGGCACAGTGATCTGCTGCAGGCCTTAGGATCTGTCTTTACCCTTTGACCTGGCACATGTAAAAGGCAGCATGCTTTCTGTGGGGGAAGCGCTGGGCACAGGGCTTGGCCTGCCCTCCTCCCTCAGCAGATGCTCACTTCAGTGCCTGCCCCCCTTCTAGTGTCTCCTCCAGCCTTCCTGTACTGCTGTATCAGAACACAAGGGAGTGGCTCCCGCCCCAGCCCAGCCTGCCTCTTCTGTATGTTCAAAGCCAAGCCTGAGGATAGAGACCACATCCTCCCACATACCCTCACCGCCCCACCTGCATTCACTCTGTCTTCTGTCAAAGGCAGGCCTCTGTGAACTCTTCTTGCCTAGTCAATCAGTCTCCAGAAGTGTTCCTGTTTCACTTTGATGGTTCTTAACTAATTTCTTTGTGTTTCCTACCCCAGTCCTACAAGTCCTAAATTTACTCTTTAAGAATTCAATTAGGTCTTTCCAGATGATATTATGTGTGTGTGTGTGTGTGTGTGTGTGTGTGTCAGTTTTATTTATTTATATAATGCATTTTGATCATATTAATCCTGTTACTGTCACTTTTCATTCCTATTCCCTAATAGTTCCTCTTCTGCCTTCAAGTCTTGTATGTTTTCTGTCACTATAAATAACAAACAGCTCTAAAATGCCAAAGTCACACTTTCATAAGCTCATTTGCTCACACAATTCTTGGGTTTTAGAACAATACCCAGATTTCCTTTATTGAGCTCCAGGCACTTATGTCTCTTATTTGGTGGACTGTGAGTCTAGGAGTCTCTGACCTCTGAACATTGTGACATGACATTGTCTTCCCAAATGTGTTGTGCCTTATTAATCCAGGGATCACAAGTTAGACGTACCCAACTGAACTTAACAAGAAGTTTAAGTTGGACATGAGTGATAATTACAAAGCTTCTCTGTCAAAAGACACCCTACTCCATGCATCCTGAGGGTGCTCCCTGGTTTCATGGACCCCTGCCTACCCAGTTTCTACAGGCTGACACTTGAAAGCATCGTTAGCCCTTCTCTTCCCTCCTGTGCTGTCCATGTGCCCCTCCTCCCTCTCCCCTCTTTGTCTTCACCACTGTGGCTCTGCCCCTGGGCCATTTGTTCCATTAGTCAACTCTTCATCCCTGAAGTCATCTGCTAGAAACCCAGAATGCTCTAACTCTTTCACCTCCAGAACAAACCGGTAACTCTTTCATGAGATAATGTCAGTTATATAAGTTACTTTCTCATTGCTGAGCAAAATACCCAGCCAAAAGCAGCTTACAGAAGGAAAAGGGTTTAATGAATCTCACTGTCACCAAGGATAGAATCCATCATGGCAGAAACAGGAAGCCAGTGTCCCATCATCATGTCAGCAGGAGGGAAATGGAACGAGAGAGAACAAGAGGCCATTGTCCCATCATCATGTCAGTAGGAGGGAAATAGAACGAGGGAGAACAAGAAGCCAGTGTCCCACCATCTTGTCAGCAGGAGGGAAATGACACGAGGGAGAACAAGAAGCCAGTGTCCCACCATCTTGTCAGCAGGAGGGAAATGACACGAGGGAGAACAAGAAGCCAGTGTCTCACCATCATGTCAGCAGGAGGAAATGAAACGAGGGAGAACAAGAGGCCAGTGTCCCACCATCACGTCAGCAGGAGGGAAATGGAATGAGGGAGAACAAGAAGCCAATGTCCCACCATCTCATCAGCAGGAAGGAAATGGAATGAGGGAGAACAAGAAGCCAGTGTCCCACCGTCTCGTCAGCAGGAGAGAAATGGAACGAGGGAGAATAAGAAGCCAGTGTCCCACCATCTCGTCCGCAGGGGGGAAATGGAATGAGGGAGAACAAGAAGCCAGTGTCCCACCATCTCATCAGCAGGAGGAAAATGGAACAAGGGAGAACAAGAAGCCAGTGTCCCACCATCTTGTCCACAGGAGGGAAATGGAATGAGGGAGAACAAGAAGCCAGTGTCCCACCATCTCGTCCGCAGGGGGGAAATGGAATGAGGGAGAACAAGAAGCCAGTGTCCCACCATCTCGTCAGCAGGAGGGAAATGGAACAAGGGAGAACAAGAGGCCAGTGTCCCACCATCTCGTCAGCAGGAGGGAAATGGAACGAGGGAGAACAAGAAGCCAGTGTCCCACCATCTCGTCAGCAGGAGGGAAATGACACGAGGGAGAACAAGAAGCCAGTGTCCCACCATCACGTCAGCAGGAGGGAAATGGAATGAGAGAGAAGAAGCCAGTGTCCCATCATCATGTCAGCAGGAGGGAAATGGAACGAGGGAGAACAAGAAGCCAGTGTCTCACCATCATGTCAGCAGGAGGGAAATGGAACAAGGGAGAACAAGAAGCCAGTGTCCCACCGTCTCGTCAGCAGGAGAGAAATGGAACGAGGGAGAACAAGAAGCCAGTGTCCCACCATCTCGTCTGCAGGAGAGAAATGGAATGAGGGAGAACAAGAAGCCAGTGTCCCACCATCTCGTCTGCAGGAGAGAAATGGAATGAGGGAGAACAAGAAGCCAGTGTCCCACCATCTCGTCAGCAGGAGGGAAATGACACGAGGGAGAACAAGAAGCCAGTGTCCCACCATCACGTCAGCAGGAGGGAAATGGAACGAGGGAGAACAAGAGGCCAGTGTCCCACCATCTCATCCGCAGGAGGGAAATGGAATGAGGGAGAACAAGAAGCCAATGTCCCACCATCTCGTCAGCAGGAGGGAAATGGAACGAGGGAGAACAAGAAGCCAGTGTCCCACCATCTCATCTGCAGGAGGGAAATGGAATGAGGGAGAACAAGAAGCCAATGTCCCACCATCTCATCAGCAGGAGGGAAATGGAACAAGGGAGAACAAGAAGCCAGTGTCCCACCATCTTGTCCACAGGAGGGAAATGGAACAAGGGAGAACAAGAGGCCAGTATCCCACCATCTCGTCAGCAGGAGGGAAATGGAACGAGGGAGAACAAGAAGCCAGTGTCCCACCATCTTGTCAGCAGGAGGGAAATGGAACGAGGGAGAACAAGAGGCCAGTGTCCCATCATCAAGTCAGCAGGAGGGAAATGTAACGAGGGAGAACAAGAAGGCAGTGTCCCATCATCAAGTCAGCAGGAGGGAAATGGAATGAGGGAGAACAAGAGGCCAGTGTCCCATCATCACGTCAGCAAGAGGGAAATGGAACAAGGGAGAATAAGAAACCAGTGTCCCACCATTACATCAGCAGAACCCCAATCTCATTGGCATTTTCATGTGTCACTCAGTTTTTCATTGCTGAGTCTAAATGGAAGGAAAGATTTTAGTTAGGCTTACAGTTCATAAGGAAGGGTCCATCCTGGTAGTGATAGCACAGTGGGAACAGGAGGACCATGCTACACTATCACATCCGTGGGGAGGAAGGAGAGAGAGGGGTAGGGGTGGAGAACAGAAAGCAAGCCTGGGCTCAGGTACCTCAAGGCCTGGCCCAGGTCACACACTTCTTCCAGCAAGGATCCACTTCCTAAAGGTCCCATAACCTTCCCAAACACCCGGAGACCAAGTGCTCAAACACACGAGTCCATGAGCCATATTTTACGTTCAAACACCATTACTGTTCAGAGCCCTGGCTGCTTCAATCTCAGCAACCTTTGCTTTTCTTACCTTGGATGCCTGTCTTGCTCCATTGTGTGCTCCTCATTCACGCCGTGTGTGACCAGCTCCGTGGGCCACTATGCCTGTTGCTACACATTCCAGCGAGTTAGATCCCGCTTACAGCCAAGGGTTCACTCATTCTCACACACCGGCTCTCAGAACAGACCCTTGCTCCTGCACCTGATAATTCTTCCTCCTCAACTCTTTTCTAAAAAATATTTGTTTATTTATTTATTTGTAAGCAGAGAGAAATAGAGAGGAGATAGACAGGGAGAATGGGCACACCAGGGCCTCCAGCCCATGCATATGAATGCCAGATGCATGTGCCACTGTGCATTTGGCTTTAATGCAGGTACTGGGGAATCGAACCTGGGTCATTAGGCTTTACAGGCAAGCGCCTTTACCACTGAGCCATGTCACCAGCCCCCCTCCCTACCTCTTGATGACTGTCTATACACACGCATCTTACACTCTGCACCATCCCTGTTGCTCTCCGTCCATGCTGTCTGTAGCTAGCTCTTCTTGTCTCTGCCCCAGTTATGTCATTTGTGGTTGCTAAGATCCCCAGGAGGAGACCTTTGTCTTTATGTCTGCAGCTTGCTGGTGCAGCTACATCTGGCAGTCATTTTCTGCAGGCTTGTTGAGTGAAAGGAGTAAATCACCGAGTTAGTGAGAAAACATCAAAGTAAACGATAGTGAGAAGGGAGATAATTACGATGTTAGGCGTCTTCGCTGCAAACATTAATTACAGTGCCTGTGACAGTCCGCTGCTGAATGAAGCATGTAGCATGCTTGGGACCTTGTGCTGCCATGAGGACGGGTGCAGCTAAGGTGAGCTCCTGTCCAGCAGGGTGACTGCGTTCTGGTACAGCAAGAGCTGTTCCCGCTCCTGAGACATGCCGTGCTGCTAGGTACCAGAAGCTTTGTAAACACTCGGGCACACAGTGTCCACGTGCTGTCCACTATGGCGGGGGCCAGATATGGGTGAGCTGACGTTGAAGCCAAGCCAAGCTAAAATATGATATATTTTTTCTAACAGGTATTTGAAGCAGTGCATGCAGCAAGACATATCCACAGCAGAGCGTTCTCTGAACAGGGAGAGATTCACAACTTTGAAACAAGCTCTGAGTGCAATTGGCTTCAGCAACGTGGTGAGTCCTGTTGTCAATGTTTCACTAAGAAAACCAGCCTTGCGCCGTTCATAAAAGTTACTCATCACGTTCCATTTCCAGAAGCCTCGCAGAGCCCAGGTATTATTGTCAACCTTGACGATACAGTAGTAGACTGCTCTCCCTGCCTCCCAGAGCCAACTTCCAGGCTGGGTGAGTGGGAGACAAAGAAGCAGGACTGGAGGCCAAAACAGGAGCCAAGGGCACAGCGTGGTGGGTAAACACACAGGAAGAGAGCTCGGCCTCCAGGATGGGGGTGCAGGCCATTCCTAAGGGAGATGTGCATGTGCATCCAGAGCAGGCCAGATCACTACTGGTCAACAAGGGAAACCTGGGCAGCTCAAAGTAACCGTTTTCTGTTAAGAATCACCTTGAAAATCAGTGTAATCCCTGTATTGAAACATCTTCTCCGGGAAACTGAAAACGTCATTGGAACGTTCTAGACCACACGCATCTCTGTGCTAGTGGCGGTCCCCTTACCTGAGCCATGTACCAGGGACCACTAGCCCTGTCTGGCTGCTGGGCACATCACACAGGGCTAAGGAAGCTACAGAAATGCATTTCCATGTTCCTTTTAGTTAAATTTAAACAGACATGTGGTCCGTGGTCACTGGTCTGGATAGCGCTGGCCTAATGAGTCAGGCCTGCAGTGGTCACAGCCTTGGTGCTTGGTGAGTGGGCTCTGAGAAGCCCTCTCTGTTTCTCTCTCATCTTATCTCTGGCCTGCCATTATGTCAGTACTTGGGGTTCTGGCCAAGTCCTCAGAAACAGTTAGCAAAAGATCATTTGGGGACCTTAATATGCCAGCAGTTTCTGAGTCCACACTTAGTCCCGTGTTGATGTTTCTTTGATTTCTGAAGACAGTGCATTGACTGCTGGAGCTGTTATACTGCCTCTGCCTACAGCTCTGCCTAACAGGAAGATGGGGAGGGAGGGGAGGAAAAAAAGAGTGAGGAAGGAAAGAGGAGGAAGGGAGGGAGAGTGATGGAGGGAAGGAGGGAGAGAGGGAGGAAGAGAGAGAGGGAAGGAGGGGAAGAGGGAGAGAGAGATGTGCACACAAGAGCTAGGAATTGCTAACCCTGGAAGGATTCCCTGTGGCATTTTCCTTGGTCCCACCCCCAGTCCTTTCAGCATCTGAGTCTCCGAGGGATCGAGTCTGCTGCTGTCTTGTCCTTTTTGGGCCAATTATTCAGTCTTAGTGTTTCTGTCTTTTACTGTCTGCCATCCACATTACACTTGGTTCCGTGGTATGATTCTGTTTTTATTTTCTGCCTCCCTTTATGTCTGAAGCTTCCAGGATCCTCACAGGAAGCAGGAACACAGACAGGGACAGGAAACCATTTTACCAAAATACCAGTTGCTTGAAAACAGGACTTTGAAAATCTATGATTGATCCTCAAAGTCAGGGCAAGCAAAAATATTCCTGATGGCTGAGGTAGCTGACCGAGTCTAATAACCTTTTTGGTAAAAGACATAGGTGCATTTTAACAAAAGGCATGGCATCCATTGCTTCATCTTGAGCCTTTAAAGTGACTTGAAGGGAAAAATTATCCCACTTAGGAGAGAGAACCCAAGTCCATTGTGATTCAAAGGAAGGTGTTTCTCAAGGATGGCAAGGCCCTTAAGATCAAAACATGCAAGTGGTCCTGGGAGGATCACAAAGAGGCCTCTAGCCCAGCCTTCTCTCCTCAGCACCAGAGCCAGGCCAGCAAGCAAGGAAGGGGCTCACTGCACATTGCAGATACAAACAAAATCTCAGCCTCCCTGCCCCGAGGGCTGTGCTTTTCTCTCCGTCATAGAACGCACTATGTCACAGGATCACAGCCTCCCTGTGCCTGAGCGGGCGTTTTTCCCATCATAATTTACCAAGATGCAGGGTGGGCTGTGGGTAGTTTTTGCAGCTCTCTTGCCATCACAAAACTCTAATACACCGCAGGGCAGCACACATCCTCTTGCTTGGTTTCCACTGGTGTTTACCTTGTAGGCACGAGAAAATGTAAGCGCGTGATTTATTTAAAGGGAAGAAAATGTGCCTTGAAGTCCGAGAAGCTGGAGAGGCTGCTCCGTCAAAGAAGAGCCAGTGAGGTTGAAACACTAGCTGACAGTGTGGAACCCTAGACCTGGAAGCCACTTAGCTCCTCCTCTTCAGACTATTTGACAATCACGCCTTGATTATGTGATGAAAACAGGGTATCTAGTCAGGAGTCCCACAAAATGGGTGTCACTGTGTGTCTGTAAACAGGATGAGTGTGTTTTCAGAACACCAGCCACTTAGGTGTGGCAGGCACTTTTACGCCCCTGTTACAGGTGGAAGGACTTAAAATGTTAGGTCACATGCTGTCCACAAGTTCAAGGTATCTCAGTGCTGACGACATCAGGCTAAATATTTGGTAGTCCAGAGAAGTGAGTTTAACCGTTGCTTCTTGATTTTTCATTCTTCCTATAAAAAGATTGTCCCAAACCCAGCTTCAGGCCAAACTTCTCCTTTTGCAGTTCCAGGTCCCCAGACTCCCTTCTAAGGCAGACATGCTCCTCCTTCCTACATCTTGGGTTTAAGGGTCAGTCTGGCCAACACAGGATGTTCCCTGACTTTTCCAAACACTCCTTGGGAGGCCATCAGCCCTTGCTTCTCAGCCTGCAGCCATGGGTCGATCGGTTTACAGCTGCTGCACAGGTTTATCTCCTCACTTCACAGGGCTTGGGCAGCAGGATGTGGGCTCGTGAGAGAATAGGCCCAGCGCTGGAGTCTGGCCACTTCTCTCTGCAGCCCAGTCTACTCAGCCTGAGCAAGAGCGATGATACCTGATCAGGAAGGGACACCTGGCAGGAGTGTGGAATGAAAACCCTCCTTTCTTCTCCAGTAGTTGTCTAGAATCCTTCGCTTCCTTTGTGGGACCCTTCACCTTAGGACTTCGTGTGAGGGTGACCTTGCTGGTAATGTGGGAAAGTCACAGCTCCACGGCCTGGCTTCACAGCACTTTTGTATCCCACTTGTAGGCTTGCTGAGGACTTGCCATTCCATCTTTTCTTTTTCTTTTTCTGAGCAGACCAATCTGCTTTCTCTGTTCATAGGAGGTGGAGAACCTGTTTGTCATTCTAGCAGCAGTATTGCACATCGGAGACATCCAGTTTACTGCCTTGACCGGGGCTGACTCGGCCTTCATTTCTGACCTCCAGCTTCTGGAGCAAGGTCAGTGCAGCATCATCGCCACACCAGCCTCACAGTCATGCAGCTTCGTGGATCGTCCAGTAGATGGAGACGCAGTACGCAAAGCCAGCTGCAGCAAAGCTTCCTCTGGAGCTGACATCAGAGGGGGAGGGGAGGACTACTGTTCCTCACTTTTAAAAGGCTCTGGGGTGACAAGGCACGACGCCACGGGTTCTCAGCTGCCCACCATTACCAAGACTGTTTCTTCAATACATACTGGAGTTCACTCTTTATCATTCTAAATATGCCCCTACTCCAGCCCCTGGCTCCTAGTACATGTGGGGGCCATGTTATTAGCTAAACATTATAAAGAGAAATAATTACTTCCCTTCAGAGATCTTGCCAAAGACCTCTTCTGTCTTTGATATTACCTTGCTAGTCACATGAAATACCTTCATACCATATCTTGTTTATTAACAGCCCATTTTTACCTATGACACAGTAACTTGAAAAGGAATTTTGGGGAAAAATAATTCAGTGCCATCTGTGAGTCTGATGGCCAACACCTGCTATGATTTAATCCAGAGAGCCACAAGAGCTTACCAGTGATCCATGATTCCAGATGTTTCTCCAGGTGAATCTTAACAATCAGAGATGAAAGTTTCTCTGATGCCCACAAGTCCTAATTTGTCCACCCAGAACTTGCACATGACAGACAGCACACGTTGCTCCCAGCATGACTGCCTAACTTCATGCTTATGTCCTGCAGTGGCCGGCATGTTGCAAGTCCCCACAGACGAGCTGGCATCAGCCTTAACAACAGACATCCAGTATTTTAAAGGTAAACGTTTCTAGAACCTGGTTTTCATCTTTGCACAACTCATGATCTTCTTTTAGAGAAGGAAGTTATATAAAAATTTGCCCATCCCCACTTGGGTGCCAAGTGAGAAAGTATTAAGAGCTTGTTAGGTCACCAGATGATCGGTATGGTGCACTCAGCTGCTCCTGGGAGACCGACTCAATTACCTAGTGAACCTTCCTAACTAATCTGTCAGTTTAGTAAAACGGAGCCATCAATCCAAGAGGATTTATTCCCATAAAGCTTGGACCTTTTGTGTAGGGACATAACCTTCTCCCTCTGCCTTGCTGCTCATGATCAGGGCTGTCATTTACTAGATGTTTGTGTGCAGGGGACATGGTGCCACCTACTCTGAGCGTTGTCATTTTTTGATCTCAGAAATGGTCACGAGGTGGGCATGACTAAACGTTTGCACAGAAGAGAAAAGACAGATGCACAGAGTTTAATCACTGTCATACCAAACCCGGGCAAGTGGCAAGTGTGGCACGAGACTACTTCCCTACTCCCAGAAACACACTTACCAGCTGTGCTGGCTGCGTCCCTGCTCAGTGGGCATAGAGACTGGCTCCCCTGGGTGGGCACAGTCCCGTGGACTTCCTTCTTACTGCAGCTGTGAGGCCTTTCCACCTGGACCCTTGTCCTCTGAGTCATCACCAGCCTTTCTGCCCCTCCGGGGGCCTCACTTGAAGTGGTTATGAGCGGGTTACTGCCATGCGCTTTGCCTCGGGTACCCTCACGATCCTGTCACCACGTGCGTGAACTTAATGTTTCCTTGTTACCCGCTCAGCGGCTCACCATGCATGCCCAACCTTGCTTCCCTCTTCCTTCTTCATGGAGTACGTCAGACACCTGCCAGCTTGTCCCAGAAGCAGGTCTCCTCAATGTCTTCTTTGACTCCTTTACTGGATCACAGCAGGAGCCTCCATTAATGTTCTTTAAAATGTTTTTGTTTTGTTTTTCGAGGTAGGGTCTCACTCTAGCCCAGGCTGACCTGGAATTCACTATGTAGCCTCAGGGTGGCCTCGAACTCACAGTGATCCTCCTACTTTGCCTCCCAAGTGCTGGGATTAAAGACATGCGCCACCACGCGTGGCTAAAATGTTTTGAGTTACATATTTGGAAAAGAGAGATGAAATGAGTGTATGTGCACATCAGGGCCTCCTGCCACCCAACAAACAAATTCATATGCCACTTTGTGCATCTGGCTTTACAGTGGCACTGGGGAATCGAACCGGGGCAGTAAGGCTTGCAAGCAGGCACCTTTTAACTGCTGAGCCACTTCTCCAGTTCTCCACTAATGTTTCCTATGTCCCCCTCTCAACAGTCACTAAGAAATGTAAATGTACTTTTCTCCTGTAGGTAGCAGTCTTCCTCCGACACCCAACATTCTCAGGTGTAGCTCGTCACTGTAGATGGCCTCAGAGTTACACCCTCAGCACCCCAGCCTCTCCTCCACCACACTCCTGCACCGCACCGTACCAAACACCCTGGTATTCTCAGATGCATGACTCTGCCCTGTCCTTCCCTAGGAGCACGAATCCATAACTGCTTGTCCCTGTAGGTGCCAACCAGTGCAGGTCCCTCTGCCTGCCACGCGGCCATGCAGAGCTCCTCAGCCACGTGGACACCAGTAACCCCGGTGATTCTACGCCCTAAGGTGGCCACCCCTGCTTCTCCTTGGTCACCTTTTCCCTGAGGAGCCGCAAACAGATGTCCCCTAACCTCAGCTAGGTGACAGATGACAGACCTCAACTTTTGATTCAACCACAGTGCAGTTCTGTGGGTCAATGAGTTTACAGGGGTGCTTCCAGAAAGCAGGGGTGAGGGCGACTCAGGCACGGGCACGCAGAGGAAGCTGCGTCGCGGGAAAGCCTGCGCAGCGCGGGTCTCGGGGCTCGCCGGGTGACTGGCAGGCAGCATGGCGGGCAGGCAGTGCTGGCCCAGCACTTGTGTACGGTTTCTGGGGCCTGAGACTTGTGAGCCGGTTCCGCCTGAGTCTCGTAAGGAGGAAACAGGCCCAGAGTGCCAGCTGTTCCTGCCAAGGAGCTCCGTCAGGCCTTGACCTTGGAGTTCTCTGAGCACAGCCAAGGGGACAGGGCTTCATTTTGCTCAGAGCAGCGCCTCTCCCTTTCCTGTCCCTCCGGCTGATTGACCATCATCGTCAGCTACTGACACCTGCTCACTTGGAGATTCCCTGTCAGTCAAGCCGGAGAAGGTCACAGCAGACATTGTGCTGCCCACTTGCCCACTCTTTGCCAGCAGGAGCCCAGTGAGGGCTTGCTCCGGTCACCTTCGCGCTTTCTCCTCTAGGTCCCTGCGCTGCTGTCTTCCTCGCTGAAAATCAGTCTCAGGACAGCCATCATCTTTTCCAGAATAGAAATCCTACCTGAAAGCCTAGTCTTGTCCCCACACGCCACATGCACATTTTGGCTGATTTTGATAAAAATGTATAAAATACCTTTCCAGGTGGGTAGGCTTCCAAACACCAAATGCCACGTCCAGTGCAGGGACTTGGTACTAGAGAACTTGCTCAAAGTACCTGGTGAAAAGCTGGTTCCCCAACTGAGAGCAAATCACGCAGTTACCAAAAGGTCAAAAGCTGCAGTCAATACTTGGTCAGCATTTGTTACTAGTGAGAGCACAAAGCACTCTGAGACGCTCAGCTTAGGCAGATCTCTTATATGATAACTGACAGATCATCATTATCGACAAGGCAGAGGTGTCATTTTCTTATTTTTGATATATGTGCATGCTGCAGAGAATAGACAGGATGTATATAGCTTCCTTGGCATCTCAATGAGGGAATCCTTGTCCTTCTGCCCCCTCTTCTAGGAGACGTGATAATACGTCGACATACTGTGCAGATTGCTGACTTTTTCCGCGACCTCTTGGCGAAGTCACTGTACAGTCGCTTGTTTGGCTTTTTAGTGAATGCCGTGAATTTCTGCCTCCAGAGTCAAGAGGAGCACAGGAGGTAGGTTCCCCGACACTGGGCCCGCGGCCCTGTGCTGCTCACCGCCCAGAGGAGCACAGGAGGTAGGTTCCCCGACACTGGGCCCGCGGCCCTGTGCTGCTCACCGCCCAGAGGAGCACAGGAGGTAGGTTCCCCGACACTGGCCCGCGGCCCTGTGCTGCTCACCGCCCAGAGGAGCACAGGAGGTAGGTTCCCCGACACTGGCCCGCGGCCCTGTGCTGCTCACCGCCCAGAGGAGCACAGGGGGTAGGTTCCCCGACACTGGCCCGCGGCCCTGTGCTGCTCACCGCCCAGAGGAGCACAGGAGGTAGGTTCCCCGACACTGGCCCGCGGCCCTGTGCTGCTCACCGCCCAGAGGAGCACAGGAGGTAGGTTCCCCGACACTGGCCCGCGGTCCTGTGCTGCTCACTGCCCAGAGGAGCACAGGAGGTAGGTTCCCCGACACTGTGCTGCTCACCGCCCAGAGGAGCACAGGAGGTAGGTTCCCCGACACTGGCCCGCGGTCCTGTGCTGCTCACCGCCCAGAGGAGCACAGGAGGTAGGTTCCCCGACACTGTGCTGCTCACCGCCCAGAGGAGCACAGGAGGTAGGTTCCCCGACACTGGCCCGCGGTCCTGTGCTGCTCACCGCCCAGAGGAGCACAGGAGGTAGGTTCCCCGACACTGGCCCGCGGTCCTGTGCTGCTCACCGCCCAGAGGAGCACAGGAGGTAGGTTCCCCGACACTGGCCCGCGGCCCTGTGCTGCTCACTGCCCAGAGGAGCACAGGAGGTAGGTTCCCCGACACTGGCCCGCGGTCCTGTGCTGCTCACCGCCCAGAGGAGCACAGGGGGTAGGTTCCCCGACACTGGCCCGCGGCCCTGTGCTGCTCACCGCCCAGAGGAGCACAGGAGGTAGGTTCCCCGACACTGGGCCCGCGGCCCTGTGCTGCTCACCGCCCAGAGGAGCGCAGGAGGTAGGTTCCCCGACACTGGGCCCGCGGTCCTGTGCTGCTCACCGCCCAGAGGAGCACAGGAGGTAGGTTCCCCGACACTGGCCCGCGGCCCTGTGCTGCTCACTGCCCAGAGGAGCACAGGAGGTAGGTTCCCCGACACTGGCCCGCGGCCCTGTGCTGCTCACCGCCCAGAGGAGCACAGGAGGTAGGTTCCCCGACACTGGCCCGCGGCCCTGTGCTGCTCACCGCCCAGAGGAGCACAGGAGGTAGGTTCCCCGACACTGGGCCCGCGGCCCTGTGCTGCTCACTGCCCAGAGGAGCACAGGAGGTAAGTACCCCGACACAGGGCCCCACGTCCAGGTTCCCCGACACTGGGCCCCACGTCCCACCCCACCTTCCCAACCTCCCACACAGAAGAATGAGTCGCAGTTGCTCTCAAGGGTAGCTATGCAAATGTATTCTGTCTGGAATGAAGGCATGTATGTGGCCTTTTGTGCTCCGTGCTCTGTGATTCTGGGAACAAGGCAGCCTAAGAGTCTCTAAAGCCATGGAGCTGCTTAGTGAGCCACACAAGCGTCTCAGAAGCAATCTGATGTGCATTCGTCTTCCTCAAGATCCTTGACTTATTTCAGGGTTATTTGACAGAGCCTCTGCAGTAATCACTTGGCTCATCCCTCTAATCACTTCTAAGCAGTAGCTTTTCAGGGCTATTGATCATCTAAAAATTATAGATTTCCATGGCATCTCGTCAGTGGAAAACTTTGTTATTATTCTTGTCACTGATAATGACCTTGAGCAGACATTTGAAATCACAACTGCCTCCAGAGCCTCCCGGGGCCTTTGTATGCTCGCCTCCCGCTGGCCCTCTCAGAGTCTGTTGTCCTCTCTCGGGCTTCTTCGTCACAGCCCTGACATTTGCTGCCTTTGGCAGTTTCTTAGAAAACATGTATTCACTGGAAACTTCTCCCAAGGGCAGTTCAGAAGATTTTGAGTACTAATAAATATTACAGTTCTTAGCACAATGCACGTCTGATCTCAGCAACATGAGGACCGTGTCCAGCAGTCTGATGCAGGGCGGCTGTGGTACAAGCTGCGCTCAGCACCGCTGCCTACGTGCGGAGGTCTTTGGCCTGTGTTCTGATTTCCTGTTACCTCCTCCATGTTTGCCAATGTGACTGATCCCCCCAAAAAGCAACTGGAGAAAGGAGGGATTCAGCTTGGCTCGGGGTCTTCGGGGTACAGTCTGTCATTGTGGAGAAGGCATGGCAGTGGGGCAGTTTGGCCATGTCAGCTCCCTCGCGTCTCAGTGGACCATGAACCAGAGGAAGGAGCCGTGCCCAGACTCAAATGGCTTGCTTCTTTTTCCCTTTTAGTTCAGTTTAGGGGCCTCAGCCTGTGGATTGATGCAACCCACAGTCATAGATCTTTCTGGAAAGAAATACCCTCACAAAACACACCCACAAATGTTCCTCACCAATGCTCTAGGCATTTCTTATTCAATGAAGCTGACAGAATCAACCATCACATCTTGAGAATTAGGATTACCTGCAGTTTGATTCTAATATGATAGTCTACCAAGTTAACGTTGTATAAGTGTGTTAGCAATCTCTGTTTTGAAATGCATAGTGGTCCATTAGTGGCTAATCAACACAGAGATTTACTATACTAACACATGGAAACTTCAAGAAAATTTCCATTTGAAATATTTAGATATGGTCAAGTATTTAGATATGGTCAAATTTTTTGACCAAATCTCAAAGCACAGACACACTACACTAACTCAAAATGCATATGCAAATGGAGAATAAACATAGTTATTTGCCATATAGTGGGTATTTTACCACTGTGTCAGATGTGATCTTTTTTTCCCCAGTTCTTTCATAAGAACTGAACAAGAACAGATTCATCGAGAAGTAGATGTGAATGGGAGCATTATAAGCTTAATTTCTAAGACATCATATACTCTTTGAGTCATAACTCCTGTTTTTCCCATGACTCACTCAAACATGGATTTAAATCCTAAAATAATGTAAGGAAAGGCTATATTTGCGGTATTTCTAACTCTTTGAAATTCACAGAAAGCTTAATGAGTTACAGATTTCCACACTCACTTTTCAAGTGATAAGGAGGTCTCAAAAGTTGGCATGCTTAGAAGAGGCTCTTGTTTACCAGTCTGTGTTGTCTGAGAAAGACGATACCCCCCATGGTGATAAAGTTGGCAAGCACTGCAAAATGGATAGTGTGGACATATTTTGCACACAATGTTTATTTGTGAAATTTTCAAAAGAGGAAAAATGTAAGACAGATGAAATGAAAGCAGGCAAGGTGTCTGTTTTTAGAGTGAGTGAGTCATTTCCTGGATGGGAATAAGAGTGCAGGGCCAAAGAGTGCGTCTCATACTGATTTTCTTTCTCTCTCCATTCCAAATAGACGGTGAAACCTTGGGTGGTCAACAGGTGGTGCTTGATGACTAGTTAATTAATATGATGAGATACTGTCTCCTTTTCTGCCTGGCTAAGACAGAATCTTTGAGATGAATATGCAGAATCTCCTGGGCTGTTGTCTTCTGTGGCCTTGATGTCTGTGTGACACTCGGTCTTGGGTACTGCAGGCTGGGTCAAGGTGTATCACAACGTGGAATGTGCTGAAACTTGATGTGTTAGCCTTAGTTTAAACTGATTTGTTCTAAGCAAGATATAATGACAATACAGCACCAAAATATATACAGCATGGTAGAGCCTTATATTTGTGTACTTTACTGTCGTCAAAGTATATTGTAAAAATTACCTTCTGAGGACATCCTGCTAAAGATCTAATGATGACTCAGAGAGATCATACATTATCTAACTTCACACTGAGGGTCACCCTCGTAACACCCCTCACACAGCTGATAGAAAAACCAGCTAATCTCCCTCACTGCTCCAGCTGCTGACAGTGACAGCCCCTCCCTGTCTACCTCTTACCTTATCTGCCAGCCTGGCCACCTCCAGACACGCAGACTTCAAGTTTGCCATTGTCCTCTCAGGCTTTTGAGGAGACAACCTCGTGGCACCCATTTTCGTTTTTGCTTCTTAATCAGTTGATTGGTAAGATGATGAGATAACACAGAAGTGAATCAAAATAGTGATTCAGCTAGTAGAGATGAAGGATAACTCACCCACCAGGTCCCCAGGCGCTAACATTAGCCATGCCCGCATGGCCTTGTGAGAGGAGTAGAGCCTCATAGTGCTCGTTGAGCTCCCAGGAAAGGACAGCTATGGACTTTCTTGGTCTGGGTTCCCTCTCTGCCTCTGTCGGGGTACAGTCCCCCGAGGCTGAGCGGAAGGTAGATAGCCAGGCTGCTGCTTTGTGTAGGGAAGCCCAAGACCCCAGGAGCACCTAAGGACTCAGAGTCTCACAGACGCTGAAGACATGTAGGCTCTGTGGCTCTTGTCGGGTGGATTTCAATCTTTGTTTCTCTATGTTGGAAGCATGGAGCCTACGTGGATGACCAGCGGGTATATAGAAAAGACCCTTGTACTTCTTGCATACCTGGACACCAGCTCACACTGAAGTGATATTATTTAGCAATTAGACATGATTGTAAATGATAGCAGATAATTGGTCTTTAAGAAGCAATAGATGTGTTATGTTTGTTCATCTTTTGGGTTATCCCATGGCCTGAACACAGGTGAGCTGTCCACAGGTACTCAATAGCCATTGTAGGAATAAGCAGATTTCTGATTCAGACCAAAGGTGGGTTCCATGTGTAGCTTCCTGGAAGTTGACTCAAAGAAAATTGGCCGTGATGAGTGGACATTGGAGACATGGCCCTTCCATCCCCTTTTCCACTGGCCCCTTTCCCTTGATGAACCCAAAGGCTTGCTTTGTCCTCTCTCTAGCATCTCCCCTGGTGTTGCATTCACATACTCTGTCCACTCCTCTCAGGACTCCAGGCAAGGGTCCAGGTGTCCTCTGCACGAAGAACATAGCAGTGTCCCACAGGATTTGAGCAAAAATCAGAAATGTTCAAGGCTAGAATTTTCCTGAAGCATCCAGGAAGCTCAGTGGGCTGGTGCACCCCAGCCTGCAAGCTTGCCTCCGGCTGTGCTCCGTGAGAAACAGGCCAGTGCAAGAAGAGTGGTGTTTCCTGCCTGCTGCTTCTTGGGGCTCCCTTCAACACAAAGATGCTTAGCATTGGCTCTTTCTCTGTGTTCCTGGCTCATGCCCCTTCCCCACAGTTCTTACCTCCCTCATAGGACAGGCCAATCAAAAAGAATATGCCAGAATATATAGGACAATTTAAAGATTACAGGAAATATAAGATGTTAAAATTCTAGGAATCACTTCATAAGTAAGTGTTGATTAAAAATAGACAACTTGTACATTGCCTTATTAATTATAATGAAAATACTTAATTCTTAATAAATGGATTTATGTTACTAATTTTCGAATGCCTCATAAAATCATAGATTACCTGCTGTGCATTTGTGACAAAATGAAAGCAGACTCATCAGTCGTTTCTTTTTCCATTTAATGCATAATATCTTTCCTTATTATATGCCATCTTTTATTCACTCTTGGGAAAGATTTAACAGTCAAGAGTAGCAGAGTGTGATGTTGCGGTCTTCCATTCACCTGAAGCTAGAATTAACACTGCAACACTTCACAGTCTTGGCTTCAGAATTGTATTAAGGTAAAAAGAACAGACACTTAGAACTAGATGCATAGTGTCCTTTTGTTTTCTTACAGAGAGCCATTCCTGTCCTTCCTCCACATGTTTTTAATTTCTCCAGCTACTTGTTTTTTTCATATTAACTGTATCAGACTACAATATATATTTTTGCTCTTCATGCTGATACCACATAAATCTTGAGATTTAACCATATCAACATATAAAAAATCATTCCATTCTTTTTTTTTTTTTTTTGCCTTTTTGAGGTAGGGTCTCGCTCTAGCCCAGACTGACCTAGAATTCACTATGTAGTCTCAGGGTGGCCTTGAACTCATGGCAATCTTCCTACCTCTGTCTCCCAAGTGCAGGGATTAAAGGTTTTCACCACTATGCCCAGCTATAGTTATTCCACTTGATAGGAAACCATGATGTATTCTCACCTACTGAAGCCTTTCCACACTTCCAGCATTGTGCCCTCATATGTGGACACACACACACACACACACACACGAGAGAGAGAGAGAGAGAGAGAGAGAGAGAGAGAGAGATTCCCCTGGCCTGCGTATTTGTCACAAGGTACACAGGAGAACATAGTGTGTATGAGCCCTGTGAACATCCACTGTCTGTCACATGCAGTCAGCATTGCTGTGCATGGCATGACATGCTGCAGTATGTGTGGACATTTGCACACTCCCACCCGGAACATGAGTTACCTCTGGGTCATCTAACACTTTGCGTTTTTACTAAAATACTTAGGTTTTTCAACACATCAGAGTCTTATTGTGTGTGAGAGGAATTGACTAGATTTCATATCTTAGTCACGTTCAGTGATCTCTACACATTGTTTGCTTACTTTGTTCTGAGGGTGAGACGATATCAATAATATATTTTAATGACTTAGTTCTTTCAAATGAGTTCTTATTTTTAACCTGTTTTGGTGATCTCTGAATCATTATTTTTACATATTCTATGATCATTTTGACTTTTCATACCAGTCTTTTGGGATATTAATTAGAAGCACATTTATAACTTAATATGGGGAAATTTTGGCTAATTGTTCATTTCTCCCACACTTATGACCTACATTGCAGCATTTGTCTATCTATTCTTTGTCTGTTAATCATGTCTGCGTTTCTTTTACATCATCTTGCTTCACGACTACCTCTGTCTTCTCTGGATACTTCGTGGTCCGTGCTGTTTTGTTTACTGCGGCAGTCCTCTTCCAATGTAGTCACCGAAATGGTGAGTCATGAGTTTTGGGGACTGATCCCACATCTACCAATTCTGCTGACTTTTCTTATGAAGCGTCCCGTGGAGTAGTGTAGCATTTTCTGATACAAGTGATCATAAAGGCTTTCCCCTACTTCGTGTCTTTTTTTTTTCTTCATATTTTATTACATGGGTTAGCACTGCCGGGACAGTGTTAACACTGCGTTGATGGTAGTAGATTCTGTTTTGTTCCCAGCATGAAGATAGGAGCCCTGGACACTTGGTAGTATGTGGTGTGTTTGCTTAGAGTGGAGGAGGAGAGCTTTTCTGCGGGGCAGCTAAGCCTGACCTGGTGCTGCTGCTTCTGAAAGGTGATCACAGCAGTCACTCTGCCTTCTGCTCATGTAGGAGCTGGTACTGATGTGTGTTTTTATGAGAGAGAGTGGGGGGCATGCCAAGGCCTCCAGTCACTGCAGTGTAGGAGCTGGTACTGATGTGTGTTTTTATGAGAGAGAGTGGGGGGCATGCCAAGGCCTCCAGTCACTGCAGTCAAACTCCAGATGCATGTGTCACCTTGTGCGCATGTGCGATCTTCCACATTTGTGCCTCTGGCTTGCGTGGCATCTGGGGAGTTGAACATGGGTCCTTAGCGCAGGCAAGCACCTTAACTGCTAAACCATCTCTCCAGCTCTGATGTGAATTTTTAATGATAATTCATTCATTATTTATAGTGTAAGCCCTGTTTTGTCTTCATATTCTAGTTCACCCTGTATTTATGTTTTTTAGTGTGATAAGAGTTTATTGTTCTTCTTTTATAGTCCTCTGCTACCCAATTTATCTTGAGGCATACCTGTGGTAGCTTTATGCTTTCCCTCTCTAAACCAGCTATTCTAGATGCAGATATTTTCCTTTAATACCAGTCAGATATCTCTAAGATCTTCAAGCAGTTGGAAAGGAGATTTACTACAATGAGGTTTATTTCTTCATTTTCTGATTCACATATATTTTCTGTAAACTTATCTACTTTTCATATTTCAGAGACTGGACATCACCTCCTGGCCAACATCAGTTTAACCGTAGCAGCAGGAGAGTTTTTAGACACTGGCAAAGGGAAGCTGGGTATTATATCCATATGCCTTCCCCAAAGAATACACTGCCTTCAGGAGGCTCCAATTCCCAATTGCCACCAGCAGAACCTAGCATCCAGAACACATAAGTTTATGGGGAGCACCTGAATCAAACCACCACAGTACCCCTGAGCACTTTTGAGTTCATTGTAGTTTTATATACCTCCTTTTCTGTTTATTTCTAATTATTTTGTCTTACTGTTCCAGTGGCACAATAACAAGCAGTTTATCAGTAAAGTAAATCTCACACACCATGTTTTTTCCATCTAAACTGAAAATATTTTCCATTAAATAATGAAATTATTTGATTTTTATGACTATAGTAGATAGACTTTTATTTCTGTATAAACTTGTCTAAGTCTCCTTATTACCATGACAACCAAACTCTGTAACTTAGCAAAAATCTTAGATAAAACCCATTTTCTAAGTAATTCTCCTTCTGCTCCGTTTCCTCACTTAAGCATGGACATGTGTACTAGTTTCCTGAAGAGCTAGAGAGTTTTTCTCTGAAATTATGTTTGTTTTCCATTGTTTTATAAGATCATTTTATTTTCAAATGGAGGAATGCAGAACAGTGAAGAGTCTTAGGGTTTTATCAAAGCCTCGTGTGTATCCTAATAAACAATACCACAATACCTCCTCACAAATGCAAAGTGGAGGCAAACCTGCCACTCACCGTAAAAATCACCATTCACTATGGACAAAACAACTGTCGATTTCAGTCCAATCATATTATCTATGAAAATTTCCTGCAGTAATTAATTGCACAACTTGCCTTAACTACATGTCTAGAGAAGTGGAAAAGAATAGATTCATCAGATCTATGAGAATATTATATTTGAGAATCTGGTTCTTCCGTTGTTCATGATGACCATGTTGTTCTTTGAAACGTTTCTTGGAAAGCCACACAGTTTCAACAAGACATCTGAGTAATTGAATGATGTGTCAGGCTGATTACAGCCCAGCGTCTTCCCCTCCTGGCACTCACGAGCATTGGCATTGATGTAGAGGAGAAAACCCGCAGTAGTGCCGCCCATCTTTTCTCACCTTTCCTCCCTCCTGGGGGACACACAGGCCTCCTCCCGCCCTCTATGCCCTGGCTTGGGGCAGGGTTAACCAAGACTGTGCTGGTTAAATTCTCTGTGCCTGTCACTGGAGCCAAGTGGCAATTACAGCAGCCTAAGTAATGACACCAAACAGGCCAGAAAGAGCAGAAAGCTCCAATCTGGCTTTTGGTGACCCTGTCTCTGAACAGAAAACACAGGAAAACCAGGTGTTGTCTTTAGAACTTGTACTAAAAGAACACTGAAAGGGGCTAGAGAGATGGCTTAGTGGTTAAGGCACTTGCCTGCAAAGTCAGAGGATCCTGATTCGAATCCCCAGTACCCACATAAGCTAGATGTGCAAGGGGGTACATGAATCTGGAGTTCATTTGCAGTGGCTGGAGCCCCTGATGAACATACTCTCTCTCTCCCTCCCTTCCTCCCCCCCGCCGCCTCTTTCTCCCTTTCAAACATATATATCAGATTATAACCACTCTTGCCCCTGGGTGGTAGGAAAAGAGGGGTGGAATAGGTGTCTGTGTGGTATGACTACTTCATTTATTACATGATTCCAAAGGATTTTAACCTTAGTATAAGACCTGAAACTTCTAGAGGAAATAAGAGAGAAAACACTTGCACATACAGAGATAGACAATGACTTTCTAAATAGAACTCCAGTTTCTCAGGAAAACCACTAATCAACCATTGGGATTTCATAAAATTAAAGAAAGTCATTTGTATAGCAAAGCACACTTCTAATGTATCAAATAAGGAATATGTGAAAATCATTGCCAGCTACACATCTAATAGAGGATTAATCAATAGGGTATACAAAGAAGTTAATAATATAACATCAAAAGTGGGCTATAAAACTGAATATAAATTTCTCTATAGAAGAAATAAAAACGGCCAATGAATATTTTTAAATGTTCAATATAAGAGAGATGCGAAGTAAAACTTAGATTCCATCTCCTGGCAGAATAGCTATCATCAAGAAATCAAATGACAATAAATGCAGGCAAGGGTGTACCAAAAAAGGAACTATATACAACTCTTGGTGGGAATATAAAGTTGTACAGCCTCTATGGAAATCACCGTGGGGGTTCCTGAGACAGCTAAAAATAGAACTTCCGTGTAACTCTACAATAGCACTCCCCAACGTGTGCCCTAGGGACTCTGCACTTCATTACAGATGTTTCCGCCTCCATGTTTATAACTACGATGGTCACAACAGCTAGGAAATGGAATCAGCAAAGATGTCTGTAAAATGATGAACGGATAATGAAGATGTGGTACATGTGCGCAATGGAGTTTTACTCAGCTGTAAAGAAAAAATGAAACTTGCATGCAAATAACACATCTGATAAAGATTATACTAAGTGAAGTATCCAGGTCCACTCAGCAAGTCAAGTGCCACACATCTCTCATGTGTGGATCCTAGCTGCAAGGAGAAGCAGGGTATAGAAGTCTTTGAGTTGGAAGGGAGCTAACAAGCAGAGAGAAAGGAACTCTGTGAAGAAAAGATGAATCAGGAAAAAAAGAAACCTGAGCAGTTCTTTCATTGAAGGAAAACCAGTGTGGTGACGTGGCGTGTAGATCTCATGATCTGTGCGTGTGCAGGTGTGTCTGAAGACAGGTCCATTAATTTATGAGTGCAGTGCTTTAATCTTTTAGCTAAGTTTTAGTTTTTTAAGGGTAAGGCAAACAAAGGATATGGATGCCTATGCCGAGCTACTGTGTAACACTGGCAAGGTCTTCAGTAAAGTATTGTTTTTGTCTTGTGAATCTTGATTTTCTCAGGCCTTACAGTGTATTGTATCTCCTCCGCCTGTGCATGGAGACTGTGGCAGTTTGAGACCAGTGCCCTCCCTACCCCCCAGTCTTAAACATTCCAAATGCCTGATCCCAGGTGATGGCAGTGTGAGAACTGGAACATTGTTAAAGGTCTGTTGTTGGGGGTGGGCTTATGGTTTCTCTAGCCAGCTTCCCCTTACCAGTGTTTGCCACTCTCTCCTGCTGCTGCTGTGCAACTGAGGTTGGCCAGGAGGTGATTTGCAGCCTCTGCTCTGACCCCAGTTTCCCCTGCCATTGTGGAGCTTCTCCTTGTGTGTGTAAGCCAAAATGAAGCCTTCTGACAAGCTGTTTTGGTCGGGTGGTTTCTGACAGTCACATGACGCGGACTGAAACAGAGTCTGAGTACGCATGTCTTCTGGCTGGCCTTCAGTCTCAAGACCATTGTGCCTGTATTTGGGAACTCAGACCGTCTCCCTTTACAGCCTCAGAGCATAGCAGCTTCCTCATTGGAATAGCTACAAATGATTTCATGGAAGATTGTCTTCAATTCTTAAAAATATTTCATTTTTATTTAATTATTTGAGAGCAGGTAAGAGGCAGAGAGAGAGAGAGAAACAGAGAGAAAGAATGGGAATGTCAGGGCTTCCAGCCACTGCAAACAAACTCCAGATGCATGCATGCACGCCCTTGTGCATCTGGCTTACATGGGTACTGGGGAATTAAACCTGGGTCCTCTAGCTGTGCAGGCAAACACTTTAATTGCTAAGCCAACTCTCCAGCCTTTTCTTCATTTTTTTAAAACTCCTTTCCAGTGGTGGTCTCCTCCTTCCTCAAACTTCCAGAAAATATGGATTATTTTTTTATTGAACATACATTAGCGAAAGGCCAAAGACTTGATGAGAACAATAAAAGTAGACTGCTGTTATCAGGTGGATTTAAGGTCTGGAGTAACATGTCTTACAGAGAAATGTTTATATTATTTCTGGAAACACATTTCAGCTATTTCATTGACCGGACCTCGCCCCTCCTCGCCAATGCATTTCTCCATCTGAGTTCCTCATCTGAACCACAGAGTGGGAGATGTCTTACTCACCTAATGCAAGCAGGAGGGTGTTAGTAAACATCAGAAATGCTCATAGGCGAACCCTAAGACAAAATTTGAAACAAAATGGACCACCTCATGAACAGACTCCTTTTCCCGGAGGATGAAATGCTGGTGGGTCAGAGGAGCTCTCTGTAGTCCTCCTGGAGCCTGGATACGCATGTGTGTCAGGAGCGGAGCTGTCCACAGAGGATGAGAGCGGGCCGGCCGCAGCACTGCACCACCCCAGCCGGCCGCACATTCCTGAACCTGAACGCCCAGACACAAGCCCGTCCCGTCCAAAGGGACCAAATAGGCCTCATAGCCTAGCATGGCCTGCTTCCAAGAACTGCTGCCTCCAGGAGCTGCAAGGAGGCCTGCTGAGAATGCTTTCTGCTGCCGCTGCTCTTTTCTCCTGACCTGGCTTTCCTTCTTTACCATCTTCTTTCTGAAGACGTTTGCTTTTTAATTTATAGCTGAGTATATCTGGGACCTTATCAAATACGAGAATACTGTCATGTAAGAGAAGTGCCTTCTCCACATATGCCTCTGTAAGTGGCGAGTTGATGACTGATAGGGTCAGTTCTGGTCAGCATCCTGACTTCCTTGCTCACCCCTGCCTGGTGGCTGTGCAACTCTGCCCCGTGCAGGAAGCACACACTCCTGAGACAGGCCCACACTGCAGAAGACACATCCCGTTGCCTCCGGCGTCCCTGTGCATTCCCTGCCTGGGTACCGCCATGTGGCCTCCACCTTGCCTCTCTCTGTGGTGGGCTGTCTCTATTTCCCCAAGTTGAAAGTGCCCCAATAGCATCAGTCACAAATACCAAGTTAAAGTCTAAGTAAGGTAAGGATCAAAAAGTTATAGTAGAACAGAATACGTAGACAATGCGGGACCCCCTGCACCCTTCCTCCCCGAGCTGGGCTTTCACCTGCCGTTCACTCCTTTGTTCGTTCTAGTATGGTTGACATGACATAGTCTCATCTATTCTAAAAGCATGTGTTTGTTTCTAGATTTTATTTGCTCAACATTCATAAACATTCCTCATGATTTCATGTAATCTTCATAAACATCTATTGAATATCCTCTGGTTATGAAAACAAGAATTCCAAATAGAAGACAGAACAATGAGGGGACATAAGCAAAAATTGTCTTTTCTTTTCTCAGACTTGCTCTAGTTTACTTCTTCCCAGGTCTTTTGGGTGCTTAACTGGGATCATTCTTTGTCCAGAAATTATATATTGCTCCCTGTGAATTTGACAGTGTCATTTAATTAATCCATCCTGTGATGCATGGCATTTAATGAATTGTCTTTAGAGTGGGGGTTCGTGGCTCCTTTCTACTGTTGCTGTTGTAATTAAGGTAATGGACATTCTCATTCACCAGTCTTCAGTGGCATTTCTGAGCTTTCATATCACATGCTCCTATATATAAGGATGCACATTTCAAAGATTTATATATTGCAATCAAGTTATTTTGGCAATGGCTTTGTCAATTCAAACTCCCAAAATGTGTGTGAGAAAATACCTGTCTGCCAGGTTAGTGAGATTGACATTTTAATGTGCCTATTAACTGTTTGATATTTTTGTTGTGTTGTTGAGCCATTCCCACTTACATAGTAACTTGTGCCTATTGGAGATGTACCACATACCAGCTAGTATCCACAAGCATTATTTGCCTAACTTGTAATTCTAGCTGCAATACAGGTGAAAGAGTTACAACTCAACTCAACTTGCCAAAGTAATGCAAAAAGCATTAGAGCCAGGATCTCTACCACATACTGAATAACTCTTCCCTCCAAGTACTAAGCAAGCACAACCCCTTTTAGCCTTCAAGGTCATAGAAGGAAGATTGTTTGAGCTGGTATGGCCATAGAGCAAGACTGGATAACGCTTAGATTTGAAATCTTCATCAGGAGCTCCGTCAAGAGAAATGAAGCAGATTGTGCATGGGAAACAGAGATATCATGTGCACGGGCACACACGTACACATGTAAACACAATTGGACACACAATACCAACACAGACACAAATCATGCGGAAGTTCAGCACCATGGCTGACACAGTGAAGACTGTTACCTTCTGTGCACGTCATAAACACACGGGAGGGATGAGTAGGTGTACGTGATGAATGTGTCAGTAGATTAAAAACACTCCAACCGTGAATGGAATGATGCTTCCTGAAAGCATACTTGCTTCTGATTTAACTGGCCACGGCAAGCCTTGTGCTTTATCTTCTGACCAGACATAGGCATGAGGAGCGAGTCACGATGGTCGAGAGGACGCCCTTTCACTCTGCCTCCTTGGTTCCTTGCAGCTCACAGACACTGGATATTGGGATACTGGACATCTTTGGCTTTGAAGAATTTCAGAAGAATGAGTTTGAACAAGTAAGTTGATTGTCTTTTGAAATCTTATCAATAATTTCTTTTATAACTGACAACATCATTATTTTTAAATACAGAACTTTTCTCTTGAGATAATATACCTGGTTTGTTGACAGTTCCTCATATTTATGTGGATTTTCAAGTACTCGTGTGCTGACATGTATTTACTAGTGTTGGATGGATGTCTGACCTGTGTGCATTCAACTGGGCCAAGAGGATAGAAAACACAGTATTTGAAATTAGAGAAAGGCCGTCAGAAACCTTGGCCACCTATTGTAATGAGAGTTTTCTACTATGCCTTACACTGCTATTTGTAGATTCATCTTCCTGTGGCATTTACATGTGGGACTGTCAGAAATTCACAAAAATACATTACATAAGAATTAGTTGCCTTTAGCCATCTATGGATTCAGATACTTTTCAAAGCATTAATTTGTTTAGGCATCTTTTTTTTTTTTTGATTTTTCGAGGTAGGGTGTCACTCTGGTCCAGGCTGACCTGGAATTAACTCTGTAGTCTCAGGGTGGCCTTGAACTCACGGTGTTCCTCCTACCTCTGCCTCCCGAGTGCTGGGATTAAAGGTGTGCGCCACCACGCCCGGCTGTTTAGGCATCTTAATTGTGCCAACTGAAAAGTTTGTATTAAGTACACTTAAAGCTTCAGTGTTGAAGTAGACAACCAAGTTGCTTTGTGAAGTGGTAAAGGAAATAAGTCCACAGAAAGGTGCCGAGGCCGAAGCCCCGGCCGCACCCTGTGACATGAGGAAGCGTCCTGTGCAGCGGGCAGAGACCCTGCACTTCTGTGTGGGCTGCTGTTGACCTGCCTGCGGTGTGTCGTGTGTTTGGCTGTTCTCCTTCAGTGTGCACGGGAGTCAGCGACGCTGCCCTCGGGCTCACACAGGGCACCTTGGAAGCCAGGTGTGTGACTGTTACTGGCTGAAGTGTCTGGACAACATGGAACGTGTGTCGTCAGCCTCCCTGACCATGTTTACAAAGTCAGGACGGTAGCAGACACACTCACAGGGCGGGTCCTGGTGCAGGTGTTGTTTGACGCCCACTGTACACCTTCCATTGCACCGGGCACGCCGAGAACCACTGAGAATCCAGCCATTTGTATTTTCCGAGCAGCTGCCTGTTGTCTCTGGCAGATCCTCCATGTTGTTTCCCTACCCAGGGCCAGGAAGCATGGACGACTGAAGTCCGGCCACAGTGGCCATGCATTTCTCTTCAGTCACACGCTTGCATGCTGGAGTAGAAAAGGGATGTTGCAGTCAGGTTCGCATTGCTGGTAGAAATCACCTGACCTAGAGCAGCTTATGGGGAAAGAGGTTTAGTTTGGCTTATAGGCTTGAGGGGAGGCTCCACAATGGCAGGGAAAAGTGGCGGCATGAGCAGAGGGTGGACATCACCCCCTGGCCAACATCAGGTGGACAATAGCAAGAGGAGAGTGTGCCAGACACTGGCAAGCGGCTGTTACATCCATAAGCCCGCCCCCAACAATACACTGCCTCCAGGAGACTTTAACTTCCAATTGCCATCAGCTGGGGAACCCAGTGTTCAGAACACCTGGGTGTATGGGGGATGCCTGAATCACACCACCATGAGGGAGCGCCTTGTATATTGATTGCTTCAAATAAGGAGAATGAAGGTGGATGTGAGGAAGCAGGTGGGTGAGTGTGGGGAGCAGTCAGTGCTCTGCGCCGTGCGCAGGCCCGCGGCTCTCCAGCGGCTACTCTCTGCCTCACGTTCGGCTGTCGTCTGGCGCTAGTGAGGGAAGCCTGCAGTTTGGCTGATGAGTTCCATGCTGTCATGTCTTTAATGACAGCCACTGGTTAACATATGTCCTGATAGTGGCACATGTATAGAATGATGTCCTTTACAGAAGTTACATGTTGTCATGCCTTTAATGACAGCCACTGGTTAATGTGTGTCCTGGTAAGCGGCACATAGGTAGAATGACGTCCTTTACAGTCCTGTACTTGGAGACTGACATCCCGCTTCCTGTTTCGTACCCAGTCTCAGCCATCCATAGAGAATGGTGACCCACATCACTGTTCCAGCCAGGGTGCGCTCTCCTCTGTGGCACACAGTGTTCCCATTGTTTTCTTAGTAAACATCTTTATTGTACTACCAATATATAAATTCTTACTCCTTATTTCTGAAAATAACTTGATGATGTATTGCATGATAATATTCATAGCCTGTAGTGTTTGGCTAACAAGAAATGACTTTTTTTCAAACCAAGTGAATGAAACTTCTATTTATAGGTTAGATTTAGGCACTAGTAGTAAAATGTCAAGACCAATTCTAACACTTTAAATATGAAGAAAAAATGACATTTAATTACTGTGTTCTAAGCAGGTATATTTTACTGTGTGTGTGTGTGTGTGATGGTGTGCTTTATGTGTGAGAAGTAACTCAAATTATATAAAATGGTTTTCCTTTTAATTTTCACTTTTTTGAGTTGCATGGTTGGTTGTTGGCTGACTCCTTTCTGAGGAAAATCCGTCCATCCAAAATGCTGTGGTTTGATAGATGGACAGTTTTTTCCTGTGGCAATAGAATCTCTCAGTCAAGATAATTTGAAAGCATAGAGATTTGATTGCCCCCACTACTGAAGGCCAGCCTTCTCCCCATCAGTTGTCTACAGGTTTGGTATTTAGTGAGGCCCAGTGTCCATCCCAACATGGTGACCAGACATTGTGCTATTAACAGAGCAGAGAGGCAGGAGCGCAAGAGAGGACAGGGTGCTGAGCCTGACCTAGCGAGTCACTCCTGTAATAAGGACATGGGTCCCTTCATGAATACAGAAACTTCATAATCTAACCTCCTATTAAAGGTCCCATGTTACTTCATGTCCACACTGAAGGTTAGCTTCCAATAGAGGAGCCCTGGGAACCACACCAGACCCACAGTGGTGTGCTCTCAAAATGCAAACTGTAAGCCATGCCAACCAGCCTGTCTGCTGGCACAGGGCTCTGCATGCGAGTCTGGAACCGGGTGGCAGGGACAGCGGTGCAGCCTCTTCGTACATAAGGCCATGTGGGCACAGGCAGGGTTCTGTATCACAGTACAGTAAGTGTTGGAGAGAGCAAATGTGACTTAAAAATGGTAGGACACAGGTCTGTGTGACTAAACTAGATGCAGCAAAAGCCAGCAAGAGAGAGGCTGCCCTCACCCGCTTCCCGCCATGGACCTCAGGAACAGCTGATTGCTTGGAGAGCACACGTGGAACTATCTGGTCAGCGTGATGTGCTCTTCAGAGGAGTTGGCAGTGCCGTTGACTCTTCAGGGGCCCTGAGGATGCCTCCAGAGAAGTGCATGACCTCAGTGAACTCAATGCTTCTCCAGTGGGCATGTGCCTATTTGATATTTTATGATAATCACTATTAGCATCACACATGCTTTAAGCTCTCTATATCTGAGAAATATCCAATATCTGAAATCTAATTTCTCTCATTAACACATGACACACTTTATACATATGTCTAGATAAACTGCTGAGCAAATTGGTAAATGGATTGAGTGTTCTGTTCCATCGTATAGCTCAGTATGTTCAATCATGCCTCCATATCACAGCCACCTGAAAAGCTTTTAAACAGATCAGCATCTAGGCCCCACTCCAGGTTGGTGGGTCTGGGGGTAGGCCTGGGCAGCTTCTTTCAAAAGCTCCCCAGTTAATCCCACCAAGCAGGGAAGATTGAGCCTCACTGTCTAGTGCTGGGGCTCTGCCTCCAACTGGAGTCAGCTTTAATTAATCTTCTGCTTTAATTCTGTGATGTATATGTCACGCTCTGTTATATTTTTGCACCAGATATATTTCACTAAGCAGTAAAAATAAGGGGAGAACAGTTGGTAAAATTTACTCAAGAAATTAGGTTTGTCATTAATACAAATGACGGGCCATCTGGTAAGCAACGAGATTCTGTTGCTGAAGAGTGTTTTCAAGGAGCGCATGATTTTTATTATTAAACCTGTTAGTGGCAGCACTGAATGTACAAAGCATGTGTTTTAATAAGAACAGGATGCATGTTAATTAAGCGGCCACTTAGTAATTATTATCACTTCTAGGTCCTCAGTGCTCAGCCATGTTCACGTTGGCTCTGAGGATCACCTGGAGAGCTTTCACAACTCCACCATAGCTTGATGGGTCGAGTTCAAAAGCAGAGAGAATGATCGTTTCCTACTGAAGTCAGCAATCCTCTCAATTATGGACCCAGCCCTCCGCTTCTAGAAACATGAACTAATATGCTCATAAATCCTTCTTCTGATCATGCCGCACCCAGACCCACACGCACTCACATATACCATCAGTTCTATGAAAGTGAATCCAGAATAAGTGAGTTGAGGCCACAGTTTGGGTCATGTTTTGTTTGATGAGATGTTCTCTGTTTGCCTTTTGGTTTTGTTTTCAAATAGGTATCCCACTTGCAGTGGTAGGTCCATGTTCCTGACCTTAGTGCCACTGACTAGTGGTTTTAAAGACCATTTCTCAGAACTATGTCTGTGTTTTACCTGCCCCTAAGTCACTCAATCACACAAGGTACAGTTCAAAGATCTGTTGAACATATGTGGTGTTCAGTAACTCAGTACAAGCCATTAGATATGAGTGGCTGACATGAATGAAAAAAACCTAATGAAACATTCGTAAGTGATTGGAGCTTGGTGAGACAGGAAGACAATCTAGGATTGTTGTGTCTAGCATGAAATTAATATGGAAACTGCAAAGGTTTTGTTAATAGCATACTCACCAGCACTCTGGGGAAGACCTCCCCGTCCTCTTGTGCAAGGACCCCAGCCGTCCCCAGTCTGGTGCCATCATTCAGTTGTAACAGCCAGTGCCTTGTCAACATTCTGTCCTTCCAGCCGGAACCATACAGAGCTTGTTCTTGAGAACATAAAAGCACCTTGTGTATCCCTCTCTAGTCAGTGAGACAAGTCAGCTTGTAAGTGGCCGGCACAGGAAAGGGTCTCATTCTCCATGGGGAGTCGTCACGTGTCTTGAGTGTACAACTTGATGAAGTGAGAACTGCACACTTGTGCGTCCGGAGGGCGTCTTGTGACAAACTCAGCTGTTGGGAAGCCAGGAAGACCATATGATTTTAGAGGGATGGAAATGCCACCACGGGAAGCTTCCAGGAACAGACAGAGGGCAGCACATGGCCCAGCATGCAGGAGGGAGCCTGGCCTGAGACGGGGCTGATGCTGGCAAGCTCTGTTCTTTGCTTTCTAGGGGAGACAGCTCAGGCACCCTCAAACATGGGTGATTCAAGTGTGTGAGGGTTAAACTTTTGGGGCTGTGGCTGAGCTTGGGCCATAGAGGGGCCAAAGTTAGGAGGTCCTTAAGATCTATTATAGGGGTCACGTAATGATGAATAGACACACATCAAATTTTCATTGTCAGTATAATAGGTGGAGAACAAAAGCATAGCATACCAAATAGAACATCAACATAACTACATTAATTGTGGCAGAAGTGCTATAGATTGACAGCCAGGCAACTGCAGTAGTTCCAGGTGGAAAACCATCGCCCCAGAACTACTTTCCTGTCTGACTACATTCCTAGCATCTCTGACTGCACAATGTAAGAGAAGTTTCTAGACTTGAGTTTCTCTAACGGAATTTATCAAAAATAAGACCAGGATTACAAAGAAAACAACAAGCCTTGCCATATTGTTGTTGCCTTATAAATCACTTTAAAAACTATAGAATTTGAGATCATTTATTTAACCTTGGAAGTCCTGTTTGCATCATCTCTTCTCCTACCATTCCATTCATAACCACTGGAACTTCTAGAATTTTCTCCCTCCTATTGTATTTGGCCAATAATTAGCTAGGACTTTTCCTCTCTGATGCTTGAACTGTATTTCATGATATATATGAAAAACTAAAAATTTCTGACATTTAAAGCTAAATATTGCATGCATAAGCTCACTCTCTGAATAAAAACGTGGTCAGTTCAGATGACTGACACATGATGAAGCAGAGGTTGGCCGGGCGGGCAGGACCATTCAGTAGTCAGACAACACAGGAGAAAGGAGCGTGTCCATCTCCTTGCATTATTTCATCAAAGCTAAGTGAAATCAAGAGATAAAGTCTTTTTGATTGGTTTCCATGTTTATTCCATGTTGCATAATCTCTAGTAGTGCTTTTGGAAAGACAAAACAAATTTTACAAACTCAATAGTTCCCCTATTACTGTTGCAGTAATTTATTTACATTTCGCTTTAATATAAATAATGTAGAAATGTATGAAGGTTATGTTAGATAAGTAAAATTGAAATTTTAAAATTCATTTTATCCCAAAATACAGTTTTACATTTTCCCTCAATTTAAAATTTTGTTAAATCCATGGAATAACAAATATTATAGGTTTATTAAAATTTAGGGTTCGGTATTTCCTTTATGTACATAGAAAACATGTGATTCCTCCCATGGATTGGAATGGAATCATTGGAAAAAACTGGGCTTAGTTACATTATTGAAACAGTTGCTCCAAGAGCAGCTGGGAAAGGTGGGGTCTAAGAGACTGAATGCATGCCCAGGAAGTGGCTGCAGGCGGAGCTCAGGAAGGTGCCCACAAGAGGGGGCAGAGGAGTGGTCAGCAAGGGAGGAGGTCAAGAGAGGCCGAAGCCCTGAGAATGGTGAGGAGATGTGCAGAGAAGCAGATGTCTGGGAGAGGGAGATTTCTCTGGGGATCCAGAAAAGGGAATGCTTTAGATCGAGCCAGACACACACCACTAGTGACTTCCAGACCACTGGGAGGAAGAGATTGATTAGAGCTGCAAGAGGAGACGAGGCCCAGACCGAGATGAGAGCAGAGCCAGACCCGTGTCATGTTTTTCTTACGAAAGGAGAAAGAGCCTGGGAGGAAAGCAAAGTTCCATCTGTGTTCAAATCTATTGTTTTTCATTGTTAAAGATTTTAGGACAAAGAAAAATATCAAGACTATACTTTCAGGACACATTTCTATAGTTCCTTACTACAGAAGTTTCTCTGAGTGTGTAGAGTACAAGGAACAGCATTACCATCCTGTTGAGAATTTATTGTGAAAGAGGAACAATGGATAATTGGAGAAAGGAGTTGTGATAAGAAAACTGCTTCTGCAGTAACATTCTGAGGATGGTTATAATTGCTGGAGGAATTCCACGTCCACTCTTGCCCACCACTAATATGTGACCAGAAGCAATTCCACAGGACACGTAGCCCCTGGCCCCGGCCCCTCACTTATGAGAGCCCAGATGCATCTTCCAGTGTGCCTCGGCCTCTGCATTTCTAAGCCAGTGCTGTGATTGTACTCCTTTTTAAAAAAAAAAAAAATATTTATTTGCAAGCAGAGAAAGAGAGAGAGAAGAGAGACAGACAGAGAGAATGGGCATGCTAGGGCCTCTAGCCATAGAAAAAGACCTCCAGATGCATGTGCCCCTTGTGCATCTGGCTTATGTGGGCCCTGGGGAATGGAACCTAGGTCTTTTGACTTTGGAGACAAACACCTTAACCGCTAAGCCATTTCTCCAGCCTTGTTATTCCTTCAAATATTTGTTTATTTGTAAACAGAGACAGACGAGAGAATGGGCATGCCAGGGCCACCAGCAGCTGTAAACAGACTTCCAGATACATGTGCCAGTTTGTGCCTCTGGCTGTAAGTGGGCACTGGGGAATTGAACTTGCGTCGTTAGCATCTGCAGGCAAGTTCCTTAACTGCTGAGCTATCTCTAGCCCCATGTGCTCCTTGTTTTTAACATGCTCACTTTAAATCACTCAGTGTGACATCGAAATATAGCAAGTGGAGCAGCAACTCAGGCAAGTTTCTGTGAGTTGTCACATTGGACTAATTAATCTATAAGTCCTGAGTCCATGTGTCACCAGGGCAACACTGCACCCTTAAACAGGGCCCTACACCACTGTTCTGTGTTGTTTTCTTCTCTCTGCACTAGCTCTGTGTCAACATGACCAATGAGAAGATGCACCACTACATCCAGGAAGTGCTTTTTCTACACGAGCAGGCCGAATGTGTACAGGAGGGAGTTGCCATGGAAACCATCTATTCTCCTGGTAACAAGGCTGGAGTTTTGGATTTCTTCTTCAAGGTATTCATATAATATAATTAGACACGTAACAGGATGCGTGCATTTAAATGCACTGGAGACAAAGGGTTTTCTTTCTGAAGGCTTTGTTTTTAAGTTATCTTCCTATGAAAGATTCTGCAGCGTATCTGTAATGTTCCACATATCTTTTGAGGAGAAAAAGTAATCTTTCCTGAGAGGACATTTGAAAGCTTACCAATTCATTGAAAGGAGAAGAAATATCAGAACACTTGGACATTAAGATATTCAACATTTTTCAGCTATCAAAACTAAAACTATCCACATGTAATCAATGTGCAAAATTGTTTAAAATAATATTTAAAAGTAACGATAGCATAAAAAATTTTAAGTCTTTTCTATTCATTGTCAGACTTTCTAAAGTTTCAATTTGGAGAGATTGTCTGGAAAAGCTTATGTGCATGTACAATGTTTGATTATAGTTAAGCTCTTACGACATTAGCCAGTATTTATACTTGTTATTTCTGCATACATTGAAAAAGCGTTTTGACTCAGCATATTTATTTTATAAATAAAGTCTGTTACACAAAAGCAATCTGTTTACCAACATAGGAAGTTGTTATTTTGATTTACTCAGACTAGCCTTGAACACTTGAAAATTGTGTCAAGAAGCCACCATTCAAGTATTCGGAAAGCAAAATATCTCACTTTCTACCTCCTATCTCTGTAAAGGTAGAGTTCTCAATCACTTACCATGTGTGTTTTCATGCTGTTGTAACCTGACGTTGTCTCTCCTTCCAAATTGTGATCACATAAGTTATACCCGAGAAACAGCAGGTGAGGAGGATGCAACCATGAGCGAAATCCAGATGGAGTAAAAGTAGACAAAAAAGGGCTGGAGCGAGGAGAGCAGTTCACATCCAAGACATGGTGTGCGCTGAGTTCCATTGTTCAAAGATGTGATTTACAAGGTTTAAAGATTAAGGAAAGTTTTAAATCATGTACAATGTAGATGAGCTGGCTGGGAAAGCAGACACATTTATTTTGTCAGTAGGAATATAGCTAAGATGAGCTTGCATGGGTAAGACAGAGCCAGCAAGCCAAACCTAGACAGAAGCTTCCACCCCTTCCTCACTTTCAGAAGCCGTCGGGGCTCCTCTCCCTGCTGGATGAAGAAAGCCAAGGGATTTGGTCAGTGGAACCAAGCCTTCCCAAGAAGCTGCAGAGTCTCCTGGAGTCGTCGAACACAAACACGGTGTATTCCCCCGTGAAGGACGGCAATGGAAATGTCGCCCTGAAGGGGCAAGGCCCGGCCTTCACCGTCATGCACTACGCAGGAAGGGTGAGTGTGAATGACCACGCCGCGGGCCTCGTGCCGGATGGGGCGCAGGGCCTGGGATGAGCTGGGGAGTGCTTGGTGTGTTCAAGTATGCTGTTGTTTTGACAAGGGAAGCTGGATAAATGACTCACGGTACCTTTAACTTCCTTAAACTATTCACTTTTAGTCTGTGGACGAATGAACATCTTACATGATTGTCTCATCTGGTGTCTTCTAGACTTTCATTTAATATGAGCCAAGGCACCTGGACATGGGCTTGGGGCTGGTTCTGGTGGGGAAGTGCTGCTGTGAAACGCGGAGACCTGGCCTGCACTCCAGGCGCCCTCATGGAGCCGGGAGTGGCTGCGGCCAAGCCTACACCCCAGCACTGGGCTTTGGGGACAGAGTGTTGATGGGTCTTTGCTTTCTAGCTGAGCTAGTGACTCCAGGTTCATCGAGAGACCCTGACCCAGAAAATAAGACACAGAGTAATTGAGAAGCTACTTGATGTGGGCCTCTGGCCTCCACATACATGTGCACACACTGGCACAAACCTGTGTGCCTACACATACCACACATATACACATGACAAAACCAGAGCCCCAGATTTAGTACAAAGAGACCTGCCCTCCACTTTGGTGTATTTAAAAAAAAAAAGCCAGGTGTGGTGGCGCACGCCTTTAATCCTATCACTCTGGAGGCAGAGGTAGGAGGATCGCCTTGAGTTCAAGGCCAGACTGAGACTATATAGTGAATTGCAGGTCAGCCTGAGCTAAAGGGAGACCCTACCTCAAAAAGTCACACACACACACACACACACACACACAAAAAGGAGAGATGGAGAGATGGCGTTAACAGTTAAATGCTTGCCTATGAAGCCTAAGGACCCCGATTTGAAGCTCCATTCCCCAGGACCCAAGTTAGCCTGATGAACAAGGGTGCATCTGGAGTTCATTTGCAGTAGCTGGAGGCCCTGGAACTCCCATTCTTTCTCTCTGTCTCTCTATCTCTCCCTCTTTCTCTCTGTTTGTTGCTCTCAAATAAACAAATAAAATAAAAAACAGGAGCCATTGTTACATTCCCTTTATTTTATTATTTATTTATTTATTTGCAAGGAAAGGGGGGAGAGAGAGAGAAAGGAGACAGATAGAGAGAGAATGGATGTGCCAGGGCATCTAGCTACTGCAAACTAACTACAGACACATGTGCCCTCCTGTGCATCTGGCTTATGTGGGTGCTGGGGAATTGAACCTGGGTCCTTTGACTTGGCAAGCACCTTAAGCACTAAGCCACCTCTCCAGCCTCCACTTTGGTATATCTATTTTATTTATTTATTTATTTATTTATTTATTTAACAACTTCCATGATTGTAAACAATATCCCACAGTGATTTCCTTCCTACCTGCACTTTCCCCTTTGAAATTCTATTCTCCATTACATCCCCTCACCCTCTCAATCAGTGTCTCTTTTACTTTGATGTCATGATCTTTTCCTCCTATTATGATGGTCTTGTGTAGATAGTATCAGGCCCTGTGAGGTCACAGATATCCAGGCCATTTTGTCTGGGTGGAGCACATTGTAAGGAGTCCTACCCTCCCTTTGGCTCTTACATTCTTTCTTCCACCTCTTCCACAATAGACCCTGAGTCTTGGAAGGTGTGATAGAGATATTGCAGTGCTGAGCACTTCTGTCACTTCTTCCCAATACCATGATGCCTTCTGAGTCATCCCAAGGTCACTGCCATCTGAAAAGAGAAGGTTCTCTACCAAAAGTGAGAGTAGCATTAATATATCTATATGAACATTAAGAGAAGTGTTTGCTGGACAGTTTGATGAGCATAGTATATACATTTAGCCAGACAGCAGCAGACATTATACCCCTAGGGCTTATGCCTACCCCTGTTGCAGTTTTTAAGTATCAGGGATGTATTCCCTCCTATGGAGCAGGCCTCCAGTCCAATTAGAGGGCAGTTGGTTTCCACCATGACAGACATGCCACTATTGCACCCATTGGCTCATTTGGCCTGGCTAGCAAAATTTAAGACTTACAATGTCCACTGTTGAGTATCTTTACTGGTGATTTTTCTCTCTCCCATTGAACTGCATGCAGCATGGCTTTTTCCAGCTTTCTGTCAGCTGGTCTACATGGAGGAGGTTATCAGCTCAGTTCCAGCAGGATTTCTCAGTAGCCTTGCAGCCCAAGTATGTGGAGTCTTCAGCAATAGGGTCTTACCATCTATTCCTGGTAGCAAGGGCCTTGGCAACGGCCTGTAATGTTTTGGGGGCATCAAGGATCTCCCTGGCCAACAACTCATTGTAAAGTATCCCATCCCTGGCACTGAAAATTTTCAAGCAACAATCTATGGCTCCTGGATGTTCCATTGTCCAAAAATGTAGGTTTCCATATGATTTCTTTATATCTTCTTAGATTTTGATTAGCCATCCCTCCACCTTTCCTTTACTCAATCTCTTCCCCTGACCTCACTTGGGCCTTTTTACCCCCATTAATCTATTCTTCTACTTACACATATACAATACCATCCTGTTAAGTACTCCCCTCCCTTCCTTTCTCTTCACTTTATATCTCTTTTTCTTGCTTATTGGCCTTTGCTATTGAGTTTTCTTCCTACATATGAGTTTGCCCATTCTGGACCCACTTTGTGCTTGAAGTATTTTTCTCTGACCTCACCAGTGTCACACAGGAAGCCCTCAGCCCTCTCACAGTTCTTCCTTCCTTCAGGGCTTCCCATGTGTGGGAACAGTCTCTTACTCCTTTGCCATCTAGTGTCAGGATGCTCCATGCGCCACAGGATTTACCCGCCGTAATTCCCCAGCAGAATACTTCTCCTTCTCATTAGGCAGTTTGTTCTCCACTTACAGTTTTCTTGCATCATACTCCCTTAAACTCCTTCCCACTCCGGCTGGAAGTATCTCTGTGTCTCCTTAACTAGAGAAAAGTGTACCCGTGTCTTAGTAATTACATTATACCTACTTAAACTCTGTCCAGATCCTGTATGTAGTTAATATTGTCCACTTTTGGGTTTATAACCTACACACACACACACACACACACACACACACACACAATTTTGGCAGCATGACTTGGTCCAAGTTAGGTCCTCCAAGTTGAATCCCTAGTCACCAGTCCATCTCAGTTGATCTCTACCCTTTTTTGGGGGACTGGTAGCCATCAGGGTGGGTCACAGATGTGCGAAGCATATTCATGTGCCAGTACCAGTGTACTGGTGTATCAGCACAGCAAGTCCAATACACTAAATAATTTTTAGAGAAGGAAGCAATTTTTTGTCTCAAGAACAGTGTAGAAATGAAATTGGGCATGACGGCACATGCCTGTGGTTCTGGCCATTAGAAGGTACATGTGGGAAGATCTAAAGCGCCCATCATTCTTGGCTACATATCAAGTTCAAAGCCAGTCTAGGATACCTGAGACCCCATCTCAGAGAAGTCTGGGGGAGCTTCCTAGCTGTGACACACAGGACACTCTAGTGGGCATGGAAATGTATTCGTGTGCCACGTGTACTGCCTAGCACTCACACTGAGCAGTCTCCGTTAGCTGTTTAAGTAACGAATACCTCAGTACAGGACAAGATCTTTGAGAGACCACTGAAATTCAGGAGTGACCTTGAACCATTACACTGAGCAGAGCCACCAGGTAAGTATGGCTTAAATTTTCATCTGCCTGACAACAGCCAAGTAAGGGGTGCTCTGGCTTCAGGTTACAATTCTTAGTGGCTACTTCTGCCAGCCTAAGTGACATGCCATACCCTGACATGGCATCAGGCAGGTGAGAGACTAGACCCAGGGGTCACCACTGTCAGAGCGCAGATGAGCCTCTGTGTGGCAGGCTTGCCCAGTGCAGTGGCTGAAACCATAGACCGTTGGCCTACGTGACTTCTGCCTCTGAGGCTGGCCGAGCTGGCTGAGTGTTAGCTGGATAAGGGAGCGTGGGAGGGAACTTTCTTGTCCTTGAGTCTCTGCAGGGCAGGGAAGCTGTGAAGTTGAGTGGGAAGCACACCCCACTATGTCCCGCCACATCACGCCTGGGGAAGGGTACAAGTTCCACTGCACAGAGAGTGCTTGGGAGATGGCTGCGATTGTTGGTTTAGCTAAATTAGTCTAGTGATGCTTCTCCTAGTAAAGACTCCACCCTCTTCTCTCAGAGTACTGCAGGAAGGGCAGGAAGCTGGAGCAGTAAGGAAAACTGAGGAGGTGATACAGAAGGATTGGGGAAAGATGAACAGGGCTTTGGAGGCTTGGTAAGGGTCTGGCTATGCTTACTAGAAGGGCCAAGATAGAATTCGTAGGAAGAGGATGGCGGTGGAGAGATGTGCAAAGCCAGGAGACAAAGCCCAAAGCATCCTGAAAGTCCACACATTGCTGGCAGATGATCATTTTATTGACATAAACAAGACATTGAGCATCTTTGAAAGATCATACTCAAATACTCAGTATTCTGAACCTGAGGGTTGTTGTTTTTAATTTTTGTTCTCAAATTTATTAAACATTTTCCATGATTATAAAAGGTATCCCATGGTAATGCCCCCCTCTCCCCCTTTCCCCCTTGAAATTCCCTTCTCCATCACATCCACTCCCCATCTCAATAAGTCTGTCCTCTATTTGGATGCCATGAACCTTCCCTCCTCTTATGATGGTCTTATGTAGGTAGTGTCAGGCATTATGAGGTCATGGATATTGAGGCCAATTTTGTGTCTGGAGGGAGCACAGTATATACACTAATCCAGACATCAGCTGAAAATTTAAAAGAGGGTTGGTTTTTTAATGGCACTCCTATTGTGATACTGAAAATACGTGATGCTGGGATAAAAGAAGTTGATTGCTTTTAGAGGTCTGCTAGGTGCTTGGAAACATATATCCTGACTGATGAATCTGCCAAGGAAGAACATAGAGAAATACAGTTATTGCAAAGAGAAGGTTCACTGAGGCCCAGAGAGAAGAGATAGAAAACAGAGCCAGGCAAGTTGGCACTCAGCATGAAGGTAACTTGGTGAGAAGCCACAGCTGACTGATGATGTAAGATGGTTTGGGACGGCTCATGAGACGTGAGGAGGAAGTCAGCGGTAGAGGTTATATCTGGGCCCCTGGAGAGTTATTAATTTTCCCTTCTACTTAGCTTTAAAAGTTTTATATATACAGAAGTGTTTCAGGGCTACATTTAATTTTTTTTACCCTTCGCCTTACATTGAACATTTATTATATTCATAGTAAACATGGAAAACATTTACCACAATATATAATAACTTCCTGTAATTTAGGAAATTATTTTCCTAAAAGCTTTATAGAAGCTCTGTTAAGGAGGCATAGATATTGGCCCACTGCACAAGTCTTCTTGTGTGGTATTTCAGAGATGGACTAGACATGTAGAAAATGCTAACTTTTTGAATGAGAAAGAGCAAAAATGTGTGTTGGGAGCATAACTCTTGATTTTTTTTGTTCAGGTGCATATTTTATTTTGTGAATTAAGTACTATTTCAGTTTTAGTTGTTTTTACAATTTTGGAGGAAAACTGGCATTTGTGAATAGAACTCGCTGAGTTCTGGGGCAGCTGGCAAGTAGCCAGCTCTGAGCCAAGAGCCCCCGGGGTCACGATCTGTCCTGCGTGTACACCTCTCTGTCTAAGCGGCCTTCTGTAACTGTAGTCGACTTTGTGGTTTCACAGCAGCCTTTCATCTGAGTGAGGCGCACTAATGAATCTTAGCCTGAAGGACTCCCTAAGGACTCGTTCACATGTTGTGCTGTGCACTCTGTGTAATATATGGCCGTGTGTCCAGCCAAAGGCTGTGTGAGTCATCAGATGTCGCATGTGCACTTAAATGTTGAGCTGTTCCATCAGAAGAAAAAGTAACAGCGTGCTCTGCATTTTGTAAATCGAGACATGCGGAATAAACCTAACTGCTTTCAAAGCAAGTTACAGTCTCGGTTCTAGACCCCAGGAGTCCTGAGTGATCATAGACACAGGCATGTTCCCCAGGTGAGCTCACTACCCCTGTGCTCTTGAGGACTGCTGTCCTTCTGTGTGTGCCCACTGGTGACTCTCCTGGTTTGGAATAGCCCACCAGAAGGGCATTCTCATTGAGCCTGTGTTGGTGTCTGGGTGCTGGTGATGCCGACACTCTCAACATAGGCTGGGAGCTCTGGTGAGGAAGCCCCACCTGATTGTGGAACTCATTTGAAGCAGAAGCACAGAGGTCCCCTTAGAAATGTTTAAGCACCATTATTTGAATCACAGCTGAGGATCTTTCCTAAACACATGTGAATTTTTCATTACTCATAGGAGTGTGGTGTAGTTTCCAGCCTCCATTACAGAAATGTTTTCAAGTAAATGGGAAGAGGCTGTGCATGAAATATTAACAAGGTCTCATTAATGAGCTTGGATTTGAATTTAAAAAGGCATGTGGGACTTGGGGGATTGTGTTTTGCTTGATTATTTGTTTTAGCAAATTTTAAATCATATATTACCGGAATTACCAGAATTACCTGTTCTAGAGGTTCCTCTTAACCTGCTGATTTAAATGACAGATAAGCATTAAATCCCCAAGTATGTCTAATCTTATTGGCTATTAAAATTAAGAATCTTGAAGGAAAAAAAGAATTATACCTTGACACAAGATGGGTTCTTATGAGAGTTGGATTTCCATTAAGGTGCTTGTAAACCAATTCCAGTAGGAAGTAGTAATTTAGGGCTTCTAAACTTGGATGTGGGAAAGGGAATGGGGTAGGAAGTGGGAAAGGGATCAAAAGTACAAAGATGATTGAAGTGATGAAAACTAAAGCCTGTATTCCCTCATATGAAATACATGATGCCTATCTATGTGACTCTTTTTTGTTGTGTGAAAGTTGATAGAATTTATTTTTTGATATATAAAAATTCCATGTGGATTTTAAATTGCCAGCCCACTGTGATAGGCCTGAATGGGTTACAAATGTGGGGTTAGCACAGTCATTCCAACCACGTCTGTGTCTCAATCCCGTCTCCTCCCAAACACCTGAGCACTGTAAAGGATCAAACTACGTCCCCTCCAATGTGTGTAGTCCTCGCGCTTAGGACTTGGTTTAGAACAGGGTCCTCGTATGTGTGATTAACTGCTCTAAAGTGAGATTGTTGTCCAAGATTGTGTAGGAAGGCTGGGGATGTGCAAAGGAGTCTGAAAGAGAAGTAGAGATGTCCATATGACCCTTGGAGTCCACGATAAGAGTAGTGCAGGCTAAAGCCTGTGCGGTGTAGCTGCTCCAGCTGGGCCGACAAGGACCCTCTCAGTAGCTCTGAGGATGGCGGCCCACAGCTCTGCCTACCGTCCACCACGAGAATCAGGATTTTATTTCTCTGGTTTTGAAAACTTAGCTTGTGGCTGTTAGTTACAACTGCCTGGGGAAACTAATAAAAATATTACCTGATGCCCTCTATTTTACAGGTAAAAAGTGTGAGTCATTTTTACTTGTAACTGTAGAATTTCACATTTGACATCTCCAACTAACTCGTTGCTTTTCTCATATTGTTTTCCTCACCTGAAGTATGCACTTGTAGATGTTGTCCTATCTTTCCAAGGATGAGGTGACTGCCCAAGTTCACACTCCTTCCATCTTACCCTGCCTGTTCAGCGGTGATATCTGAAGCTACAGAGGCCTTCGGAAGCATTTTCACTGCATCCTTGTCATTGTCTAAGGCTGGTGCAGTGACAGAGGAAATTCCAGGTCTGTCACCACAGAAGGCCTCAAATTCGATGGCTTCTTGCCATAGAAAGTTCTCTGTCACTGAGCTAGCTGATAGAGGGGAGTGCAAAACCCCACATCAACCTGGCTGGTCCCATCTGGAGACTCCTTTTTTTAGTGTAACAACATGAGCAAAGTTTTATTGTCTGCACTCTGTGGAATCTACATGGTGCCATGGGAAGGTAAAACACTGGTCACACCTGGGCTGGGTTCGAGTTTAGTCTCTACAGCTATGTGACTTTAAGGATAATGGCACTCAAGAACACACCCATGATCTTATAGTTAAGAAAAATGTAATTATGAGTCTCACAGTTTATTCTGAAGGTTAAGGAGTAAGCTAGAAATTCATGTAAGAGATAGTATTTTTGCATATTGCTTCAACTATGTGAGTCACAGCCCCTCAACAGTAGTTCAGTGTCTGCAGTGTAAGAAAGCTATAGTATTGAACAAAAATTTGACCTAGTCTATGAGAGAAATAAAAAAATAATTTTCCGGGGGCTGGGGAGATGGTTCACTAGATACAGTGCTTGCCATGCCCGCAGGAGGACCTGAGTTCACATGCCCAGCACCCGCATTAAAGCTGAGCACGATGGCCCCAGCATCATTTGACCCAAGCCCTGGGAAGCAGCTGTGGGAGGCTCTCTGGGGCTTGCTGGCCAGTGCACTAACCAAGCTGGTGAGCTCCAGGTTCAGCGAGGGACCCTGTCTTACAATAAGGTGGAGAGCAGCCGAGGAAGACACCTGACTACTGGCCTCCACATACATGCATGCGTGCATGCACACACACACCCACATGTAAACACATGTACAAACACTACATGAAAACAATACAAACAAATACGAAAATCATAGGGATCATTTAATCAGCTTGCTCATAGTTTCAAATGAGAATACATTTGGGCCAATGACTTAGATTAAGTGGTAAAAACAAAATAAAACAAAAAACCTTGTTTTGATTGCCAAAAATCATTATTTCTTATGAGTGTGCTCATATTACAGAGAGAAATGTTTAATAACTCATGCTAGAATATTTTATTTTTATGTATCACAATGTGATTAGCATGGGGACAGCTGTAACCACTCCAGTAACATTATAATATCTTCCTGCTTTTCCTACCACACTTCACAGACTTGTGAAAGATAAGTGCAGAAAATGAAGCCATTTTTCCATCTACGGAAACTATGAAACTTTATGGAAAGGAAAACACGCAGATGAATATTTAAGTTATGCTAATGTGACATTCTCTTTTTCATTGAAGAGACAGGTTGTTTTGCGATAAGTAGTTTTACCTTGATTAAAAAGAACTTTGTAAAACAATTAGACTCTTTGCCATTTAGTTTTATGAGAAATATTTTAAGAGATCATGCAGGTGTGTAAGATTATACTGCACATTTTTAAAGGTCCTTTCAATAGTCTATCTCTTAGGAAATTTACAACTTTCTCCACAATTTGTATACATATTTTGCATTGTAATTTTACAATTAGACACAAGTTTATCCCCCTTGGTCCAGTAAACTTGCAGGTGTGCTTTCTGCGGGTGAATGGTGTCTGTGTGTATGAAGACTTCTCAGTCCTACACTGCTCCCCACAGACACATTTGTCCTCCCGACACGAAGAGAGGCTGTTGCTGTTCATTGCTAAGAATTCCATCCGCCTTTACCTGAATCCTGTTACTAGCACATTGCTGATGGAGATGATGTGGGGGTCACTGTGCCATTACTGATTCAGGATCTGTGTATAAAATGCCTGGTTTCTTCTTCTCTAAATGGATATATTGAATCATTTAATAAGCCGTTCAAAACCCATCTCTTGTTTAGAATTATTCCACTACTCAAATCACTGAGGATGAAAGTCTTCGTTCACTGATAATTCTACTATATTCCTTGGGCACCCTGATTAAAGTCAGCTTCTGTGTCATGCCATGTTAATTCTGGCATGTACACAGAACTCCCTGGTTGGCTCAGCCCCCTCCAGCTCCACCAGTGCCAGGAGCACCATTCCTTAGAGGTTTGAGGGAGACAAGTGTGCTCAGGAAGACTTTGGGGATAACCCTGCCAATCAGAGCTCAAAGCAGGCGGGCTAATCCATGGGCAGCTCCCAGGCTTCCTCCCGTTTCTCTCCAGGCAGCAGTCCCCAGACACGGAATCTAAAACAATCAGATGCTATTAAAGGTTATTTGATGAAGATATTTTGACCCACACAGAAAGAACCTAATGTACAATTGTGTTTGCTCACCTCCTGGGCAGATGTTTTTTAAAATGCAAACTTGTTTTACCAAGTCCTTGCTGTCTACTCCTACATCAGTTTCACCTCTCACAGTTGTCATGGAAGACAGGTTGTCATGGAAGGTGTCATTAACACTTCATTTCCAAGTCTGCTGAAAAGAGAAAATGCCAGCTTGTGGTTGCTCTTTCCTTGTGAGATTAGGACATCTTCTTTTATGGCTGGACAGAATTATAAATATGAAGCTCTACATTGCCTAAAATACTGAGAGTTTAGTGTGTTTTCCCTTAAAAGGAACAAATGAGACCAATTTGTGAATTTAGCCATGTAAAATTTCAGATACATATTTCTGGGAGTCCAGATCGACTTTCTGTGAGCGTACGTTACTTCGTTACTATGTCACTGTGTCTTCCTGATACGTTCGCTGTTGAGTTTGCGGGGCGGCTGTGCACCAGAGGAAGGGCAAAGACTGTCTGGAAGGACCTCTTCATGGAAAGGTTTTTGTAGAGCCTCTCACATCCGTTCATTTTCTCTTTGCTGTGACCAAACCCTGATTAAGACAAAACAAAAGAAAACAAAAAAACCCACCCTAAAGGAGGAGGATTCACTTTGCTCCATGGTCGGAGGGAGCAGTCCACCAGAGGGAGAGTCAGGCAGCGTGGGCGGTTCCCAGGAGTCGCAGTGAGGACCGGCTCTCATCCGGGCACCAAGAGCGAGAGTGAGGACTGGGCTTTGCGCTTCAAGGGACACCTTAGCGGTCCACTTCCTCTAACCTGAATCCGCACCCCCAGCTGTGTGAGAACTCTGTGTTCAAACACATGAGCCCGTGGGGGACATTTCACATCCACACCTCTGGATGCACAGAAGATTCACCAGCACGGAAGGGAGAGAGACCCTTTACGCACATCATGGATGAAAAGCCGAAACCGGATGCAAAAATAATTGGACACATTTGTATTTCCTGACAATGATTAACAATTTATTTTGAAAACCAAAATATTAATCTTCACATACATTCTGATACGACATACTGAATTCACAAATATATCTCAAAAGTTGGGTTTTTTTTACATTTGTTGTCAGTTAATCCTACTCACTTTATCTCCAGTGGTATTTTTCATCTCATAAATCGCACAGTGCAGGAAGGGATTGTAAGTGGGAAGGATGTGTGAATTCACTGCTGCTCAGCACATGTCAGTGTGCTCAGGGTTGGGAGCTGGTAGTAACAATGGTTCACTGGAAGTTGATTACCAAACCTATGATCCAACCACCTGTCCTAAGGGCTGAAGACCAGCTCAGGACTCACTACTACCTCAGAGCTCTTCCTCACTGTCGTCCAAGTGTACAGAAACGTAAATGGTAAATCAAACTAGTTTCTATACATGTTCCACTTAGAATTTATGGCCAGAAACACAAGTGCAGGTTGAACAACCCTTATTCAATGTGTGTGAGCAGAGGGGTTTCAAATTGTACATCTTCTCAGATTTCGAAATACTTGCATAGAACATACTGATCGAGAAATCCCAAGTCAGAAATTCAAAATCAAAAATATCTACAAATATGAAGCTTGAAAATCATGTTTGGGCTCCAAACCTAGGAGCTGCATGTAAAAGTGTGTGCGTGCACACGTGTGTGTGTCTGTGTGTTTGGTGTTGCTTTACTTTGAAGTTTGAAATATTTCATACCTGGGAGTTAGGGAATTCTCCACCTGTAATTACCATGTATAGGCTGCTTTCAAACCCAGATGCCTCACTCCTTGCCCTAATCCCCTAGGTTACCTCACCTTCACTGCTCTCCCTCATAGGGGTCCCTTCCTTTGATACACTGACAGTCAAGTCAGCGCTGTCACCACAGCTGGGGTGCGTGGAGGCTTCCCGTGGGCCTCACATTTGCTTAGCCCACCGCAGCTCAGGAGCTACCTGCAGACTGACTGTGGAGCCCTCTCTTGCTAACCCATGGCCCATCATTGTGTCTATAACACGGTAACTTGTTCCATTTCTCCATATGACTCTCCAACTTCCCTGTGAATCAAAACAAGCTGGTGAGAAAGTGACAAGTGTAGCTTCCTGGCCTGCCTTGCAGAAGTGAGAGAAGGAGTTTAAATAAGTGTAAAAAATTGGCCTTTACATGACAAAATGTAAATGAGACTATTGTCCTACCAGGAATCTTGAAGCTGGTGTGTGTGTGTGTGTGTGTGTGTGTGAGAGAGAGAGAGAGAGAGAGAGAGAGAGAGAGAGAGAGAGAGATGCCTGTGTTTGTGGTATATATACATATATGTGCACATGGGAAGTCCAGAGGAAGACATTATATTTCTCCTTATTTGCCTGATACAGAGCTACTCACTAAGCCTGGAGCTCCATGTTTTTTTGTTTGTTTGTTTGGTTGGTTGGTTGGTTGGTTGGTTGGTTAGACTGGCTGACCAGGGAGCCGCTGCAGTCATTGAGCACTGGGGTCACAAGCATGAATGGCCATGCCTGGTGTTTGTTGTTGTTATTGTGGGAGCTGGAAATTGAACTCAGGCTCCATGCAGGCAAAAGTAGTCTCACCTGCTGAACCATCTCCCCAGCCCCAGCACCATTTTAGAAGACACTGAACGTAGCAGCTGCATTTTAGACGCACACAGCTGGGGGCCCCCACATCCTTTCGCCTTCCTCTCCCCCACAGGGTGCAGGGCCGTGGAAGAGGTGGGGCTCAGTCTGAAAAGCTTGCTGCTCCCAGGCTGGCTGCCCTTCTACGCCAAGGGAGGCAGCCAGCTGCTGTGGCTTTTTAGTTCTGAGAACCGAACCTGTCCTGGGTGATGGAGCTTTTCCTGGGGCTGTCCGTCCTTGGGGTTCTGCTTTCCATGGTGCGGAGCCACGCCAGAGCTTGACAGCCACCAGGAAGAAAGCACTTTGCTCCAGCATTTTCTAGCTTTTCTCCCTGGAGCCAGGAAGCAGCATCCCCATGAGGGCTGTGGTTCATCGCCGTGGAAGAGCCACACGCCGTCCTGTTGTCATAGATGGCTGACACAACTCATCTTTTCCTTGTATTTAGTGCCGTGCAGGAGTGTGGGAGTGCGTCCAGACGCGCAGCTGCTGTACTCACTCCCTGCTTCTTGTCACACGCCAGGCGTGGCGTCCGCACACAGGCAGTGTGACCGTTGCTCACTTCTCTCTACCACAGCACAAGCACAAGGCTGAGCTTTCCTCCCAGTGATTTTATTGAGCGGAATCCATTGTAGCGGACATGTTTGAGTCCATGACTGTTCACTGAAGAGTTGCTCTGGGCGGTGTGCACATGCACATCTGTGTCACACACAGGCGAGAGCTGCCGCACACCACGTGAGCTCCTCTGGGAGATCTAAGGACAACAGGGAAAGCAGAGGCACTAGCCTGGCCACTAGTTTTTGCCTCTTCTATGTTGTTCTCACTTTGTCACCCAAATAGTAAATTGGCAACAGAAAGAGGAGTATAGCCCTGAGCAGAGCAGCTGCCCAGAAGCCCCCAGAAGACCCGCCATCTGCCGCTCTCCTGCTGCCCGTGCAGGTACCACCATGGGAAGGGCCGACATCTTTCTATTCCCCTCAAAACCAGTCCCCAGGGTACAGTGACTGGCAGACAGATTTCCAGCTGCATCGAATCTGCTTGTTTGCCTGGCCTTGAATGCCACCTACTCTCAATTGCCTGGGACACAGTGGCCTGGTTCCCAAGGTCTGCGTAGTCCCCTGTGGTCTGTTCTTTTTTTTTTTTTTTTTTTTATTTGAGAGAGAGAAAGAGGCAGAGAGAGAGAGAGAGAGAGAATGGACATGCCAGGGTCTCCAGCCACTGCAAACGAACTCCAGATGCCTGCGCCCTCTTGTGCATCTGGCTTACGTGGGTCCTAGAGAGTTGAACCAGGGTCCTTTAGCTTTGCAGGCAAGCACCTTAACCACTAAGCCATCTCTCCAACTCGGTCTGTTCTTTTTGTTTCTTTGCCATATAAACTTTTAGCCTCATGGCTGATGGCCATTCATGTTGGTGGCTATCACTCTTGGTTGCCCACAGATATCTGATGCCTTAATGTCTCTCCCTGGTGAGGGCTTTTTTCGTGTTCAGGTGCCAGATTTTTTATCAGTTATAGCTGAGATTCCCCTGATGAAACAAATTGGCACTGGTCTTTGAGGTAGCATCCGGGGTTGCAGCCTTGGGGAGATGACTCCAGGGTCCTCCTGAAGCATTGATGGGAAGGAGGCTAGGAAAGTGCTTCTGGAGGAGGTTAGGGTTTAAATTTGGTTAGGGTTTAAATTTGTGGGTTTATGTAAGTCCTTGACTTACATAATCCCTTAGAGCCAAAAGGTGGAGAAAGTTGAATTCACTTCCAGGCTGGAACTAGATTCTCCCTTGCCCCTCATTCTCAGGCCCTCGGCCCTCAGCTGGCGCCCACCCTTGAGCTATCACACACTCAGACCTGCGGCCTGGCTTTCCTGGGTCTCCAGAGTGCCCGTGGCAGATCTGAGCCTTATAATTAATGTGAGTCAGTTCTTCACTGTGTGTGCACTAATAGGTAACTAATATGATAGTTCTGGGAAATAGATAATTCATGCTAGTCCTCTGGAAAACTCAGGCTTAGTCAAACATTGTACATTTATTTTAGACAGTAATAAGACAGGTGGACTATTGTCAAGATTTTAATTTGCTTAGTTAAGAACATCACATTAGTTATACATTTTATAAAGCAAACACAAATCTTTTGTTTACATTTATTAAAATTACAGTTTTATTTTAGTGTACACAAATTTTAAATGCATAGTTTATTATATATTTTAGTTTATTTAAAAATATTTATTTTATTTATTTGAGAGTGAGGCAAAGAGAGAGAGAGAGAGAATGGGCACACCAGGACCTCCAGCTGCTGCAAATGAACTTCATACATTTGCACCACCTTGTGTATTTGGCTTATGTGGGTCCTGGAGAATCACACCTGGGTCCTTTGGCTTTGCAGGAAAGCACCTTAACTGCTAAGCCATCTCTCCAGGCCTAGTTTATTTTATATTTCATCATTTTCTAAGTTTCTGAATTTGTAGTGTGTGGGGGAGTGTGTACCTAGATTGTATAGGGAGTGATGTGTTACGTGTGGTATGATGTGTTATGTACGCTTACACGGGTGCAGATGTGTGCACTGTGACGCGTTCCATGTGGTATGATGTGTTATGTGTGGTGTACGCACACATGGGTGCAGATGTGTGCACTGAGTGTAGTCATGCAGTCGTCAGAGGAGAGCTTTGGATGTACTACTCTATGCATCAGCCTTAACGTGGAGTTGCCACGTTCAGTTCGTGAGTCCGGTGATCCTCTGATTTGGGCTCCGTCATGGGCTGGGATTACAGAAGTTGAACCTCAGTGATCCCCTAGGTCAGCTTAAATGCAAAGCCATCTCCTTCACCCCGAGCTGTTAACTTGTTCCAGCTTCTTCCCCACTGTGGCCTGTCAGGGGATCCGTGTGGTGGGTGCCTGACGTGCTGCAGGGCTATCGTCTCCCCACTCTGCACAGGACATAGTAAAGCAGCACCTCTCCTCTGCTCGCTCCACAGCCAGAGGAGTGGGGAGGGCTTGGAGGAGGACCAGGCTCCTATCTGCGCTCCTGCTGTTGAAAGTGAAGACAGGGAACTGAATAGCTGCTCTCAGGGGTGGCAGAAACCCTCTGCCCTAGCTCCCTGCCAAGAGGGTCAAAGGAAGTCAGGTAACTTAAAAGGTTGACTGGAAATGTCAACACTCCCTTCTCAATGATTGAGAACAACTTTATAGCCATGAGCAAAGACAGAAGATCTGAACACCAGAAGCTAGTAGGACCCGCTCTGGATTCATGGAACATTTAGGCCACCAGAAGCAGAAATCACATACTGAAAAAACCCATGGAATATGCCTGTGGATGGTCCGTGTGCTAGACAGCCCACCAAAACTAATGCAGACATGATGGAAACCAACTGGAAAGCAACACGTGAAGGATGAAAGGAAGATTCCCCAAGCCACTAAGTAGCACTCTTCTAAATAATGGTACTTTTAGAGACAAATCTACAAGAAGAAAGAAAGAAAAATATTGAGAATTTTGAAAGACAGAAAATCAAGTATGCTTGACATAGTTAAATCACACCAAAGTGATGTTGATAACACCAAATATGCATGTCAGGGAATAATTTCTTAAGTCATAACCAGTTTACACTCCAGAATGTAGTAGAAACATCAACCCAAAGAAAGCAAATGGATTGTTGTGTCAAAGGAAGAAACAGAGGTAGAAGAAAATCAATAAAATCAATGACGCAAAGCTGGTTCTTTGAAAGAAAAAAAAATTAAGGCATTGTCTCACATTAACCCAGGCTGACCTGGAAGTCACTCTCTAGCCCTAGCTTGTCTCAAATTCTGGCAGCCTTCTAAGTATGGAGTGAGCCACCATCCCTGGCTTGAAAATATTGATAAAAGTGACAAATCTCTAGCAAGAGTGACAAAGGAACAAAGAGAGAAGACATAAACAGCCAATTATAGGAACAAATAAAACGGGCTGTCTCTGTAGACCCTGGCAACGTAGAGAAGAAGCACGGGGAACACTGAAGACAACTGTCACACGTGGTCTTCATGTGTGACACAAGATGGACCAGTAATTCAGAAAGCACAGCCACCTCCCTTCACCCACTGTGAAACACATCATTTCAACAGACCTATCAAGGAAAGGAATTTGAAACCTTAAACCCCTTCCCCCAAAATTCCCTCTTCCAGATGGTTTAACTGGAGAACTCTACTGAATGTTCAAAGGAAAAGTAACACCATCTTTACAGTTTTATGGAGAAAATAGAAGACAGAACATTTCCAAATTTGTTTTCTAAAGCTAGTATTACCATGATGACAAGCCCAGAGAATGCTTGTAACACACACACAACCCATACCCACCTACACACATACACACACACAAACACACACTCATACAGAGAGAGTACTAGGGGTAAGTCTCTCTCAGGAATAGAGGTGCAAAGACAATTGAAAGATATTACCAACCAGAATTCAGTAATATGTCAAAACAACTGTTTGTTTGCTTCATGTCTGTCAGTATTGTAAATCCTTGAAAATTGTTCATGGCAAACCATCACAAAGGAGGCGAGTCATGATGTCATGTCGATGGGCACAGAGAAGTCATGGTATGAACCTCAGCATCCACAGACGACTGGCATGCAGTGACAGGCAATGCTGGAGGAGAGCACAGTACCCAGCAGGCCTGTGCTAGCCAGGAGGGTGAGAACTGAATGCTTTACTTCTAAGGCCAAAAAGACGGCATGGTTGTTGGCTCTCACCTCTGTATCTGCATAGCGTTGGAAGTTCTAGCAAGTCTAACAAAACAAGAAAGGAAATTAAAGACAGATTGGAAAGGAAACAATAAACCCATGCTGTTTATTCAAGACATCAACGTCAGTGTATAATTTCAAGAATTCCATTGAAGCAGAAGAAACCCATAGACATAATAAATGAATTCAACACAATCACAAGATATACTATGAGAACAACAACAACAAAAAATTCGGGGGCTAGGAGGATGGTTACACAAGCTTGATGGCCTGAATTCATTTGCTCAGAAGCCACATAAAGCCAGACACACCGTACAAGATCTGTAATCTCCATGTGCCTACAGAGAGAAGGGAGGTGGAGATAAGAAGATCCCAAAGTTCATGGGTCTGCTTCCCTGCAGTGTATAGCTGCAGACAAGCAAGGCCGTGCATCAAAACAAAATGTGGTCATTTGAATAAAATGCCCCCTCCCTCCGTAGGCTCATATGTTTTGAATACTTGGTCCCCAGCTGGTGACAAACTAAAAGCTGCTGGGCCTTTGGAAGGTGGAGACTTGATAGAGGAGGAGTGTCAGTGGGGCAGGCCTTGGGACTTTGATAGTCCAGCCAACTGGCTGTTGAGAAATAGCTTACATTTGTCTCTTCCTCCTTACAAGATACGAGGATTCAGATGTCTGAAATGGTATGCTTCCTCCATCTTGATAATGCTGCCCCTGGAGACTGCAAGCTGAAATAAACCGTCTCCTCCCATAAGTTGTTCTGGTGGGTATTTTTCACAGCAATGAGAATGCAATGCTGAGGTGCAGACCAACACTTGGGGTTGCCCTCTGACCTTCATACATGTACTGCAGCTCATATGCAGTCCTTCACACACAGAAACACACACGCGCACAGTTAAAAGAGAAAAGCCTCATGCATATGTGCCAGCAATGGACACTGATATGAACATGATAGCATTTACAATTGCTCATGAGCTATACAATCTCTAAGCCTAACTAAATCTCTGACTAAAGCACGACAATAGCTGTGGTGACCTGAACTAGGGTGTCCCTGTAAACTCATGAGTTCTGAATGCTCAGTCCCCAGTTGATGGTGATTTTAGAATTGGAGCCTCCTGGAAGAGATTTCTTGTTGGGGGCTGGGCTTATGGGTGCTATAGCCAACTCCTCGTCAGGGTTTGGCACACTCTCCTGCTACTGTTGTCCACCTGATGTTGGCCAGGAGGTGATGCCCACCCTCTGTTCATGTTAGATTTTGTTTTGCTATCATGGAGTTCACCCTCAAGTCTGTAAGCCAAAATAAACCTCTTTTTCCCACAACCTGCTTTTGTTCAGGTGATTTCTACCAGCAGTGCAAACCTGACTGCAACAGTAAAGTGGTACCAAGGAGTGGGGTTGCTGATAAACCCCTGATTGTGTGGGTTTGGCCTTTTGGAGCTGATTTTCAAGAGGGAGGTGGAAGAATTTGAAACCTTGGCCTAAGAGATGTCTTGCAGTGCTGTAAGTACAGCCTGATTGACTATTCTGGTCAGAGTTGAAAGACCTTAATGAAATAAGAACTATGGATTATGAGGGTTGGTTTATGAAGGTGAGAAAGAGCTTTGCTTAGATTGGGCTAGCAGTTTGTGTGAGAAGCTTGCTGTTATGCCCGTGTCCTGAGAAGTTGTACAGGGTTGCTTTACATAGAAATGAACTGGTGTGAGCAGGATATGGCACAGAAAGAAAAAGTCTTTGGGTGAACTGCTGCCCATTCAGCTGCAATTGAGAGATTACAACCATTAAGATTGGGCCAGCTGACCTGCACTGGAGTAATAGGAAGAATGTAGACTCTTGAAGGGGACTGAGTGTTCAAGGAGAGTCCTGTTCTCCAAAGTCTTCTTTATTCCTCCCTGGATTAACAAATTGGCACCCTACCTGGTATTGTGGAGTATAAGAAATGCAGGAAAGAGAGGGTCACTGAGTTTGCAGCATGATCTTCTGTTTTGGAAATGGCCATGGGCAGTGTGAAGCAGGTTTGCTGGATGCCTACTTGGAGACCCTATGGGGCCATGAGGATGAACCGTGACTTGCAGTTGAGACCCAGTGGAACTGCTGAGACCACAAGATGGCTGCTAAGGAGAGCTGCTGCCCTCGATGAAGTTTTCCAGGACTGTGAGTAGCCTAGCTGGAGGGGCGGAATTGGAATGCCAGAGACTTGTTGCTGGTTAAAATTACCAGACTTGGAGAGTTGTCACTGAGTAGAGTTGTTGGATTTAGAATTTGAGTTTAATGTTTGCCCTGGTTGTTTTAAATCTTGTATTGGTTGAATATTTCTTTGCTATGCCCAATGCCATCTTTTGCAGTGTGAATGTTTATTCTGTGCCATTTTGGGTTTTGGGGATCTTTTGGTATTATGGCTCAGTTAAAAGATCTTGGATTATGTGAATGTTTGAACATCATTGGGATTGATAAAAACTATGAAGACGTTTAAAATTGGACTGAACGCATTGCATTTTATATCATGGATGTTTATCAGTTTATGGGGTCCAGGAGCAGAATGTGGTGATTTGATTCAGTTATTCCCCATAAACTTAGGTGTTCTGAATGTTAGGTTCCCAGCTGATGGAGATTTGGGAATTAACGCCTCCTGGAGGGAGTGTATTGTTGGGGGTGGGTTTATGGGTGTTATAGCCAGTTTCCCCTTGCCAGAGGAGTGTAGACAGAATCTTTAGAAATATATTCAGTACAACATTCAGGAATGGCCTCTGAGTAAGCAGGAAATGATTTCAGTAATGGTGCCTGGTTCTTGCCAACTTTTACGGTTATGTCAGGACAGAGTGACCTCAACTTTCATTCGTTTTCCAAAAGTGAATTGGAGTGGGTCACAGCTGTGCTCACCTTGTCTTGGCCAGGTGGTGAAACGTCCTAGTAAGACTTGGTGTTTGTTCCTTTTTTGGTATGCAGATAATTTTTATGTGTGCTACCTCACGCTATGGACACTATGGTAAACTGTCTTTACTGCCACTTTACTGATTAAAAATAGAACACTAGAACATTAAAGGACTCGCCAAAGTCCACATAGATCCAGAGGGGATTAGAAGGATGCGTTGCTTTTATTCCATGGCAGCAGTGCGAACTGCTGTTTGTAAAGCAGGACGCACAGAGGCTAAACTTCTGGGTTTCAGCTTCTCACTTCCGCATCGGAGGCGTTTGGGCTGTTCGGTTCTTCACTGTGGTGCCGGTCCAGTGTACTGCAGGAGGCTCAGCAACAATGTATTGCGCTCCTCAACCACGTCAAACAATATGTGTCCGGATACTCCCAAGGGGAGACGGAGGTTAAGAGTGGTGATCTAATGTGTAGGATAATTCAGAGCTCACATTATAGTACTGGTAGTCCTTTGATTCAATGAAGTGGATAACCAGGTCACACTTTTATTTCATATGAAAGTCTTGAATCTTTGACATTGTCCCTCAGCCCATCTTCAGGCCCAGAGTCATGGACACTTGGGGATCTATAGGCTGTCTGGAGAGTTCTGTGCTCTTTCAACTCCTAGGATGTCAAGAAATGAGCACTCGTTTAGTATGTACTTCTAGGAGGACATAATGGACACTGATTTAAAAGCCATGTGAGCAGCGTGACAGACAGGGACAACTCAGCTGGCCTCTCCTGTAAAGACTGCAAGCTCTCTCTCAGGGTTTTCTTCTGTTCAGTTCCCTCTTTCTGCCATCTGTCTGTCCTTTCTGAAACTAACTGGCAGAGTGGCTTAAATCATCCATACCCACCTGAGGAGTCTCTATCAGGGGTGATCTTGCAATGAAATGTCAGTGGTGATCTGCCTACCTGGTTCCATACTGGTCCACTTAGGACAAAGGACATACTGATTAAGGTGATGCTCTGACCACCGTGTTGTAGCCTCAGATGTTCCTCCAAAGAGCAGATATTGAAATTCATAAGACTATTTTTTTAAAAAGCTATTTATTTATTTATTCACTGTATTTATTTGAGAAAGAGAGTGAGAGAGAGTGAAAGAGGCAGATAGAGAATGAACATGCCAGGGCCTTCAAACTCTGCAAACAAACTCCAGATGCATGGGCCACCTTGTGCATCTGGCTTACATGGCTCCTAGGGAATCAAACCTGGATCAGTTGGCTTTTCAGGCAAGCACCTTAACCGCTAAGCCATCTCTCCAGCCCTGGTAAGACTTTTGATGAAAGTACAGCTGGTCTGTCTTCTCATCACATTGGGCATCCATGCTTAGCTCAGACAGGAGAGGCAGCAAAACACCTTCTTTGTTCAAACGTCAAGTCTCCCAGCCCACAGTGGACAGAACCCAGAAAGGAAAGCTTCTCAGAGTCATTTGTTAATCCCTAAAGAGGAGCATTTTCCCATGTGTAACTCAGAGCTAATTGTTTCCCTGTTCTCTTCATTTTAAACACTTCCGATTACCTGACCCAAGTGTTCTAACAAAGCCATGAGAATGAATTGGATTTCCCAAACTGAAACCAACCTTCACTCCCAAGGTTCCAGGGACTTTCTGGTTGGTTTAGTACGCTTTATGAGCTGGTTGGAGTGAGAAGGGAGGATTCACGGATGTAGTCTAAGGATAGAAAGACTTCTCAATACTGTGTGCTCTTCGCCTTGGGGATCAGAGGAGACAGTAACATCAGAGCTGGAGAGGTGGCCCTTGTTTAAAATGAAAACATGCAGGTGATACTTTCAACTTGGATATAATATGAACTCTGAAGTATGATGTTTCATTCATGAAGAACTGAAAAAAACCAACTGAATTAAGTTATATTTTAAATGAATTTATTTTCATGGTCATGGTTACTCCTTAGTAATTATGCTATTTTTCTCTTATTACAGGTAATGTATGAAATTGATGGAGCAGTTGAAAAAAATAAAGACTCCCTTTCACAGAATCTTTTATTTGTAATGAAAAGTAAGCTGATTTTTTTTTTCTCCATACACTTAGTACAGTGTCATGCTTTCCTTATTTCTGGAGCTCTGAGCATTTTCCTGTGAAATACACTACCACCTCATGGATATTTGAAATATCACTTATATTCTTACACCCAGGGTAACAAGGAAAGGAGGCTGCCGCACTATGCATTGGCCCAGGAGTCCAGCAGAAACCATAGTTTGACTAAGCTATTAGTAGATAGGGTGGCAAAACGCCTTCACTATTCTAGTGGTGTGGCTAGGAAAAGGCTGTGAAGACTTATGAAAGAGAGCATGGCTTCCCAAGTCATGCAACCTCGGCAGGGCGGGTTTCATTAGCTGCGGTGGCTCTGCAGCAGATTGACGGGGGTATCTTGTTCTCAGTATTAATGCTCACTACGTACAAAGAGCTGATCAAATTTTACATGGGCATATATAAATTCATTGACTTTTACTTAGTGAGTATTAATACTTTATGTATATTGGCTATAATTGAATACTATGCTAACTATATTATAAATTGATATGTACTGTTATCATATGTATCATACATATAATTCTGTCTTCTCCCATAATTATTTTCCTAATACTATCTCTGTGGTGATTCACACTTTTCTAACAACTACTTAAGCACAGATATAAAATGTTAAAGCATGTTTTTCCCAGAATAAGAGGCACAAACCAGCCTTTCATGAAATGGCTAGTGCCTTTGAGTTGGAAGACAGACATCAATTCCCTTCTGAATGAAAAGCATTCCTGCCTGTGGTGCAATTTGGATACACTTTTCACAGGAGGCCATTCTTCTTATATCTCAGAATGTGGTCATTGTAGTTCTGTCCACTGATACTCTCCATGAAAACATGACTGAGACAAAATCAGGCCAAAAGGAAGAATTGAAGCATGGACCTTATTTATTACATTAGAATTTCTTCCTTCTAGTTTACATTTCTGTGGACTTTTACATGTTATTGCACTTCTCTTTCAGTCTTAATTTGTACGAAGTCGTAAGAAGTGTATATGTGAGAAATCAGCACAATATTTTCCTTGATCTTTTATTTTATGGATATAGAACACATGTATATATTTTAAGTGTGAGTATTTGTCATAGTGTTGTAATTTAGCATACCTAACTGTTAAAGTCATTTTTTTTTTGTCTGAACTTGCTAACAGGCTATAGTATAGTAACCCACAGGTTATTGTTTTGTTCTCAGCAAAGGACCAGATATGTGATGTAACCTTAGAGATCTGTGCACCTGATAGACATTTACAGTGAAGGGAGATAGACCAAGTATTTCAGGTTCTGGGAGCTATGGCATCGTTACTGCAGTTCCCCCCCTCTTCTGGAGTAACATGACAGCAGCTTCCCATCATGCAACGATAACACAGCTGTCCTCTAAGAGAAAGTAATTTGCAAGCACATGCAGTGGGCTGTACTTGGCTCACAGACCATAGTTGGTCACATTCCATCATACAAGAAACATGGTCATGGTAGTGGCATCTGAACCAGAAAAATATCTTGATGCTATAAGAAGTTTTTAATGAGAAAGAGTTGAAAAGTGCCTGCATCTCAGATTACTAGAATATGGCTTATACTAATAATCTAAGTTCACACATACCTTAGAATATCTCAATGCCATGGAAGGTTTTTATGAAGAGTTGACAGTACATTAATTGCAGTTTACCAGAATATGGCTCATTGATATGGTGCTAATAATCTATTCAAAGTTCATATAAACTTTATCCACTGCACCCTAGTGTCTTTTCTAGCAGTTTCTTACAAATTCAGAGAAATTTATTCTTTAGTTACTTTATTCTTGCACACTTCTCCAAATTTTCATTGTCTTTATTGAAATAAAAAAAGGTAAAAATTCAGGGCAACTTACTTTGAGCAATATCTATGAATTTGGAGTTACTAGATATTTCCTCATGTTAGAAGCAGTTGATAAATTTTTGCCAGGAGCCCCACAGAGGTGGTGAAGAGTGCACAGCACGGCGCTGAGGGACGGTGTCTTCTGGAACATGGGTGGCGCCGTGCTGTTCTCTTCCTCACTTGTTTCTGCTGGTTTGTACTTGCTATTTTTCTTCATTATTGAAAAATAATCTTGAGAAAGTGATTTGAAACTTTATAAAACAGTATATTCCATCACATTTTCACCCATTGCTTTTATATAGATTAATTATTCTGGCTTCAATCAAGGCTTTCTTTTATGGCTGTGGAACCCAATTTTTTAAAATTCTATTTTATTTTTTTATTTATTTGAGAGAAAGTGGGAGGGAGAGAGAGAGAGAAAATGGGCACACCAGGGCATCTATCCACTGTAAATGAACTCCAGATGAATGTTTCCCCTTGTGCTTATGTGGGTCCTGGAGAATCGAACTGGGATCCTCTGGCTTTGCAGGCAGATGCCTTAACCACTAAGCAATCTCTCCAGCCCTGTGGAATCCAATTTTCCCATCAGCAGTAGAACTCTACTATAATACTCCTATTTTCCTTTGTTAATTAACTGTTCATTTACTATATTCAGTAAATCATAATTGATAGTATCATTATTTCAGTGCAAAAATTGGCAAGGATGGCCAGGAAGATCCCCCCGTCACCACTGGCCAGTACATCCTTACATATGATTTTCCAAACCTCTTAGAAGATTTTCTTCCTTGCTCAGAAATAAGCAGTTTGACTGGGCATGCCAGCACACACTTTTAATTCCAGTACTTGGGAGGCAGACATAGGAAAATCACCATGTGGTCAAGGCCACCCTAAAACTGCATAGTGAATTCCAGGTCATCCTGAGCTAGCGTGAGACCTTACCTTGAAAAACCAAAAAAAAAAAAAAAAAAAAAAAAGTTTGTTCAGGAAAACCTTGTGTGTCTTAGAAGAGAGTGATAATGATGAATGTATGTCAGGGTCTAAGGTTGGGAAAGTTCATTGCTGTTGTGATAGTGGTTTGCTCTTAAGCCTATTCAGAACTGAGATGTTTGTGATATACAGGTAGATAATACATAGATATGTGGCCGTGTACTAAAACTTAAAAATTTGTCATGGAATTTAGAATTATATCCCAACACTACAGAGCTCTGTCATGATTGTGCCTTCCACAATAACATCTCCTTCCCTGGCAGCTCTCTTCTTCATACTGTGCTTGTCTACTGAAGGCATGGCAGAGATGCTGATAGATAGATAGATAATAGATGGATGGATATGTAGGTCAATAGATGAGATAATAGCTAGAAGATAGACAGGTAGTAGATATTTTCAATGTGTGGAAATGGTGTAGATCAAGTCGCTTTGCTGCTCAGCACTAAGCACCTGAAGGGCTAAGTGTGGTCCTTAGTGACTTAGGCTCCTCATGTCACATTTTAGTTTGGCAGTAATCTTCAAGGTAGAAACAGTTGTCATTTTATTTTTAAAATTCCACCTTGGCTCAAAAATTATTTATAGGTGTCAGTAACATAAGGTCTTTAACCACCATGTCAATTATAGAAGCTCTTTAGCCACTATATATGTTGTTTTCACTATGCTACTGCAATTTATAATCAAAAGTTCATATACCCAAACCCCAACTTCACTTAGAATAGCTAAGCAAGGAATCTGTACCCAGGCCCTCAGATCTGCGTAGCCTAATGTCAAACACACACACACACACACACATTGCCTTTAACTTTGCAGTTTTAAATTAGGTCAGAAGGTGGGGAAGATTTTTGGCCCTTCATTAACATACAAAACAGATGCAAGCAGATGATGCAGTTTCTCCACAGGTATGTAAGTATCACTCAGAAACAGGCTCAACTGGAAAAGTGTTTTCCTGGGTGGTTATTTTCCTGCAGTGGGAAATTGCTACCAAAACACATAACTTTTCATGATTGGGTCAAGTGCCCATGTGGTCTGAGCTGGTAAGATTCAGGGCAATTAACCAGAAGAGCACGAAGTGCCACTCTTTAGGAAGCAGAAGCCAAGGGCTCAGGTGGACCAGGACTCCAGCCATGTGCAAGCAAGGCTAGAATCTCCCAAGGGGACGAATTTGTGATGGAAAGAAAATGGGGCCATAGGAAAAAGTAGACTTCTCAATCCCCTCTACCCAGGTCATCTTCCATAAGATGGTCGGTGTGGTTAAAGTATTCCATGAAGAATAATCCTGATGTCCAATTCATAATTTTAATGCCACTGACATTTATTTATTTCTAGCTAGTGAAAATGTTGTGGTCAGTCATTTGTTCCAGTCAAAACTGTCACAAACGGGATCCCTGATGTCTTCCTATCCTTCCTGTAAATTCCGAGGACATAAAACTACCCTGCTCAGTAAGACAGTGACAGCTTCTTCAGTCACTGGAGTTAACAAGAATTATCTAGAACTTAGTAAGGTAAGAGTTCTTAACGTACTTTTTTTTGTTTCTAAGTTTGCTTAGTATGTTTCCTTTTTGTTAAAGTATAACTTTTAATATAATAGAACTGTATTTTTTATTTAATAGAGAGAATAAAGGGAAAGACACCTTCCTGAGATGTAACTGTCTGGCACAGAAGACAGCACAGAAAGTTCCATGCAAATCCAGTAGTGATCCTATTGGTTGTCTGTGTGACATGTTGTTTATTTATCATCTCAGTGACTATCATTTTTAGTGAATGGAAAGTAACTTGGGAGCAAAAGGCATGGAGAGATAATCTCCAGCAGCTTATATTGATCTGATCACTTCTAAGTGTTGAGGTCTATAAATAATAAATTTCCATTTCTCATATTTTTAAGGCACTACAATACTTTTTAATGTGTATTTGTAACTTTTTAGTATATTTTGGTAGTGCTAATCATTGCATGTATTTATTCCACAGATGATCAGTTATGCTTACAACCATTTCTCACTCCATAAAGATTTGTTTCAAGTCAGTGAAGAAACCTTCATGCAGTACTTTACATTTCTTTTTGTAAATATTTTTTAGAATTTATTTTGAGAGAGAGAAAGAGAAGCAGATAGAGAGAATGGGTGTGTGGAGCCTCTAGTCACTGCAAATGAACTCCAGATACATGCACATTAAATGGGTACTGGGGAATCAAACCAGGGTTCTTAGGCTTTACAGACAAATGCCTTAACTGCTAAGCCATCTCTCCAGCCCACTTTACATTTCTTAAGCTTCAAATGCCGTGATGTAAGCAAGTGTCCTTGCTTGTTTCTACCAAAGTGTAGAGGATGAGCTGTGCCATTGGACAAAGAGTAGAGGATGAGCCATGCTGTTGGACATGGGGTAGGAACCATCTTGACAGAGCACTTGTCACCATATGCTGGTGTGTTTGGATCTTCACATTCCAGTTAAAATGAAAGCAGCATTCAAAATGATGCCTGCTTAGAAGTGTGTGTGTGTGTTTAACTAACAGGTCCTAGAATCAGAGACTCATTGATGTTCTTGTCCCAGAAGGAGATATCACAGGGATTCCATCTCTGTGCCTATGAAAATGACATATTTGCATTTAAAAGACAAAGTGCAACCTTTTGTAGGAAAGGCTTTGTTCCTGAGGGTTTTATACCCCTTCTGGCCCTTCTTTCTCAAATGCATTTCAAATATAGAGTTAAGAAATAACCCAACCCCTAAGCTGTAATTCTAACCTCAGTTATTATACATTGCAAGGCCTGGGTGGCATTAGGCTTCCCCTAAAGGACGAGAGAAGGGAGAAAATTGACAGTAGTTCCCCCACTGAGAAAGGGAAGCAGCATGTTCCCCTCCGAGGGTGGAGCTGTTAGGAGCACTGCGTGTTCTGCTCCTCATCTTCCTTACCTTTCCCCTCCAGCCCCTCATCCTTGCACACCCACTCCGGGCCAGCAGAAGGGAACTTTGCCTACTCTGTGAGCACAACTCCTGGCAGAGCCTTTGCAGACAGCCTGATCCTGGGCCAGTCAGTTCACCTTACATCTCCTTGTCAGCTACAATTAATCAGCACTGTGGACAGTGCATCCTAACAGAGGGAATGAGCTCCCCTCATCACGGAGTAACCAAATTGATTTTACCAGAATTTTCTCTTACATCTTTTGATGTTAAGAGAAATTATTTCAGATCAATAGACATGTCAGCCTGTGAAGTGTCAGAAGGCGTTCATGGGTGGGGCTTCTTTTCTGCCCTGCTGGGATTCGATTCATTTGTGAGTGAGGTTTCTCTCCTCCCTGCTGGGATTTAATTCATTACCTTCTTCCTGTTCTTCCTCCACTCAATGGCCTCATTTCCACTGATTTTTTTTTAAAAGTCTCCATTATCGTTTATTCTGCATTGCACATACTATTTTCTTCCCAAGAGCTGTGTTTAATTATTTATTGGAGGAAACAATCTATTGTCAATATTTACAGATCAGTAACATTAACCCACTCCCTTTAGCAGTTTAAAAGAAGGAATAAACAAAAGGAAAGAAAAAAATGAGTAAGAAAAAGTGTCCAACCCATCTATGCACAATGTGTGATAATTGTGTGAATTTTAAAATTATTTTTATTTATTTAATTCAGAGAGAGAAAGAGGCAGAGAGAGGGAGAGAGAGAATGGGTGCACCAGTGGCTCCAGCCACTGCAAACCAACTCCAGATGCATGTGCCCCCTTCTGCATCTGGCTTACGTGGGTCATGGAGAATTGAACAGGGATCCTTTGGCTTTGCAGGCAAATGCCTTAACCACTAAGCCATCTCTCCAGCCCATTGTATTGAATTGTATGAAATTTAAGAGAAAAACTCAGAACTGTGAAAACATCATCTTTATAAGATAGAATCCCATCCTTTGCTGCCTTTCATCATCCATGATGAGCATTTGCTAAAATATCTGTGATGCTGTAGTGAGCTTACTGACCCAAAACTAGGACTATCCAGATCTGTGTGTGTTCTCTCAGATGAAGATGGGGACAGATATGTAAGTCTGATTTAAAGGACACCCTATGCTAAAGAGCTAGTAGCAATGTTTGTTTCTTTTTTTTTAATTTTTATTAGCATTTTCCATGATTATAAAATATATCCCACGGAAATTCCCTCCCTCCCCCCCACAATGTTTCTTTTATATATACATTTGTGTGTGTGTGTGTGTATGTGTGTGTGTACATATATATAACTTACTGTTAAATTTACTTGAGAGAGAAAGAGAAGGTACATGAAAGACAGCATGCACCAAGTTACTGCAAAGCTACTGTAAAGAAGCATGTGCCACCTTGTGCATCTGACTTACATGGGTCCTGGGGAATTGAACCTGGGTCTGTAGGTTTCACAGGCAAGCACCTTAATCTCTAAGCCTATTCTCCAGCTCAAATGGTGTGTCTTTATGCATAGCTGCCTGTTTCCCTCACTCTTTATTTCTACATATTTGTAAGTTTAGTTAAATGGATGCAGGACCCTAATGCCTAGATTTTCTGCTTTAAACCAAAATCTGGTAAAATGAAAAATTCCTCTCCCTCTCCCTCCCCCCCCCTCCAGTTATGGAAAAAGAAGGGAACTTCAACATTCCTTCAAAGACTGAAACGAAGAGATCCGATCACCACAGCATCACAACTCAGGGTTAGTGACATTTCCAGACTCAAAAACAGTGTGTTTGTATCAAATATGAAGGGTTTACATGGGATTTTTTTTCCATTTTTGAAACCTTGACTGATTTCTAAAAAATAGTACACACATATGTAAGTGCATGTGTGGCACACAAAACATCATGGAGGGATGGCAGATCTGCATTGAGAGCTGCATGCTGTCTCTGCTCATGGTGTCCTCTGGAGAGTCAATTGTTTCCTTGTTTTCACAGAAATCGCTGGCGGACATCACTGGGAAGCTTCAGAGGTGCAGCCCACACTTCATTCACTGCATCAAACCCAATAACTCACAGTTGCCAGATGTGTTTGATCACTTCTACGTGTCTGCTCAGCTGCAGTATATCGGGGTGCTGGAGCTGGTGAAGCTGGTCCGCTGCGGGTTCCCAGTTCGTCTGTCCTTCTCAGCATTCCTGTGCAGGTCAGTACCTCACTCCAAAGCCAGTACTCTGTCCGCCGTGTGGAGACACAGGGACAGCGCTGCAGCTGGGTCCTTCTAGCTTCCTTTGGGGCATAGCTTTCTGTCTTTCTGTTCTTGAGAACGTAAGAGTGTGGCATGCAGTGAGGCTCACTGATAAAGCTTACTTAATGAGGAGCAGATGTCACCACTGTCACCTCCTTGGCGTGAGTGTGTGGACTTAGAGGTTCATAATAGTATGACAAATTTGCAGAGCATTGATTTCTTAGAAGATGGCATATGACTACTTCCTCCCTTATATGAGCAAACTATAAATCAAATCAGGCTCCGGCAAGCAACATTGGTGGACATGACATTTGCCTCTTATTTTTGTGGATAAAGTATCACTGGAGCATGTTCACATTGTTGTTTGTAGCCACTTTGCACTGCAGTGGTGATACAAAGGATGATTCCTGGAAAATATTTGTAAAATGTTTATTCTTGGGCCCTGTGGAGAAGAAGTTTGTTGACACCAGTTTTGGAGAAATTTTGACCAGAAGTACCCAACGCCCAATGAAATGATTCCAAGGAGAACCTTGGGGAACAAGGCCCTGTCTCTACAGATGTGAGCCAAACAATCTCCCAAGAACACGTACACCTGCCCCCAAACACCACAACTCTTTCTGGCTATGTTTCTACTCATAACTATTTTTATTTCTCTATAAACCTGACTTTGGCCAATATAAAGAATCTACCTTAAAGAAATCAGTTGATAAACATTAATTTGAGACCTCTGTGAAGGTGTGAGCAGCGTTATTGTGAACACCTCTGAGACATAAGTACAGGTGACGTTGTTCCGGTGTGAGAAGAGGTGTTAGTGGACCCTCTGTGTCATAAGTACAGTGATAATGTGCAGGAATGACATGTGGTTTCCTGGATGCCTCTGTGACATAAAAACCGTCTGTGTCTATGTTATTAATAACAAGTCAGGTGTATTTCATGCATTTTCTTGTTCATTTATGTGAGAGGGTTTATTAGATAGCCTCGGGCTGCTAGGATTAACTTCCAAATTTAAATCTTCACTTAAATAAGTCTTTCATCCTTAGCCAAGCACATCATTCTACTACAGATTTAGCCTTGATCAAAATATCTGGGCATGGGCAGCAGAACACAGCCAGCTCTTATAACAGTAGCCCAGTTCCAACAAGTCCTCTGCCGTCTTTCCTTCCCCTTAGAAGTTCGTAAGCCTCCAAATACAATTCTCTCTGCAGTTAGTGTTTTCAGACTCCCATCAGAATCATCCATAAAACTTGGGTTACTGCTCTGGAAGACATCTTTAGTTGCAAGTACTAAGTCCATGCCCATTCCTCCAAAATAAGAGTTCCAAAACACCAAAATCCACATGGTTAGATTTATCATTGCATCAACTCTGCCCATTCATTGTTACCAATTGTGTAGCAAATAGCCTTGGGTTATAGGCATGAACTTCCAAACCTGGCACAGTTATGGAAGAAGGGAATTATTGAAGCTTACAAATCCAGGGGAAATTCCATAATGGCAGAAGAATTTGACCCCCTTCCACAGGACCAAGCCGAGAGAGAAAAGCCAAAAGCAGTCACCAGCAGCATAGAGAAGCACACTTCAAGAACTCCAGGCAGAACTCAGTCACTCTGCATATCTCAGGTTGGAATTCACATCTGCCCATAGTGACACCTCTTCCAGCCAGGAGGCAACAGATCTAAATTACAGTGTTTAATAAACTCCTGAATGGATTGGGAAACATCCATTCAAACTACCACAGAAGGTTTTAGACTCATAGTATCAGAGAAGCTCTGCATTAAGTGACCCCTCCTAGCATGACTTCTGGCAACTTTGTTTTTCTTTCTAACTCCTATTCCAGCAAGTATGCATCTCAATCACTATATCCTGGAAGAACAGGACCAGAATCAAGCTTTGTGTGGATGTTTTATGTCATCATGATTAGAGGATGACTTTATATTTGCTTTTTGTCTTTATATATGTAGTCTAGCAGAGCCAGCCTCAATTAAATTAGAACGTGAAACTAACCTTTTGAAATTAAATACAGATTTCACGTCTGTGCAACCCTTAATATACTACATCTGTTCAGCAAGGACCATCTTTTAGTGACCAGGCTTTTTTTTATTTTTTTAAATATTTTATTGTTATTTACTTATTTGAGAAAGGGAATGAGGCAGAGACAGAGAGAGAGAGAGACAGACAGAGAGAGGGAGAGAGAGAGAGAGGGAATGGGTGTGCCAGGGCTTCCAGCCACTGCAAACAAACTCCAGATGCATGTGCCACCTTGTCCATCTGGCTTACTTGAATTCTAGGGAATCGAACCAGGGTCATTTGGCTTTGAAGGCAAGTGCCTTACCTGCTAAGCCATCTGTCCAGCTCCCATGCTTTTGCGTTTTAGGCACTAAATAAATGCCTTCCACAAGAACATTGCACCATAGAGTAATAGCTGCTCAATGTAAAGTAATATATTTACATATCAGAAATGATAGCCATACTTTTGAATGGATATTGTATCAAAAGGAGTAATCAAGCCGGGCATGGTGGCACACACCTGTAATCCCAACACTTGGAAGGCAGAGGTAGGAGGAGTTCTGTGAGTTTGAGGATAATCTGAGACTACATAGTGAAGTCCAGGTCAGCCTGGGCTAGAGTAAGACCCTCCCTTGTAAAACCAACAAAAAAAATGTATTCAATATGGAAAATGATGTTTGTGAAGAAATCTTTGCATTTCTTTCAACTGTCTCTTCTTTGAAAGAAATGTGATTTCTTCCAATCATTATTCTCGATGACTAGTCAGGAGAAGGGTGCCAGCTTTTTCTGTGGCAATTGGTCACTGTCACTCTGAGCTGAAGGATCACCTTCCGGGGAATGCGACAAAGACAGTGGCCAATCAATATTATTAGTTTCTGTAGAATCAGGACAGTCAAGTCGCTGCTGTGTCAGGGAACTGGCGCACTCCTCACGTAATCAGAAGCTCGCATGCACGTTGAAATCCCCCAGCAAGACCAGCTGACCAAGGCCTGGAGGTAGAAGTCAGTGCTTGCCAACATCTCAGATAACAGGATGCCTTCACAATGGAACCCCTCAGGTTCCACTGGCTACATTCCTATGCAACGTGCTTCTTTGCTGTTCATACTTACCTCCTCCTATAAAATAAAAAGTGGTCCAAAAAATGACCCCACCTATGCAAAAAAGGGAGCATGCTTGCCATAGAAGTCTTGGATAGAAGAAAGGATAGAAGTGTCCAGTTCACGAGCAAGCAGCTGCTAACTTGGACAGCACCTCTCACTTCTGAAGTGACAGTGCGGGTTGTGTCAGTTCCATAATGCACTCCAGATTACCTCCAGTGTCCTCGATGCTGCCAGGGCCCCGGTGCTCCATGTCACCCCACTGCCCTGTGGCCTTCTTAGTTGAAGCTGGGAGCATGCTCCCCTGAGGAGGCTCCTGTTTGGTGAGATGTCACGGCAAACTGTAATTTCTGTTGCCGTGTGTTCCCTGTGGCACTGCAACTTGATAGAGTACAGGGTCATATGTGTGGCCCTCATCGCCCCTGAAAAGAAACATCACCAGCCTGGGAATGCACAGAGAACTAAGTGAGGCCACATTACACTGTGCACATCCTAGATAAGGTGGATTTCCTGCGCTGTGGGGGAATCATGTGTCCACAACTCAGGTTGAAGCTCATCCCCTATTTGCCTGCATTGGGGGTGAAGAACACAGGGGAAATAACACCCACTGGACCTGAAGAATATGGTAATTCACCCACTGGAGGAGAAGAATACAGGGGAAATTCACCCGCTGGAGGAGAAGGATATGGGGGAGATTCGCCTGCTGGAGTACAATACGGGGGAGATTCACCTGCTGGAGGTGAAGGATACGGGGGTGATTAACCCACTTAGTTGAAGAATACAGGAATAATTCAGATTAAATGAGGTCATGAAAGGCGGTCCTATGTAGAGACCCATATCCTCATAAGAAGAGGCACCAGGGATCTCTGTCTTTCTTTCTTTCTCCACCCTCATCCCCTGGTCATGCATGAGGAGGCCCAGAAAGGTCAGAGGGCATCTGTAAGTCAACACATGGCCCTCACTAGAAACTGAATTGCTGCCACTTTGATCTTGGGCGGCAGCCTCCAAAACTATTAGCATACATTCTGTTTTATTGTATGGTGTTTTGGTATGTCTTCACCCAATCAAAAACAGCTGTCCTTGTTTTATTTTAGGCGTGAGGTGATAAAGGTGGACATGTCATGTCTGTACATCTTCTGCAGTATGTGTCTGTTTGCTGTTTTATACTGGTTATGCTAATAGAAGGGAATGTAGCTTACCTGTGCATTTCACATGGTTTCGAAGGTGTTGATGCCTGACGTGTAACCCTACTGTCCTTTCTACCTTTTTCCAATTCTCAGTACTGTTTTCTTGTTCTTTCCTTTGTCAGTTCTTTTATAAAATCTTAAATGGCCTTGTGTCTCCTCTGGATGTCTCAAAAGTCACCCCGTGCCACATGCTTACCCATCTACTACATCGTCTCTGCCACTGGAGTTCTGGCTGGAAGACTGCTTTCTGATGGCCTGGGAACTAAGGAGGTTTAAACAGTGGTGATCTTTCAGATGCTCACCTAAGTGATTATCTGCATCAGATGTTCATGGTTGCCTTTCGATATGCAAAGTCTAAAGTTGCTGTTATGCCGTTTGCTGAAAAAGTTTGCTTACCACTGACCTCTGCCATGGCCTCTAAGGAACCAAAGCTGCTTGCCCATTGCTCCTGACACAAGATTTTGAGGTCTTGGAGGGGTACCCCAGACTTGTGAACCTTGATAAAAACAGTTTTCTGAAGGATGAATTATGAATTGCTGAAGATATTTAGGGGAAAACTATGAATTGTGAATTTTATTCAGGGAAAGTTGGCATCTCGGTAGAGGCCAGAGGAGGTCCCACAGGTGGAAGGCAGGACCTGGAAGCTCGGGCTCAGGATGGACAGGAACCATGCCCAGACTCAGCGGAGCCAAGCGGGAAAGCCTTGCCCGTGCCCCACGTAGGAGGAAGTCAGAAGGCTGAGTAGTAATGGGCCTGGGGCTTCAGGAATGAAGCAGGGGAGAGCTCCCAAGCAGAGGCTGGGAAATTCAGATTCTGGGAAAATGGCCATTCTGCCATGTCTCTTTTCTCTCTGGCTTACAGGGGCATGTCCTGGATCTAAGCTAGTCCTTAAACCTGGATCCTATTGTGAAACAGAAACTAAGATCACAGCTCATTTGGGCTGTGCTGGGCTGCTGCTGAGCCTGGGCAAAGGTAATGGAAGGAAAAACAAACTGCGCCTCACAACTTGGTTTTATTGCTGCTGGTGGAATTGGTGAGAGACGACTTTCACCAAGTCATAGTCTTACAAGCTGAGGGATCCGAGGAAGTCCCTGAGATGTAGCAGCCCAGCCCTTTCAGCAGCCTCGCAGGTTTAAATCTAGCTTCTTTCAGGCAGTTAAGTCAGGGGCAGGAGCAGCCCAGACCTTTCCAGCAGGATGCAGACAACTGAGCAGCCAGGACGAGTCTTCCAAGCCAGCCCCCCCCCCCCCCAAGCTGATAGGCTTTTCACCTCTTGACAGCTAGTGCAATTAGTCACAGGTATTGAACAGAAGGATATTGTGACATTGTTTCGCTCTATTCTCCAAATTATCAAAGGGAAGGAAGAACCACAGGAGGCCACATCTCTTCAAATGTTCTTAAAGGGCTCTGATCGTCCAGTACTACCCTTCTTTCTTGGTGCTTTCTGTAATGCTCTGCATATTGACACCATGACACACCTTGATTCAAGTCCAGGACAGAGCTTGACTTCAGCCACTGCGTCCACCTTTTCCTTCCTCCATACCCACCCTGCTCTTCCGAGGAGTTCCCATCCTCTTCTGGGACTTTGAGGGATCTTGTGGGGGCTGCGCCCAGATTGCGGGTGGCCTCTCTTACAGGTCCTGCTCAAGGCTCATGTAAGGCATTATTTATGCAGGACCTCATCACTGAGGAGAGGCCCACAATTTAATGAGGTGGCTGTATTTAGAAAGGACAGTGGGACTCGTCCAGGAAAAGCCTCAGGGTGTCTGTATTTTCCTTGGCCTGAGGAGGATCCTGGAGCTGTGTTTTCAGACTGATGTTGGGTGAAATCCTGCTTGGAAATAGCCTGAATCATGTAGCTTGTCTGAGCCACACAGCTGGTGATGAACGACCACCCTGTGAAATCAAATCAGGTGTGGAGACAGGGCTGAGAGAAAACAACACATTTCAGTGCATTGGATCAAAAGTCACAAGCAGCCACTGCCCAGTAAAGCAGGCACTGCCCAGTAAATCAGGCACTCTCCAGAGGAGTCTGTGGAGCCTTCTCAAAGTTTCCTTGTCCCATGCTAGTGATGTGAGCGTCTGTCCATAGAGCTTTAAAGGAAATGGGAATTTATAAGGTCAGGAGATGTTAAATCTTCTGAAAGCTTTAACTGGCAAAGGATCGGTTTTCTTCAAGGCAGTTTTGCTGAACACATGCATTCTGTTAAATCTGTTGTGCAGGGCTGGCTGGTTGTGTAAGATTGAGAGACATTTGGGCATAAAGAAGACCTTTAATATTTCAATGAATATACAGTATGAGAGAGAAGCTTATGTAACAGGGTCTAAAGCAATTTCAACTTAAACATAATTAAGTGTATATGTGTAATTTGTTACACAGTCCCATGGATCATGGGTTATAAAAATCTACTCAGTGATGTGTGCTGCTTTTCTCTAAAGGCCCAAACCGCCAGGATTGCAGACTCTTCATAGTACCCACTACTCTGGACCTTTGGTCGCACGGACGCTGCATGGCTGACGGGCGTGGGTGTTTAGACCAGTAGACCGGCATGAGCAGGTGGCGGCTGGCTTTGTCCTAAAGGCCTCTAACCCTCGATTTAGTCCCATGTGGTCTACTTTTCTGATAGTTACAGGAAGTTTTCATTAGAAAGAGGAAGATAATGATAGGTGATTTTTTTGTTGTTGTTGTAGACTGTTTTCAGAGCTGAGGACTGGGCCGAGGGCCTTGACATGCTATTCCATGCTCCGCTGCTGAGGAGGCCCCAAGCCCCTGACACGTGACTTGGATACTTGCTTCTGTAGCCTGGCTCAGATCCTAGTTTCTGCTCTTTCAGGATTTGTCCCCATGATGGCACTCACTCACATATGTGTCATCCTGTCTTCATTAATCATTCACTCACTCGTTACGTTGTCCAAAACTCCTGAGAAACTGGAATGACATGGGATGTCTGTCACTGAGTACCACTGGGGACATAATAGTCCTCACTCATCATCCTATTCCTTGGAGATAGGAGCCCTTTAAGGTAATTAATTTCATTATACAGATTTGGTCATTATGTGATTAATAATTGCCACACCTTTTGCAGCCCTAAATGTCAATAATTGGTACTTACATGGCCCTGGACAGTGTGGTAACCTCCACACGGGTATTACTTATCACTCAGAACACTCCTGGGAATCCAGTGAGTAGCTGATCCTGCTTTTATAGCTGATAAACTCCAAGGAGTTCAATGTCAGTTCGAAGACTCAAATCACATTCCCAAGGCACTGCCAGCTGCCGAAGAGCACCAGGTGCCACTGATGCTGCTGCTTTTCCCAAGGACTTGTTTCAGATGCTCCTTTCTGCCGTGTTGATGTTGGCACACACAGACGTCGGCAGCCCAGGTGAGCCACGTTGATGTTGGCACGCACAGACGGCAGCAGCCTGGGTGAGCCACACTGATACTGGCATGCCCAGGTGGCAGCAGTCCAGATGTGCCACACTAACGATAGCATGCACAGACAACAGTAGCCAGGGTGCACCACACAGACGTTGGCATGCACAGATGGCAACAGCCCGGGTGTGCCACACTGAAGTTAGCATGCACGGACGGCAGTGCACAGGCTGTGCCACACTAGTGTTGGCACGCACAGATGGCGGCAGCCCGGGTGTGCCACACTGACGTTAGCATGCACAGATGGCAGTGGACAGGGTGTGCCACACTGACGTTGGCATGCACAGACGGCAAAGGACAGGGTGTGCCACACTGACGTTAGCCTGCACAGACGGCAGTGGACAGGGTGTGCCACACTAGCGTTGGCATGCACGGACGGCAGTGGACAGGGTGTGCCACACTAGCGTTGGCATGCACGGACGGCAGTGGACAGGGTGTGCCACACTGACGTTAGCATGCACAGACGGCAGTGGACAGGGTGTGCCACACTGACGTTAGCATGCACAGACGGCAGTGGACAGGGTGTGCCACACTGACGTTAGCATGCACAGACGGCAGTGGACAGGGTGTGCCACACTAGCGTTGGCATGCACAGACGGCAGTGGACAGGGTGTGCCACACTAGCGTTGGCATGCACAGACGGCAGCAGCCCGGGTGTGCCACACTGACGTTAGCATGCCCAGGCATCACTATATGTTTCTAAAATTCTGTGACCTTCCATTACTTCTCGTGTGTTTGCTGAAAACTGTACAGTGAATTTACGGAGCTCTGTGGTTAGGGGCCAGCCACAAGCTCCTCCCCAGCATCTTCCAAAGTCCTGCAACAGAGGCAAGATGGTTAGTGATGGACTTTTCTTGGGTCAGTCATATCTTCTGGATAATTAGCTCAGTGAATAATTTAGAAAGTGATGTTTTCATTTGAAACACGTGAAGTATAAGGGAGGTTAATCATTTTCTAATAAACGTGGAGACATCCCCAAGCTGACCAGCCCCAGTCACTTAAGGTCAATATTTGATCCCTTTACCAAGCATCCATTATGACGCAGATGAACTACAGTGGTTATTGACAGACTTGTGGTGTTTGTGATACAGTTATAAGGGGCCACAAATACTCAATTCGAGACTTTCAGGTCTTGAGCTGGGAGAAATACAAGAAAGCGACTGCTTCTTTGTGAGCAGTATGCTCAGAGACAGCTGCGAGCATTCTCTTTTCCTCTTCCCTGTCCATTAGACTGGTCCACCAGTTTACCCCATTAGGAAGGGTGAGGATCATTGAGTGTCACACTGTCCTGTCGATGCAGGATTTGGGGGTTCAGTATGGGTCCCCCTATGTATGAACCCCATGTTGTGGGTTCTGTCCTACCTTTAACCAGGGATTGATAAAGACGGACTCAAGAAGGATAAATTCTGAATTATTAAGTTTACTGTGGGGTTTATTTACGGGAGAAATCACAGATGTGGGGTTTAGGAAAGACGCTGTCATGTGGAAGCACTGCACAGTTTGTAAGGTTCATTTAAGAGAAAATGGAGGTGTTTTGGGGAAAAACTGTAGTAGGGCTGCACACACGTGGACTTAGGAGGAACTGAGGCTTTTACGAAGAAATTCTCTTAAAAAGCTGCTGGCACGTGGAAAGGAGGATCTAGGAGCTTGCATACAGAAACTTGGGAAGAACCCACACATGGGATACTTAGAAAGCAGAGGACAGTCACACATGTAATCAAAGAGAGAAGTCGCCACAAACCATAAAGCAGAGACAAGCTGAAACGCCGTCCAGACCAAGAAACAGTTTGATGCTCCCCCCCCCCCCCAGGCTCTTGAGGGGACGTGTATCCTTGTGGCCCTAGCGAAGAGAGGCAGGCAGGCCAAGCGGAGAAACAGAGCTGAGCCAAATGGAGCAGGGTGGAGGTCCTTGTGACAGGAAGAAGACAGGAGCTTTACAGTTAAGAAGAAGATCCGATTGGTTGGTAGATTAAAGGCGGGTCCCTGGGCCAGCCCATCCAGGGCTGTCTGTGTAGGTGGCCTGCTAGACTGGGCAGCCACGGTGGCTGAAGGTCACTCGTGATCAGACATGAGTTCCATTTTTGTGGTGGCATCTCATGGTTCTCTTTGAGCCTCAATTCCTAACTGAAATTGCCTTTTTTTAAAAAGCTAGTTTTCTGGGGCTGGAGAGATGGCTTAGCAGTTAAGTGCTTGCTTGTGAAGCCTAAGGACCCTGGTTCGATGCTTGATTCCCAGGACCCACATTAGCCAGATGCATGAGGGGGCACATGCATCTGATGTTCGTTTGCAGTGGCTGGAGGCCCTGGCGTGCCCATTCTGTCTCTCTGTCTCTTTCTGTCTCTGTGTGTTTGTCATTCTCAAATAAATAAATAAAAATAAACAAACAAAAAAATTTTTTTAAAAAGCTAGCTTTCTTCTATCCTTCTTTACCTTCTTGATTGAAACCGTGAAAAAAAGAAAGCCATCTCTTCATGCCCTCTTCCTATGACCTATTTCCACTGACCCCTCTACCCACCCCTCCTCCTGCGCCCTGTATAACTCCATCCAGCCAGCTCTTTAGGAAGTGGAGTGGGGCTGTGCCCCTGGCAAGATACCCTATCTTCCAGAGCATTCCTTCTCTTATTTCAGGAGTAACCCACTGCCTCATGGAATATAGTGAAGGTATCATGAGTAAGCAATGAAGATTCGGTGCTCCAAATCCCTGAGTGGTCTACAGTTCATTGCTGTATCAATATCAAGAGTTCGCTGCAGCCAAGGCTGTCATTGCCATTCACATTCCCGACACAAATCTGCAAAGTAGCTCATCAGGGATTCAAAAACCAGACTAAACAAAAATGTTAAATGTAGCAAAAGAATAACTCTAATAATAAAATCCAGAACCATAGAAACTCCCAAAATCTAGCTATAAATCTTCCATCATTGAGGTCCCAGTGAAAAATGAACGTTCAAAGATTAATGCACATTATAAAGTTCAGAATTAGATAATCAGTTCCAAAGGAACTGAAATCTTTAATCTGATTAACTTGTCCTTCTAAAGTAAAGGTCTAAAATTCCATATGCATAACATAAATTCTTTTCCCTGAATTACCTTCTCCACGTTCTTTGTTCAGTCTTAGCTAAGGAGATTCCAGGCATCTTGACAAGTCGAGGAGAGGCTCCTCAGCCTCAGAGCCTGACCTATCAGTGGTTTGGTAGTTAGCTCACTGTATATACTCAGGATGGTGGTCTCAACAAGGATACTTATTTTCTTACTGTACTGGAGGCTAAGTGTCCAAGATACAAGGCTTCAGCAGGACCCGTGTCTAAGGGGTACTCTCCCCTGGGTCAGTGCCTCCTTCTCCCTCTATTCCCCATGACCTATGGTGTCTGATCTTCTTTTGTCCTTTGCTTGGGAAGTTGAGGAACAGAGGGAAAGGACGGGTTCTGGCTCTCCAATGTCTCTTTTATGGAGACTAATCTTTGCAGATTAGGGTGCCACCCTTATCACCACTTTTCACCCTCATCACATTTCAAAGGCCCCATCACTCAGAGCAGTCCCATTGGGAGTGAGGGATTTAAGATATGCCATTAAGAGGACCATCACCATTTACTCCCTGACCATAATTTCTGAAGGCAGCTAACGCAGAGCTCCATGTGTTGTGCCAGCTCAGCATCAAGGCTCTTCAGATCTTCATGTTGACATCCCATGGTTGACGCTGGAGAAATTAGTCAGTGCTTATTTGTGAAGCCTGAAGGCCAGGGTTTGATTTCCCCAATACTCAACCCATGTAAAGCCAGGTGCACAAAGGCCCTGGCACATCTATATACCCTCCATATACATGCATGGATCCATATATGTAAGCCAAATAAATAAAGTTTTTTTTAAAAAAAAAAGAATGTACACTATGCTTAGAATCTGTTAATCCTGGAATACTTCATACTTACTCTAGTATTTTATTTTGTTGAAGACAAGTGTGCTTATGTAGCATGCTGATCAAACCAGAACATGTTTTATAGTGAAACAGTCAATTTTTAATTAAGAACATACTTTATATGGATACAACATGTGTTGGTACCATCTTTTTCCTTCTTCCTGCCCACATTCGTCAGGGGCCCTCCTCAGTGGGGTTGCTGGTGTTCCCCATGGGGTTGTGGGTTATGTGTTGTGGGAGCAGCAGTCACTTATTGGGGGGAGGCAGCACCTGTAAGCTTGACATCCCAATATGTGGTTCTTACAGTCTTTCCACCTCTCCTGCAAAATCCAAAATCCTCCCAGCACGCCCGACCCTGGTCCACGTTCTTAGAAGCCCCACCCCGAGTCCTTGGCCATTTCACAGACCGCAGCTCTGTCATGGAAGGCCTGCCCTGTGCCAATTATCGCCGGGCAGCCGGTGGCTGTCAAGTATTTGCTAGGTGATTGGAGACATGCCTGACAAATACCACTTTCCATACAGCTTCTTACCTGAGCTCTAGCCTGGCATTGAGGTACAGTATTTATTGACGCCCTGTAACAAACATGGTGGGCGACAGTGCTTGTTAACACCTTGCCGGATTAAAACGCTCATCTTAAAAACAAACAAACAAACAAAAGAGTGCTCGGCTTAGGTCTACATGTTTCCCCTTTGGGTTGCGCATCGGATTTCAGTGCAGACTGATCCCAGATTGCCTTGGCACAATTTAGCAGTAGTGTTACTTTGAAACATGATTTGGGATTCCTGGTCATAGAGCTACTAACCAGCAGTGCACAGAGTAGTATTTCTACTGTATATTTAACGACAGTCACATTTGACATGTCTTAGTTTTCTGAAATGCTTAATTAAGTGCAGGCATTGGCTGTCATACTGTGAAAGTGGAGGATTAACTTATGCAGCAGAAATATTTTTAAGAATAAAAACATCACGTCACAAGAGACACTGTATTTAACTAATGTTTACAAAAATGCTATTTTTACCTCAGGCACATTTACAGACAGAGCTGGCCTGCTTTACAGAGTACAAAAGAAAGGGTACTGTGCCTCACTGTGAGCCACCGTGTTCTTATTAGTAAATGTTTATGTTATATGAGGAACACCGTCCATTTTGGGAGTATTTAATTTTTGAACAGAAATAATTTGTTTTCTTATAAAGAAGCCTACAGTTTAAAAAACCAAATCACTGGCTACAAAATAAAAATGTGGGAGACAATATATTTTTAAACTTCCATGGTCTTACAAAACTCTACCATTTATGACCAAAAAATACAGCTCTGTATTGGACTTCAATCAACAGCTATCAAACATTAGATACCGTAAGTGTAAACCAAACCTTTACTGTGCTGAGAACATAAAATTTGTAGAAAGGTGAGTTAATTCAAGAGAGACCCAAAATTCATCAGCGCACACAGTGTGGGGTCAACAGGAGGATGACAGCATGAGGGGAATGGTCGGGACAGTGGGCGAGTGGCTTCTAGCTGCAGCCAAGGCTCCTGCTTCCAGCGGCAAGGACGCTGGAGACCTGAGCCCCGTCCACAGACAAGACATGGAGGAGAACATGCGCTGAAGCCAAGGGATTTCTGTCTCCAAGGAACCACTTTCAGGTTCAAAGCTGAGTATTGGAGGTCATCATTTATATGTCCAGTTATTAAAGCAAGGACGATTTAGCAATACAGTAAAACAGTTTTCATTAATGATGACCTACATTTTGTTTCAAGATTGACCTTTCTAGACTTAACAGAAACTTTTAAAGTGCAGTTGTTACACAGGCGGTTTTAGTCTATTGGGCCTTTACTTAGGGAAAGTGCGCATTTGGAACAATCCTTTGCTATGCCCAACGCACCTTATTACCAAGGCCAGCATCATACAGTGATTTTTTTCCCCACACTTGAATGAAGCAGTTCAGAATGACTGCTAATCTCAGCCGTGCCTTGATCACAGCTCTCAGTAACAAATAAACATTCTGATTAGGGGAAGTGCATCTTCCTCAACATGCAGCCTGTATCCCCACCTTCCACATTACTGTGAAAAGAACCTGACAATACGCAACGCAGCGTAAGGAAAGAAGGGTCTGTTCTAGCTCTCTGCTTGTGAGTCTGCTCCGTCACGGCCTGGAGGACATGGTGGCAGAAGTCCGAGGTGGCTAATCACATTGAGTCTGTCGTCAGGCGCCAGGGAGCAAGGACCCTGGTTCTCAGCTCTCGCTCTTGGTTTTATTAAGCCCATGGAGGATGCTGTCCACAGCCAACGTTCAGGATGTGTCTTCCCATCCCAACTAAACCTCCCAGCCACGGAGGGTTCTAAATCCAGTCAAGATGACAGTCAGAAGTAACTGTCACACTGCCCACAGTCTCTTCTGGAAGGGGCGTTAGTGCCATTTGGTTTCCTGGCACGCCAGTCTCCCACGGCAGGCTGTTGTCTCTCGGGGCACCTGTGCTCGCTTACAAGAATGCCCATTTCCACAGCCAGTGTTAGGCTGTTACCTTAGCTTACCAATGGCAAGACAGCCTTTCCCCTCCAGTCTTTGTCACAAGAATAGACAAGAAATAAAGAAACGTTTTGCTACCTGCAGCATAATTCCCTCTCGTAGTCTTAAAGATCAGTGTGCTTTAAGTTTACATTCTAGGGGAAGCATGCTAGGGGAATTGACTTACTTTTGCATTTCCCTCATCACTAGTGATATTCTTGCATCTTTCCACTGGCTTATTCACCATCCAAGTACCTTTGCTGATTTTGTTGTTGTTGTTGTTCCAACATCTTGAACAGTTTTATAATGGGTCGGACACTTTTAGAGTTCTGTATATTTTCTGAAGACACGTTTGCATTAATTATTTCATCAGCAAATATTTCGTCCACGACGGTTTCCTGTCTCCACTGTTGTGTCAAATTAGTACTGATTCTTCCTCAGTGTTTGCAGCAGAAGTATATACAGAGACCATTCAGGCGTGCAGATTTACTTGGAATGAATTTAAGGAGAATTTGGTTTAGTCAGCAGCCACGAGAAATCCCAGATTGTCCATTCCATCTTGGTGGTCTGGGTAGGTTCGGTTATTTGTTTGGGAGAGGGTTTCACTACGCAGGTCTGACTCATCTGGAGCTCACTACATCAGTCTGGTGTAGAACTTTCAGGGATCTTCCTTTCTCTGCCGCTCAAGCTCTGAGATTACAGGTGGACCAGTTTGTGTTTCATGGGACTAGTCTATTTCTTTCTGAACTGTCAAGCTTATGTGATTTGTTCCAAGTATTTCCTTTTCATCCTCTTAGTGACTGCAGGGCATGTGGTAACTTTTCTTCTGTTCCTGATATTGTAACAAGAGCTTTTAAGATCAAGCTCTGAGTCTTGGCAGCCCCAAGAAGCTAGTTTGGCCACCCATCCCAATCTGTCAGCTAAAGGATGAGTGATAGTGAAAACTAGAGAGAGGAGATCTATACAGTGTGACCAACCACACTGAGAAGTGGAACAAATCAAGGGGCCAGTGACTTCAAGTTCATCGCCAAGGTACTGACATGAGGGTTAGGTTTACATTAAGGAAGAATTGGGGCAGGGGCCAAGACGCATGCACAAGTAAGCAGCCCGTTGTTCAGGCTATGGTTCAGGTGATCATGGCCTCAAGTCCAGTCCTGGAAGGTGGTCTCACTGGCTAAGGGGACACTTGGGGTCTCGGGGAGACGATAGCTCCTGTTCAGGGTGTAGCTTCGGCCTCATGGAGATGGGGGCCACTCCTGCAAGATTCTGCAGTGGCTGAAACCTGAAGTGACCACAGGTTTCAGATGCTGCTTGTCTCTGGGTTATTGGCAGTAAGGAGAATAGACAGGTGGATGGGCACTCCGTGATGAAGAACATGCTGGCTGCATATGTAAGCAGGTGCCCACAGCAAAGAGCCAGGAGCGAGGCAAAGGCAGGAGCGCCAAGCCTTCATCCCGTGTCCAGTTTCATCCAGGGTTCAAGAGAGGGCTTGATGCTTTTCAGCAAATCTGCTTCTAACTGCCTGCTTTAGGGTTGACAATACATCTTTTTAAGTTTTCTATTGACAACTTCCATAATTGTAGACAATAACACATGGCAGTTTTCTCCCTTCTCCCACCTTCCCCTTTGAAACTCCACTCTATTATATCCCCTCCCCCTCTCATTCAGTCTCTCTCTTATTTTGATATCATCATCTTTTCCTCCTATTATAATGGTCTTGTGTAGGTAGTGTCAGGCACTGCGATGTCATCCTCTCAGCTCCATTGGGTCTCCATGCAGGCATCCAGCAAACCTGCTTCACACTTTCCATGGCCATTTCCAAAACAAAAGACTGTGTTTTAATTTCAATGATCTTCTCTTTATGGCATTTCTTATACTCCATAATAACAGGTTGGGAGCCAGTTTGTTCATCTGGGGGTGGAGGATAAAGCAGACTTTGAAGAACAGGATACTCCATGAACATCTAAGCCCGTTCAAAAGAGTCTATGTTCTTCCTTTTGCAATCTCAAAGGTTGTAATTTCTCCTATAATTACAGCTGAATGGGCAGAAGTTTTAGCCCAAATATTTCAGTTCTGTGCCATATCCCTCTCCTCACACCAGTCTATTTTTATGCAAAGCAAACCTGCACAAGTTTCCATAACAACAAGCCTCTCACACAAACTGCTTCTAGCCCAGTCCAGGCAAAGCTCTTTCTCACCCTCATAAGCCAATTGTCACAGTACCTAGTTCTTACTGCATTCAGGTCTTTCAACTCAGACCAGAATAGTCCATCAAGCTGTACTTATAGCACTGCAAGGCGTCTCTTAGGCCAAAGTTTCAAATCCTTCCATATTCCTCTTGAAAATCAGCTTCAAAAGGCCAAAGCCACACAGTCAGGTTTCTTGCACCAATGGCCATACTCCTCAGTACCAATCTTACTGTTGCAGTCAGTTTCACATTGCTGGTAGAAATCACCCTACCAAGAGCAACCTGAGGGAAAAGGGTTTATTTTAGCTTATAGACTAGAGGGGAAGCTCTATGATGGCAGGGAAAATGATGGCACAGCAGAGGGTGGACATCACCTCCTGGCCAAACATTAGGTAGACACCATTAACAAAAGAGTGTGCCCAACAATGGCAAAGGGAAACTGGCCATAACACCCATAAGCCTGTGCCCAACAATACACTGCCTCCAGAAGGTGTTGATTCCCAAATCATCAGCTATGAACCTAGCATTTCAGAACACCTAAATTTATTGTGGTCACCTGAATCAAACCATCACAGTGTGGAAGAACTTTTCTCTGTTTAAACTGTCTTGCCCCACAGGCAGTCTTGTGGCAAGAGGCCCACAGACACCTAGTCTACCTTGGCATGCAACTGTTCTCCCAGCAGGAGTGATAGTTCTACAGGCTATGAGACCCCTATTAGTTTTTCTTTTTTTCTGCCAACCAGCAGTGTGTCAGCATCTATGTGTGCAGGGGCCCATGGGAGAGGAGTAAGTAGAACCCTAGATTTGAGGTTTGAGGACAGCAAGAGGAGGAGGCAAGGGAGCGGAACGCCCATAGTGAAGCTGGGAAAAGGGGAGCTCAGGGAAGGACTCACTGGCTTTCTTTTTTTCTTTCTCAATTTTTATTAACATCTTCCATGATTATAAAAAATATCCCATTCTAATACCCTCCCTCCCCCACTTTCCCCTTTGAAATTCTATTCTCCATCATATCCCCTCCCCATCTCAAACAAGTCTCTTTTATTTTGATGTCAGAATCTTTTCCTCCTCTTGTGTTGGTCTCATGCAGATAGTGTCAGGCACTGTGAGGCCATGGATATCCAGGCCATTTTTGTCTGGAGGAGCATGTTGTAAGGAGACACACCTTTCCTTTGGCTCTTTCATTCTTTCCACCACCTCTTCCACATTAAACCCTGAGCCTTGTAAGGTTTAATAGAGATATTGCAGTACTGAGTACTCCAGTCACTTCTTTCCAGCACCATGATACCTTCTGAGTCGTCCCAAGGTCACTGCCACCTGAAAAGAGAAGATTCTCTACCAAAACCAAGAGTAGCATTCATCTAAGGGTATGAACATTAAGAGAAGCACTTACTGGGCAGTTTGATAAGCATAGTATATACATTTATCCAGACATCAGCAGACATTACACCCCTAGGGCTCATGACTACCCATTTTAAGTTTTCAGTATCAGGGATGTATTCCCTCCCATGGAGCGTGCCTCCAGTCCAATTACAGGGCAGTTGGTTTCCACCATAATAGGCGTGCCACTATTGCACCCATTGGCACCAGTTGGCTCATTTGACCTGGCTGGCCAAATATAAGGCTTTCAGTGTCCACTGTTGAGTATCTTCACTGGTGACATCTCTTCCATTGAACTGCATGTAGAATGGCTTCTTCTGGCTTTCTGTCAGCTGGTCTACATGGAGAAGGTTATCAGCTCAGTTCCAGCAGGATTTCTCAGTGGCCTTGCAGCCCAAGTATGTGGCGTCTTCAGCAATAGGGTCTTACCATCTATTCCTGGTGGGAAAACAAGGGCCTCAGCAATGGCCTGTAATGTTTCGGGGCCATCAGTGACCTCTCTGGTGGACCTTAAATCATTTCATTCACACCTTTTTTAGTTTAGTTTATTTAATTTTATAGACTGTTGGTTACAGTGGTAGTAGGTTCATAGCACAATTTAGCTGAAGGCCCAGAGATTTTTAGAGATCTTGTGTCCTGTACCCCCACACTCTGCCCTACAAAAATGGTAGGTTTATCACAACTAGTGAGCCTAAGTGAGCTCGTCCTCACCAAGGTCCACAGTCTCCTTTAGGGTTGGCTCGTGGTGTGTTCATTTTCATCTTTGGTTTCAGAAGATAATCTTACGAAGAAAGGCATTTTACCTTCCAGTGTTTTAAGCAGTAAATCTTCTCTCTTTCCCTTTCTCGAGAAGAACATTGGCTGTCCTCCTTAATGGTGTCCTTCTCCCCACAATGTACCTTTATTTTTGTGCACTTTTAAGATTTCCCCATTTATTTTTTAGGTAATTTGATTGTGATGTTCTTTGGAGAAGTCTTCTCGATTTTTCTTATGCTTGGCTTCATCTAGCTTTTGGGTCTGAGTTTGTAGTTCTCATTAAGTTTGGAACATTCTTAACCGTAATTTTATCTACTTTTCCCTGGTTCCCCTCTACTGTCTCTTCTTAGAAGTTATAACTTCATTACAACAACCCATGAAGTTGTCACACAGGCACCCACATTCTTTCCATTGTGGAGTTTTCTTGGATTTTGTTTGTTTCATTGTTTTGTCTTCTTTAGTTTGCTTGTGTGTCTCAGGCTCACTGACCATTTCTCATACAGAGTCTAATCTTTTGTTATACCAGTTTTATGATATTTTTGGAAGTACACTGATCACCATTTACATGTGAGGAGCTGCCTCCATTCAGTAATCAAACGGCGATGGCGGCGCTTATGGTGTTCTGCATGGTACTTGTGATGCAGGTCTGGGGACCTCCCCCTTCTCTCTGCTCAGCTCTCTCTTCTGATTTCTTGTTCTGGAAACTGCATTGGAATTCTCACTGCCCACTTCTGTCTCCACTTAATGGACACCATTAGGATTCAGAGGTCTTCCTCTTTCTATGCTAAAGCCTGGCACCTCTCCTGGGATGTGCCCTGGGGCAGTGTCAGGGCTTAGCTCATTTGTTTTCTGGCTCTTAGGATCACTGACTTCATTGACTCCTAACTCCTGCCCCGAGCACCCCTGTTTGACACGTATTGTTTCATGTGTGGCAAATGAACAGTATGGTTGATCTTGATTTTTACCTTGACTGGGTATAGAATCACCTAGGAGACACATCACTGGGCTTGACTGTGAAGCTGTTTCCAAGGAGGTTTCACTGAGGAGGGAAGACCCACCTGTAAGGTGAGCGGCACCAAACCTGGGTGGAGTCCTGGATGAATAAACAAGGAGCTTCTGGCTGCGAATGCCCACTCGTGTGTGTCAACATTCATGCAATGTGACAGCCACCTCATGCCCCTGCTGTCAGTGTCTTCCTGTGCAGGGATGCCCCTCTCTGAACTGTGAGACAAGTCAACCCCTCCTTCCTCAAGCTGCTCATGACCACACATTTGATCACAGAAGTAAGGACAGTAACTAGCACAGAGGCGAAATCCATGGCCCTTGTTCCTCTTGGTGACATTTCTCTCCTACTAGATGGATGTTTGACCTGTTGAATTGCTCCTGGGAATATCCTGTGAGCTCCTGAACCCTGTTCCTAGAGTATAGTACTACCTACAGTGAAGGTAGCAGTTTGGATAATGTGGATAAATGTACACTATTTTGCTTTGATTATTCATATTATATACCAACTTCTCCTAAACAGACTTATATCTCTGTGCAAAATTAGCATAGAGCAGCTGGTATTTTATAAAATGATGATGCTAGACATGAGTTTTGGATAGGAAGTGGAGGCGAACACTATATTTGTTTGAATGTGCATGGATTTTAATTAAGTTAAAATTAAGCAAATTAGATGTTGTCCAGGAAGCTGATGACTGTCAGCTTATTCTTAGGAAAATCTGTATTGGGGGCTTCTATTACCAAATGGTCAAAAGTATATATATATGTGTGTGTGTGTGTGTGTGTGTGTGTGTGTGTGTGTGTCTAAACAGAATTCTCTGAGCTCCCTCCTGGTGGCCCCTCCCAGTGAGTGTCTGGCTGTGGATCATGTGCCTCCTGCTTTGCTCACAGTGAAAGTTAACAGTGGGCAGGAAAACCACTCACCTCTTTTTTCTAGTTGGCCAGAATGCTTGTGATGTCTCACTGTAGTGTCGCTCTGTCTCAGCCCAGAGGCACTTTCCTAAGCCGCACCTGCTGCTTCTGTTTCCCAGGTGCTGCCTCAGAACCCTTACAGCAGCATTAGCCATAGCAGTGGCCAGGCCAGGTCAAGCGCAAGGCTTCCCTACTGCCTGTGACCTTTACTCTGATGCACTGTTGTCACTCAGCTTCCGTGATGGGGAACACATGATCTTTCATACAGCAATTCATCTGCTTCCAAAACATAGAAACTACTATGACAGGGCTTGAAAGCATAGCATGTGTGCATTTGTGTATGTATGTGTATGCGTGTGTCATGTGTGTTCTCACCCAGATTCTCATGTGGCATTCATTCATTTGTGTAAAATATAAAGCTTTCTCACATGCAGCTGCAGGGACAGTTTCTCAGCATCATTCATGACAGGAGCTAACATTAAGAATGGAGCAAGATGAAGTAAAACCGCACAAGTGAAAGCTGTTATCTTCTTTCCTTCCTTCATAAAGTTCTTTTTCTTCTTGCCCTCAATCGTACCCAAGGGGCCTCTCAAGACCTGGATGCTTGGAAGCTCAGACATGGTAACCCATGCCATTTATTAGCATGAACATTGTTTCTGTTGTAAGTGTGCAAAGAACACAGCCTGAAATGTCTCGCTCAGCCTCCCAGGCATGGTGGCCTCGTGGGGAGTCACAGGAGACAGGCACAGACGCGTGGTGTCACTGCCGCCTGGGAGGGAGGCAGGCCTTCCCTCCAGATGGTGTCCTAAGGAATTCCTGACGCTCCTTGAATAACAAAGGTGCTGGGGGAGATACCATACTTAAACAACATGCGGGTAGTTCAGGTTAGTGCAGAACAGGGTGACGCATCAGGAGTCCAGGGAAAGCACTGCAGTAACATACAGACAAGTATGAAACCAGGAAACTGGGAGACAGCCACGGCTGCTGTGTTGAGAGTAAAGCATGCTCCTTACCTTAAAGCTTATAGGCAGTGAATAATTAATATTTTTATTTAGGGGCTGGAGAGATGGCTTAGCGGTTAAGCGCTTGCCTGTGAAGCCTAAGGACCCCGGTTCAAGGCTCGGTTCCCCAGGTCCCACGTTAGCCAGATGCACAAGGGGGCGCACGCATCTGGAGTTCATTTGCAGAGGCTGGAAGCCCTGGCGCACCCATTCTCTCTCTCTCCCTCTGTCTTTCTCTCTGTGTCTGTCGCTCTCAAATAAATAAATAAAAAATTTAAAAAAAAATATTTTTATTTAGTTTCAATGAGAGAGCAAAAGAAGGAGGGAAGAAAGGAGGGAGGGAGAGAGAGACTAAGAATGTGTATGCCAGGGCCTCTCACCACTGCTAATATACTCTGGATGAATGTGCTACTTTGTGCATCTGGCTTTATGTGGGTACTGAGGAATCAAACCTGGCTTTGCAAGCAAGCACCTTTAGTCACGGAGTCTTTATCTCAGGCTGGCACAGAATACTTAAAACAATATAATAATGCAATTTCGTTTTTCTTGATGCTAGATTAGAGATCAGCAAACTCTGGCCCATACACCAAACCCAACAAACTGACAACCTGCTTTTCAATAAAGTCTTATTGGCACCTATCCATTTGTTATTATTTGTGTATTAATTTTTATTTCAAAGGCAAAGTCGAGTATTTCAACACAGGCTGTAAGGCCAGAGTTCACAATCACTCTTGTCTGCCTCCTTACAGAAAATGCTAAGTTAGAGGGTCTGAACACGGAATTTCTTCACCTCAGCACGTGACATCCTGTGTCATGACAGGTTGTCCTGTATCATTTTGAATATTAGTAACATACATAGTCTTTACCTGATCATGAACATCCATACTCATTGCAAAAAAAAAAAAAATCTCTCCAGACATTGTCAAATGCTGAGTGAGCCCTGGTTAGGAACAACTTCTGACAGTTCGATGGAGACTGTGATCCTAGCTGAGCTTAGCACAGGGGTAACTCAGGTGGACTAAAGGGACACATTTGAGTATGAGGATTACATCGTGTGTGATGATAGATACGCATCTTCAGAGAGAGAAAAACTGAAGATGGCTTTAGAGGAGAAGCCTAGGATCCTACTGCGTGGCAGCGCCCCACACTGAGTTAGGTCATGGTACATTAGAATCAAGGAGTAAGGGAAGGAGTGAAGTCAGTTAGACAGGTACCTGGGAATATTGCAAGTAAAGAGACTCATGGACAACCACCCACTAGAAAAGTCTGCTAGAATGCGGATGTCTGGGCATCACTAGGATATGGCTGACTCAAGAGTTCAGCACTAGCAAATCACAAGAGAGGAAAAGCCACAGGAGCTACAGACGATGCTGTAATAGAGTGTCTGCCTGCAGACAACCAGGCAATGAGGAAGATACATGGCCTTTGTCCTGTAAGTAGCAAATGAGCTGCTGAGATATGTGGGCAGAAGAAATGCTGTCTACATCAGGGCTCAAATGATAGTCAAGATCTTTGAAAGCTACATTGAGAAAAGGACAAAAAGAAAGGTAAAATATCAAGGGTCATGTATCAGTTACCTTCTCAATCGCTGGGTCAAAATATCTGACCAGAAACAGTGTAAGGAGGAAAAAAAGACTCATTTTCCACTTGCAGTTTTGAGAGGCAGTTAACCATGGCGGGGTGGGCGGGGTGGGACAGACTGCCTGTGTCACCTTCTCACACGGGCAAGGAGGAAGTAGGATGGTGAATGCTTGTGTTCAGATGGTTTTCTCCTTTATATGCCCTCCAGGCCCTGAGCCAAAGGAACAGCACCGTCCACAATGGGGATAGGTCTTCCCACCACAGTTAGTCTTCCTGGGAAAATCCCAAACAGATGGGCGAAGAGATCTGTTCCAGTGGTCGTTCTAAATCCTGTCAAGTTGAGAACCAGAGACTAACCATCACAAGTCCACCCTTGTCAAATTGACACTCACACGTATCACTTTTACTTCAGGCCCTTGTCGCCATAATTTCATGGTCATCCCATAATGCAGAATGCATTCATTTCAACTTGAAATGTCTCCTATTTCAAATGTCATAAACAGGGTGTGGTAGTGCACTCCCTGAATGTCAGCACTCGGGAGAAAGAAGTAGGAGGATCTCTGTGAGTTCAAGGCCAGCCTGAGACGACATAGTGAATTCCAGGCCAGCTTGGGCTAGAACAAGACCCTACCTCAAAAAAAAAAAAAAAAAATTAAAGTATAAGTATGTAATCTCTTTTGAGATGTAGACAAACTCTTAACTCTGAGCTCTGATAACAGCAAAATACAAGTTGCATATTTCCATATAATCAGCCCGAAGTTGTCCTAATTGTGGTAGTTTGAATACATGTTTCCCACAGACTCAGGTGTTTTACTAAAACTGAGTTTGCAGCTTCAGAACCTGGCAGGCAGACTCCCTCTGAGGGCGGGTCACTGAGGCAGATCTGACCCCAGCCCAAAGGTATGCAGGAGGTTTGGGCTCTGGCAGGTCCCTGCGGGCTGCTGTTTGGTGTTTGCTGGTTACTGGTGGTTTCTCTCTCTGTTTGGATTTATGAATGGGAGCCAGCTTCTTCTGCCATGGATGGAACTTCTTCTGGATCTGTAAACTTGAAGTAACCCCTTCCTCCCTTAAAGCTGCGTTTGGTTGGATGCACATCCCAGCAGTGTTGGTACTGACTACACCAGCAACTTCAAAGGGAACAGTGGGGGCACAGCAAAGAATGATCAGACCCATGCAAGTCTGAAATCTGGCAGGGCAAGTTTCAAATTTGGCAGCCCTGTGTTTGACATCTTGGGCTCATGATATAGTTATCTGAGCACCAAAGAGATTGAGTACCTCCATTCCTCCAGCTTGGATGAAGAGCCTCTCTTGTGGGCTGGATCTTCCCTGAGCCCTTAGGTCTTAGCAGATGTCCCATGATCCTGGCATCTCTAACACCCTCAGGTCTCCAGTGCAACTTATGGTTTATCTCCATAGCTTCATGAAGTGGCTTCTTATGGTTTTCATGAAGGTTCATTGATCCTGCCTCACATTTCATAGTCTCAGTAGTTCTTAGGAACCATGGCAATACTCCATGACCCAGTACCTCTGGCATCTTTCGTTCTTCCAAAACCAGGAGACGATGCTGCCAGGGTCTGCTGTCAGAGCGTGATGGATCCTGGTTCCTGGGGAACACAGCCAAAGCAGCCTCTGCAGGATGCTTACCTAGGGAAGCAGAGACCTCCTCACTCCTTCCTTTTCCTTTCAAAAGAATTTGCATTTTTACTACATTGAGCCCTCAGTGGATTTGGTCTGCCTTCAATGTATCTTTCCTCTTGTTCCAGTGCAAATTACTTGGCTTATCTTTAAGGGTGGCAGTCAGCTTTACAATTATAGCCAAATCAGCTATAGGGTCTGGGCCTGAGAATTTTAATTTTCTCACATTTATTTTATTTTTTTTAATTTTTATTTTATTTATTTGAGAGTGACAGACACAGAGAGAAAGACAGATAGAGGGAGAGAGAGAGAATGGGCGCGCCAGGGCTTCCAGCCTCTGCAAACGAACTCCAGACACGTGCACCCCCTTGTGCATCTGGCTAACGTGGGACCTGGGGAACCGAGCCTCGAACCGGGGTCCTTAGTCTTCACAGGCAAGCGCTTAACCACTAAGCCATCTCTCCAGCCCTCTCACATTTATTTACCTAACAAACTAAATGTTTTTCACTGTAGATCTGACTTAAGTCAAATTAGAGAGCTATGCCACAGATTTAGTGTTACTCTGCCTTGAAATTTCCTTTACAAATATTTAAGTGCATTACTTTTACATTGAACTTCGCAAGTGTGGCCTAGCTAGTTTCACTGGCTAGTGCCAGGTGGTAACATATTTAACTTCACCCAAGTTTTCAGGATGTGGGCAGAATGCAGCCAGATTTTTTGCCAAAACATTACATGTACTGCCTCTAACCACTTCCTGATAGAGTCCATATTCCCTCTGAAACCTCGTGAGCCAAGCCTAAAATGTCTCCATTTTTCTCAGCTTTATAATCTTTCAGACACCCACCAAAATGACTGATCAAGCCCTGCTAACAGCACTGCAATGCTTCTGTAGTCCAAAGTTCCAAATCTTTCCACATTCCTCTTGCAAACAAGTTCCAAAAGACTTAGAACCACATGGTCAGGTTAATCACAGGATGGTCCCACTTCTTGGTACCAGTTTTCTATATTAGTCAAGTCCTCATTGCTATAACAAAATACCCAACTAGAAGCAGCTTAAGAAAGGGAAGGACTTATTTTCACCTTATAGTTTTGAGCAGAAGTCCATCATGGGCAGAAAGCACAGCCTAGCATACAGCCTGTTCCCGTCTTCCTTGGCAGGGAGGAAGTGGAGAGTGATGAATCAGGTAGCTTTCCCTTTATGTAGTCAGGACTTGTGGTCCCTGTAATGGTGCTGCCCATGGTTATTGTGTGTCTTCATGCCTCAGTTTAATCTAGAAGATCCAAAAGAGACATGTCAAGATATTTATTCCTGGTGATTCTACATCCTATCAAGTTGACAAGCAGAGATTAACTGTCCCAGGCCATGATCTCCAAGGCCTCTAGAGAACTGTGTTAGTCGGGAGTTCCCCTGATGCTGGGCAGGACTATCGTCCACACAGAACACGCTGCTTCCAGCCCCCCATCCCCGGGGCATTCCCCTAAAAGGCACTGTTACGTGCTTGCTGGGTACTGAGTGTTGCAGCCGTGCTGAGCAATTCTAGGATGCAGGATCTGTACATGATCTTACAGCAATCAAAGGAAGAGATGGCCCACTTGGGGGAGGGGGCTTCAGGTACCATGAAGCTACCTCATGAAGCTCTTTCTGTTTCATAATACAGTACTGTCCTTACATGCAGTATGTATCGTTCTAGATCAGCACAAATCTTCTATTACAATTAACGTTGGTTTTAACATGATCTGTTTTGTCATTCTTGCTGACAGTGATCCATACAGCAGTCCTATTTTTTAATGTCTCAAGTAAGGTTTTACATGAATTGTCCACAGACTAGTTATGTATGTTTTAGTCTGAACATTTAAAAAATGCACCTGGATATGGATGGGCCTGGATGGACAAGAGAAAAGAGCACAGTTAGGTGCCAACTCTGCAGAGAGCAGAAGCCTGCCAAAGGGAATGCAGCTCTGCCAGTTAGTCCACTGGCCTCCTTCTGTCCCTGAGTGAGATATTGAAGGCTGTCACATGACTGTGGCCTCTAGTGGGACAAAGCAGGTCAGGGAGAGACATGCTGAGGGTTTCTACCTTAGAGCTCCATGGTAGCCAAGTGTCCGTCAGATGAGAGTAAGTTAGAACAAACATGAGAGGAGCAGCTGTGAGGCCGTGAGAGGAGTGGCTTCAGACTGTGAGAAGAGTTCTGTGAGGCTGTGAGAGGAATGACTGTGTGACTCCTGGAAGAATGGTTGGGAGGCTGGCAGAGGAGTTCCTGAAACATATACCTCCAGTTAAAGGATGTTTGATTAGGGAAACTCTTCTGAAGTAAGAAACAGGATGAAAACAAAGAATGGGAAGGTAACCTGGGAGAAGATACAGACTACAGAAACATCAAATTACATGGAAGCAGAAGAGTGTGATGGGGATGCTGGATATAGTTACAAAGTTTGACTTAAAAGATTCTTAGGTGTCTAGACCTGGAGTGTTTGCATAAAATGATATGCACAAAATAAGAGAGAACAGGCTACATTTGTTTGATAGGAAGAAATGAATCTTACTGTAGCTAGGTGCTACCCTTCCCTTGCTGGGTCTTAGTTATCACATCTTGTTATGCTAAAGCAGAATTTTCAACAAGGTAGAATCATGACTGTGAATGCAATAGACTGGCATTGCATGTTAAAGATTTGTATTAAAAGGAAACTAATAAAATATCTAAGCAAGTTCAAATGAAAATTTAATTCATAAAAGTTTTCATTCTCTAATTCATTGGTACAATCTAGGGAAGATGTCACTTGCATTGCTATGGAGAGAAATAACTTGCATTAAGTTTCTGCAGCTTAATTTCTATGCAAGATTATTTATTCAAAAGCAATGGACATCATACCTCCATATGTCTCATTAACTTCCAGAGTATGCACAGGAGATGGAAAGGAACCCCAAAGTGATGTATCTCACGTCCCTCTTATGTGGTTTGTTGTTGTTTTGTTTTGTTTTTCGAGATAGGGTCTCACTCTATCCCAGGCTGACCTGGAACTCATTCCATAGCTACAGGCTAATCTTAGACTCAGTGATCTCCCTAAATCTGCCTCCCATGTGCTGGAACTAAAAACATATGCCTCCACGTTCAGCTTTCTTGTGTGGTCTTAAAGGATAATTATTCAAAGTGATCTGGAACCGAGGCTTTTAGGCTTGAGCTATGACAAAGATATAAGACATGTTAATGAGCATTCAAAGATGGAAATTTACATATTAATTTAGGGTCCTTGTTAGCATCTGTTTTGTTGTTGTTGTTGTTGTTTTGGGGGTTAGGGTCTCACTCTGGCTCGGATGACCTGGAACTCACTATGTAGTCGCAGGGTGGCCTCCAACTCATGGTGATCCTCCTACCTCTGCCTCCTGCATGCTGGGATTAAAGGCGTGCACCACCACACATGGCTTGTATCTGTTTAAATTAAGCCTTTTTATTTATTTTTTTCTCAGTTTTTATTAACATTTTCCATTATTATAAAAAATATCCCATGGTAACGATGGTAATACCTCCCCCCCCCCACTTTCCCCTTTGAAATTCCATTCTCCATCATATCCCCTCCCCATCTCAATCAGTCTCTATTTTGATGTCAGGATCTTTCCTCCTCTTATGATGGTCTTGTGTAGGTAGTGTCAGGCACTATGAGGTCATGGATATCTAGGCCATTTTATGTCTGGAGGGAGCACGTTGTAAGGAGTCCTACCCTTCCTTTGGCTCTTACGTTATTTCTGCCTCCTCTTCCGCATTAGACCCTGAGCCTTGGAAGGTGTGATCGAGATGTTACTCAGTACTCCAGTCACTTCTTTCCAGCACCATGATACCTTCTGAGTCATCCCAAGGTCACTGCCATCTGAAAAGAGAAGATTCTCTACCGAAAGTGAGAGTAGCATTAATATAAGGGTACAAAGATTAAAAGAAGTGCTTACTGGGCAGTTTGATAAGCATAGTATATACATTTATCCAGACATCAGCAGATGTTATACCCCCTAGGGCTCATGGCTACACCTGTTTTAAATTTGCAGTACCAGGGATGTATTCCCTCCCATGGAGCGAGCTTCCAGTCAAATTGGAGGGTGGTTGGTTTCCACCATGACAGATGTGCCACTGTTACATCTGTTGGCTCATTTGGCCTGGCTGGCCAGTTATAAGGCTTGCAACATCCACTGTTGAGTATCTTCACTGGGGGTATCTTTTCCTCCCATTGAGCTACATGTAGAATGACTTCTTCCAGCTTTCTGTCAGCTGGTCTACATGGAAGAGGTTATCAGCTCAGTTCCAGCAGGATTTCTCAGAGGCCTTGCAGCCCAAGTATGTGGAGTCTTCAGCAATAGGGTCTTACCATCTATTCCTGGTGGGAAAACAAGGGCCTCAGCAATGACCTATAATGTTTTGGGGGCATCAGGGGCCTCCCTGGCCAACAACTCACTGGAGGTATCCCTGGCACTGAAAATTTTCTAGTAACGATCTATGGCTCCTGAGTGTTCCATTGTCCAAAACCGGAGGAGTCCATATGATTTATTTGTATCCTCTTAGATTTTGATTAGCCCTCCTTCCACCTTTCCTTTATTACTCAATCTCGTCCCCTGACCTCACTTTGGGTCTCTTCACCCCCATTAATCTATTTTTCTACTTATATATATATACAATACCAACCTATTAAGTATCCCCCTCTCTTCCTTTCTCTTCCCTTTATATCTCCTTTATTTATTTAAGAGCGACAGACAGAGAGAAAGAGGGAGACAGAGAGAGAGAGAGAATGGGTGCACTAGGGCCTCCAGCCACTACAAATGAACTCTAGACGCGTGCGCCCCCTTGTGCATCTGGCTAACGTGGGTCCTGGGGATACGAGTCTCAAACGGGGTCTTCATGCTTCACAGGCAAGCGCTTAACCATTAAGCCATCTCTCCAGCCCATGCCTTTTTATTTTTAAATGAAGACATTTTTTCCCATATATTCATGTCTATCATTGAATAGTACTGTATTTAGATTTCTAAGATATCTCAGCATCACACATATTTTATCATTTGGACCTTAACTGCCCATTATTTATAAATAGTGAAAATAACTAAGACTTAATATGATAGTTAGATAACACTTATTTTTTCTCATCATATAGTGTCCTGAATTATAATTCTTAGTGTACTGAGGTATCTTTTAGTATTACAAGCTTGTTTGTTATATTGTTCAAAAGTAATTGTGTTCTTACATTGTCTCACAGGAGAGGAGTAGGGTCTGGGAAGATGGCTCATTTGGTAAAGTGCTTGCTTCTCAGAATGAAACCTGGGGTCAGATCCCCAGAACCCACATGGAAACTGCTATAATCCTGGCACTGGGAAGCAGAGATAGGAGAATCCCTATGGTTTGCTGGCTAGGTAGTCTAGGTGGATTGGTGAGATCTAGGTTTGATGTGAGAGCAATCTAGGAAAATACCTCTGGCATGCATGTGTATGGACATGCCTGTACACTCTCACATATGAGTCCACACCTGTGCAGACATATGAACATGCTTACATGCCACATATGCATACAAATGCTCAAAAACTAGAAGAGGAATAAGGATTCCCTTTGTTATATTAAAAGTATCATGATGATATGTCCTTAAAATGTCTGTTGCATTTCTTGACACCATATGACATAACACAGTCACTGACATTTAAAGTCACTAACATTTAATATCATACTGGATAAATGTTTGACTTTATAAGCATTTATTTGACATATTTTAAATTAGAATATTATAAAATTAACAAACATAGTTAAGTTCAGATGCTGAATACCAAATTCCTTTTTAAACTTTTTATTGACAATTTTCATACATGTATATGAATACTTTGATCACAATATCCGTAAGGCAAAATTCCATTACTCTTAAAACAGTAGTGTCTAAACGCTGTGCCTGCCTGCCTGCTGCTCTGCAGAACAGTATCCTTTCAGCCTGAATTCTTAATGTTTCCTAACTACTTGTCATAGCGATCTGAAGTAGGCATACAATACAGTAAACACATACTTAGATTATGTAACTATTACAGTGACCACCAATCTTCACAAAACTTTTTAGCCATTTTCAACAATAGCCCATATCCTTAGTAAAGGAAGAAAACATCCCCCAAAAGTAAATGTCTCTCTTTTCAACTTCCTGTTCTGACATGAAGTGAAGAGGTCAGTGTGGCCGTCGTGAATATTTGATTAAGGAGCAAATTACTTTAGGAATGGGATAATTGTATCTAAACTACATAGCTTAAGGACGTCTCTTATTTCAGCTCAAACAACAAATGAACATCTGTTCTTTTCAGTTCAACTAAACAGGCTGTTCCTGTACCTGATAAATACAAGCTATGGCTCAGCCAGCAAATCGTGAAATGTACGGAGGAGGAGGAGAAAAAGCCCATCAGTTTGAATGTATGGAACTGACTGTGCTCAGCAGCCTCTTAGGCTCAGAGGCAACGGGCATGACTCCTTTGTAGACAATTACTGTAGCCCCATCAAATACTCAGGCCCAGAAGCCAGGTTTAAAGACCCCGGTGGTAGAGGCATGGTGGATACGTTTCCTTCGTTTGCGTCAGAAGTAAGGTCAGACAGGGGAGAACAAACTTTGAGTGTCCCAAGGCTTTAGGGGTTGACTTTTAGAAGACATTCTACTTACAGACTTCCCTGCGTCAGTTCTGTGTTCCTCTGTTGAACAAATAGGATGTATCGTAATGATAAGGTGGTGTGACCATTGACTATCTCAGACTAAAAGAACTTGAGAGCATTTTCCTCTGAACTCATAGCATATACCCTAGAGGCATCCATGGTCTGAATACTGGGTTTTCCCATCCCGGGAACTGAAGTATAATTCAGTCGTTTTCTTTATAATTTAATTCTTTGTTGTGCAGGGCAAAGGCCTGTTCACCTACCTTAACACAGGATTTGTGGCGGGACACTTTGTAGTTACCTTTACATTGCTGGCTCAAAACCCCTGACCAAACACAGCTCACGGGAGGAAGGGAAGTTCCGTGATGGCAGGGAATAGCATGGCATGAGCAGAGCTGGACGTCACCTCGGCCACAGCAGGTGGCACACTGCCACAGGAGAGTGAGCCACACTTACGCTGGCAAGCTAAGGGCTAATAAACACCAATGCCCATCCCCAGAAACCCACCTTCTGCAGAAAGGCTCCACCTCCCAAATTGCTACCAGCTGGAGAGCACATATTCAGAACACATGATTTTGTGAAGGATATCTAATTCAAGCCACCACATTCTGCCCCTGACCCCCATAAACTGTGACCATAAGTGATGTGAAATGCAATGCATTCAACCCTATTTTCAAAGTCTCCATAGGTTGTTTTTTTTTTTTTTTTTATCAATCCTGACACTGTTCCAATATAGTTCAATATCTTTTAACTGTGAGCTGTAAAACCAAAACACATAATGACAGAGTAAGCATTCACAATGCAAAGAATGGCTCTTTCCCTTTCTCTGGGTAGTGATGGGCAGGTCAAGCTGCGTCTCAGCTCACAGTTCAGTCTCTAAGTAGATGCCTGGCAGATGTGGCTTGAGTGGCATTAAGAACAAGAACAATCACTCCCAAAGTTAGGGGCCAAGGGAAAGTGGATAGGTGTGTTAAGAAATTACTTGAGGGCTAGAGAGATGGCTTAGCAGTTAGGGTGCATGCCTGTGAAGCCTAAGGACCTTGGTTGATTCTTCAGGTCCCACGTAAACCAGATGCTCATGATGGTACATGTGTCTGGAGTTCCTTTGCAGTAGCACCCATTCACACACTCTATCTCTTTCTCCCTCTCTCTGTCTCTAATAAATAAAAAATAATAATTTTTTAAAACTTAAAAAAACATAAATTACTTGAATTTTTACTTGGAACTTGAGAGAAGAATGTGGAATAAAGTCTTTTATTTACATCTTATTAACATTACATTAATGCATTAATATGTTAATATGTCTACATTATTTTTGTACAGGATTGCCTTTATCTTTTCATGCACCAAGATAAAAAGAACATGTTCTGCTTTCTTCACACCTCCCTTGATAGTTCAGCAAGAACTACATCTGGGTCAGGATCCCAGAGCTGCTCAGATACTCTGACATGCTCACTGTGAAAGTTGAACCCAGGTGATAGGGTGCACGTGGGTTTTAAAGGCAGTCCCTAAATCTTCCCTTGTGTCCCCTGTCCTCCCTCGCTCCCCATCTTCCTTTCTGCTCCTTTTCAGCTCCGCACACTCACATGGAAGTCAGGGAAGTCCCCACTCTTGCCAGTCTTCCAGAGCCAACACACAACCAGCCTGAGGTTGTGGGTAGTGTCAGGGACGACTGTTCCCCTACCATCTTCTGCCACACATGACCACTTCCTCAATATCACCCCAAGCCCCTTGGAAAGGCAAACTACCAGAGGCACTGCCTTGACCTGTGGCTGTCATCCGTTTGTTTCATGGACTTGCTTAGAGCTCTCGAGCCAGGAAGTACACGAGAAATACATTCACAGGAAACAAGTGGTGTGTCCGTGGTTCTACCTGAGGGCAACCCCTGCTCACACTGAGGAGTAAGAAGACATGGGCACAAGGAGAGAACCAAGCGGCAAAGCCCAGCTCCCCAGATGGTGGGTGGGATCCTGTCACCCCAAGAGTCACAGCAAGGAGAGGCAGAGCATGGACAACAGTCTTAGGAAAAAGATGGCTCTTGACCACTTGACCTCTGGGTGGTCTTGTCCCTGCTCTTACAAGAAATTAAACTCCTGTCCTCCTGACTCAACGCCACTCTCCCAGCAGTAACAGGTCTTCTCCCCTCAAGCCCACAGCTACCCCTTCCCTGGCCCCTCCTTGCTGTTTCCTTGACACATATCAGTCCTGTTGCTAAGCAGCTATACATAGCATTGTGATCACTGGAAATGAGTGAAAAAAATGGCCCTCCTGCACCTGCACTGTGTTTATTGAAAGCAGGAAAATCAAGAGCAAAATAATTTGCAAGCAGAAGCATGCAGTGAGCCAGTCACTGCCCTATTTAATCCTGACCACACAATAACAGAAAGATGGGACGTAGCTTGAGGTTTGAGACTTAAACTAATTCATAAGTGGCCACAAGACGATGTGCCCCAGGAGCAGGTGCAGTAGCCCTGGGAAAGGTGCGTAGATACCAGCCCTGTCGCCATAGGTTGCTTCTGAAGTGTCCAGTCTCGTCCCACCCAGGCCTCAGAAAATCAGGGTGACGAAAGGACTGCCACAGCCTAGCAAGTGTGTTGTCCTTTGAAGCGCACGTCCGCGTTGCCCTAGCCTCCCTCTGCATTCTGCCTCCTGCATCTCACCCCAACTTTTCTTTTCTGGTTCCCAGTTGCTGTCCCCTTACTTCTCCTTAGCTGTTAGGCAAAAGCATTGACCAGCTTTCTCTGTTTATCACCCCCATCATTGTCTGCCGGGGTCCTGGCTCTGCCCCCTTCATCTCCCTTCACCTCGAGCCCCATCAGGAGATCCTCTGAGCTCACTGGATGGTTGTCTGCCGGGGTCCTGGCTCTGACCCCTCCTCTCCCTTCACCCCGAGCCCCCATTAGGAGATCCTCTGAGGTCACTGGATGGTAGCAGAGTCCCAACACTTCCCAGGACAACTGTTCCTGCCCTGGTTTAGAATCTGCCCTGTGCAGTGTCCGTAGGAAGAGGCATTGGATCATCTCCTGGGTCCTCCATACACGCCCTGCCTGCAGCTTCTCTGACGTTTCCATAGTAAGCTGGTATGGTTCTCCTGCTTACCCTTGCTCCCAGACTCAGAGCCAACGCCGAGGACCCCCCGCCCCAGTTACCTGCAGGCCCACCTTGCCCTCTGTTTACCTTTCTGAGCTCACCTCGCGAGCCTTCTGACCACTTCCCCTTCTGCCCTCATGCTGTTCCTACTGCTGGGCCCCAGATGCCCACGAGGATCCGGACCTTCTGTTTCCCAAAGAGGCCAGCTTCCCTCCCAGCCTCAGGGACCTGTTCCCAGTGGGAACTCCCTGCCGCACCTTCCTTCCCATCCTGCTTATTTAACCTGTGTCTACATTTTTCATGGTGTATGTTCATTATGCATGTGATCAGCTTCATGAGCACTTTTCATTCAGGTAGACCAGGTACTTTGTGCATATTTGCCTTTCATGCCTTCTCCTTCCTTTCCCCCTCAGTCTTCTTCCTTTTCTCAAATAATCTCTCTCTCACACACATACACACTTACATATGTGCATGCATCTATGTATGTTTGTTTGTTCCAGGATCCACACAGGAAAAATAAATAAATATGTAATATTTGTGTTTCTGAGTTCGTTTTGCTTAACATATGATGATTTCCAGGTACTTCCATTTTCCTGCAAACAACATAATTTCATTCTCCTTCATGGCTGAATAAAAGTCCATTATGTCTGCACACTGCACTTTCCTTTTCTCTGTATGTGGCGATGGCCTCCCTGCCATCTTATTAGCTGGTCTAATATACCACCATCCTTCTTTGTGACTATCTCTCCATGACAGAGCACTCAGATTGTGTATTTCATTCCCTAGGGCATCCTAAGCACTGCCAAAGACCCAACCTACACTGTGTTCTGTCTGTAATGGGGACTGGGTCAGCTGAGCCTGAATGAGATTCACGGCATCCATGTTTACATGAAGGGAAGTAGATGTGGTTCCCCTCATTCCAAACCAGGAGACAGGGAGACCAGGCCAGCTGGAAGTCACTGCTTACTGTTGGTAATCAGGAAGAGGGCATGAGAAGCATGCCTGCATGGTCTTCGGAAGGCCCCGGTGACCTGGCCTTGGACCACACAGGGCAGCTATTGTGGGGAGTGAGAGCTAAGTCCTGTCTCCAGTGGGTCCTATGTCCAGTGCCATTGACTAATGTAGGTGCCACTGTCTTTGTCTTACATTGAGGTGACAAGATATGATCTTGTTCTCCATCCCAGAGATCCACTGTAGGTGACACTTCAAAAGACACAACTTGCTAAATCTGAAGAAAACAGTGTTCCACTACCCTATCTCAGAGGATATTTTTGTTGTTTTAGTTGAAATGTCAGGATTAAACAATTTTACAATGAGAAAAACAGCAAGATTTCTCATTTTCATTTGCTCATGCTGTATCAGAACTTGAGCTGTATCAATTACATCCATGGTTATAATTAACAAAGTTCCCAAATGGAATGAGACAATTACCAGAGAGAATAAAAAGATAATTTCAGTGATTTTATCTCATTGTGTTGCTCAGGCTTAATGGTGGTAGTGCCCTGAATTCCCTAGGGTGTGTCGAGTGCATATTTCACTGAGAGTTCTGCTTTGGCAATAATGAGGCCCTTGTCACCCAGAAGTCATCTGCCCAAGAACCCTTCTCTATGTGCTCAACCTGATAGAGATGGCGATTGCATTGAGCTCTTCCTTTTTTTTTTTTTTTTTTTTTTGGTCAGGGTCAACCTCTTCCGTCTGGGTCTGGATTTGCCAGTTCTCAGCTGGACGGTAGTGCTGGAGAGGCTGGCTGTGGTGTCTGAGTCCTTGGGTCAGCACCAGCTCAGCCATTCTTTACCACCCACTAGCTACTGCTTTCAAACATGGTGTCACAAACTAGGTCACATATCTGTAGACCAGAAGCCCAAAATCGAGGTGACAACCAGACCATGCTCGCCTCTGTCTCTGGCTTGGATCCTTCCTGGCGTTGGCTGAGCTGCGGTTGGTGGTCACCAGTCTCACCAGTGCTGGAACCCTCCACTGTGGCCGTCTTGCTTCCACCTGTGCTGCCCGGTGTGCCATTGTGCTGAGTGTCTTATTCGGTATTTCCCTCTTCTTTTAAAAAAATATTTTATTTTTATTTATTTGACAGAGAGAGAGAATCGGTGTGTCAGGGCCTCCAGCCCCTGCCAATGAACAGACGCATGCGCCCCTTTATGCATCTGACTAATGTGGGTCCTGGGAAATCGAACCTGGATCCTTTGACTTTGCAGGCAAATACCTTAACCACTAAGCCATCCCTCCAGCCCCATTTCCCTCTTCTGTTAAGGGCATGAGTCATGTTGAATTAAAGCCCACTCTGCACATCTCACATCACATTGATTGAATCTGCCAAAACCCTATTTACAACTAGGTTACCTTTACTGACACGGTTAGAGGAACAAACCCACCCGGATCTCTGTGATGTACTGTCTGTGGCCACCAGGTTTGTTTTCATCAAGCAGCTCACCCTACAGCTCTGAGCATCTATGAGGAGGATGGGAAGGGACACTGAAGCCCTTCCCAGTCAGTGCCATCCCCTCCCCCAGCCCACATTCTTAACCTCCCTACCTTTATATGTACTGGCAACAGGAGATGAAGTTCGCATCTCATCCAGAGAAACACAGGTATACTTAGGAAGAGTAACTACTTCTAGACGACTTGCAACAGCCTCTTAGCAAATCACAGTGGAGTTTGGAGGCTTACTGCTAGCCCCAGGATAATTTCCTTCCTCTTCAACCGCACACAGTGATCACATGTTTGCATTGAACTGGTCGACACTGTTCAGCACACCTTGCACTTGCTCATAAGATGTGTTGCTAACTGTGGCCACATCCTTGGGCAGTGACTACCCTCCGATAAGCCCCACATGCTTCCCCATGCCCACTCCTTCTACCACCCCTCACACGCCCCACACCTCTGTTCTCTCTTCTCAGTTACACCCTGAAAAGCCTTCTTTCTTCTTTGCAGCAGGCACATTGTGGCCAGGAAAAACAGTAAATGTCAACTGGAGTGCTGCGTGTGTAAGAGATCATTATGCCTACCAAACCCAAGAGTTACCATCTACAAACCGTTAAGTCAGTTTGGTGTGATCTTAATAATGTACATACTCACGTCCTTACCTCTGGCTTTGAAGCTCAGTGTCTTGTTCCTGTTGTTGCTGGCTTTGCTACGGTCACTCTCTCCCAGACCCTGAGTTGGACAGATGACCAATCAGCTGTCCGTGAGAAGGAAGGGTGGATGCGGATGCTTTTATTTTGGCTGGTCCACGGCTAGAAAGACTCCAGTGTGTCCCAGTGCAGGAACAGTCCTCCGCTCAGGTTTCATGACAGTGTGAATGATCTGAGAAAGAAAGTAGGAAACCTCTTTGGCTGAAAGGTTAGGCTTAGCCTTGTTCCATTCGGCTCAGGTCACTAGCAAATCACCATAGATGGGTGGCTCTAAAAAGAGAAGTACATTTCTTCCACTTCTGGAATCTTGAGGGCTAAGATGAGGCACCAGCAATCTGGAGACCTTTGAGAGCTGTATGCAGCTGTATACAGCAGGCTTTTTTCTCCTGTGCCATCAGGAGCTCTTCAGCCTCCCCTCAGAGTGCTAATCCTTTGCCTAAAGAATCCACCCTTTGTACTAGCCAGTGTCCACGGCCTCACACCCTCACATTATGGCTAGACTTTAAGTGTGAGTTTGAGGAAGCACAGCCATTCAGTCTGTAACTGGTGGGCTTTATTTTTAAATTTTATTTTATTGCAACAAGGATCACACTAGCTCAGGCCTGTCTTAGGTTCACTATATAGTCCAGGCTGGAACACAGAAGCAAATACTTGGATGCTTTCTATAATAAAAATGTCCACTGAGAACATTTAAAACACCTAATATTTCACATGTGGACAAGAAGCTATTCTTGAAACAACAATGGTTGATGTTCTGATGTTCTTTAATTGTGAACTTTGCTGTCTAAATCTGTTCTCATGTAGCAATAGAAAAGGTGGTTGTATTTCATGAAATGTGTTTTTAAAGAGCAAACCAGATGTTTATGTGACAGCTGATAGACCAATATTTATTCTCCTTAAAAATTCTTCAAATACAAAGGAAGGGTAGGACGCTTACAATAAAATCATCCAGACAGAAAAAAAAATTATTCAAATAAATGGTTTATATCACTCCATGACAGTGCTATAGCTAAACTGAAATTGTGTGCATGTGTGTGTGTGTGTATATATATATATATATATATATATATATATGATATGTGTGTGTGTATATATATATATATATACACATACATATATATGTACATATATATATATATACACACACATATATATATATGTATATATATATATGACTCATTTCAAAAATAATATTCCCCGTAGAAGATAAGGATTGTTTACAGTTGGCAGATACATGCACTGTAGATGGGATATTTGGGGATTCCCGAAACATGGGCATTCAGAGAAACTAGTGGTAGAGACCGTGCTGGTGAGCATGGTCTTCCTCAGCTCCTGCAGTCATTTCTCCTTGTTCCTGCTGCTTTTGACAGGTACGAGCCACTGGCCGACGCCCTCCTGGGTGAGAAGAAGAACCAGGCAGCGGAGGAGAGGTGTCGTCTTCTTCTCCAGCGGTGTAACTTACAAGGCTGGCAGGTAGGTGACCTACAGGCTCTGCAAACATCCAGTTGGGATTTGAAAGGCATGAGCTGAGTCACAGTGGCAGCCACCAGAATCACCCTGGCAAAACCATGTCCCTTTGACATGGTGAGCAAAGCTCAGCAAAGCCTGCAGCATGCTCCCCGGAATCAAGACACTCCATGGTTATGGGGTGAGCACCGTGAAGCCAGTGGGGGCAATCTTGAGACACCCCTTGCATCAACGGGGAGAAACGAGGGAGGCTCCATTTAGTTTTGCTTGTGTCTCAGATTCATACCCAATTACCAAAGCTTTTTAATATATCCAAGTTGTTGCTGTGTGAGTCGCCCCTTCAGTCACTGTGACAGACAGAGGGGAAGGGCCCCGTGGGCTTGCACTTTTAGCCTGTGGTGCACTGGTTCCATTGCTCTGAGGCTTATGGCAAGGCTGAGCAACATGGAGGGCACAGTGGAGCTCAGCTGTGCACTCACGGTGCCCAGGAAGGAGGGAGAGGAGAAGAGAGAGAAAGGGAGGAGAAGAGGAGGCTCCAGGGCCCCAATTATCCCCTTCAAGGCTTGCCCCTGCCCTCTTGGCGGCATCTCACTGGGGTGCACCCTTGAAACCTTCCACACCTCCCACTGGTGCCACAGGTGGGGAACCAAGCCTTTGGCAGGAGCCTTTGGCACACACTGAAGACCCAAACCATAACGGTAGGAGAAGTCAGAGACGCCACCGTGAGGGAACTGATGTGGAGTGATCTGTACCCCATGCATTAGGCCGGGCTCAGAGAAGTCCTGTGTGCTGAGGCCCTCCCCTTGCTTTCTCTTTGCCCTTCTCCTCACTGCCACACAGTGAAAGGGTCACTCTCTTTGAACCTCGCTTGGGGCAAAGCATTATGATCTGCCTTCCACGTGAGGTGGGGTCCAGGGCCCTAGAGGGTTATCCACAGGTCTTCACAGGGAGCAAGCGTGACAGAGTCCTGTGCAGCTCAGTGACTAGAGGAAGGGACAGCTCTGCACTGTGTGCTGCACCAGAGCACCATCCTCTACCGGCTTCAGAAGAAAGAGGCTTGAGTGGAGGAGGAAGAGTGTGACTATGTGAGCAGATAAATCCCAGGACACTGAGCGATTCTTGGAAGGCACAGGTGCACAGAGCTTTGATAAAAGCTAAGTGACCAGGGCTAGAGAGATGGCTTAAGGGTTAAGGCACTTGCCTGCGAAGTCTAAGATCCCATGATCAACTCTCCAGGTCCCAAGTAAGTCAGACACACAAGGTGACACAAGCACACAAAGTCATGCATGCACACAAGGTGGCACATGCATCTGGAGTTTGATTGCTGTGGCTGGAGGCTCCGGCACATCAGTCTCCCCCCTTCCCCATTCTCTCATTAAAAAGTTAAGTGGCTGGAAAGCAGATATAAGCAGCAATTTAAAAAGCTGATGTACAGAACACCTCGATAGAAGTGCATGGTAACTGAGGAGAACAGAAGTGAGGCCTTAGCTTCAGCAAAGCGTGGGCAGATGGAGTGTGTCTGAAAGCCTCATAGCCTACGTGGAGCATCCAGAGAGTTCTGGATGCTCACAAGTCTCATCTGCCCATGACCAAGAATAAAGAACTCAGGACTCTAGCACTGATGAGTCACAACTTTGTTCTCTGTACCCAAGCCCTTCCTTTGTCATCATTTCCCTCTTCTTTTTATTCAACTAATAATGGAAACTGAACTTTAAGTCATAGTCTGAGGGAGGAGGCTTACTCACTCTGAGTTGTTATGGATGCACATCCATGCAGCGAGGTGGGTTAAAAGGGAAGAAGGGAGGAGGAATTACTAACCAAGGGTGATGTCAGCCAGGCACTCTGGAGCTGGTGACAGGTGTGGGATTCACAGAAAGGATGACTTATCAGGCTTGTAGGTAGTTGAAGTCACTTCCACGGCATCATTGCTAGAGTTTTTAAGTAACTGGAGGGTAGTGGTTGGGCAATAATGTAAGGAAAGATGCCCATTTTCCTTTAAAGAATTCTACTCAGAGGCAAGAATGCTCATACTGTGCATCCATGTCAGCAGTGATGCTCAGCATATGTGCTCGAGTGTGTCTGTGTGCTGAGGGGAGAGAGCTGAGAATCTGGAACAGATCTCTTTAGGGAAGTAGCTGTCAGTGACAGTTCCTGGTCAGGGTTCCTTTGGCTTATCATGTGGAACTGTGCCAACATGGGAGAAGGCAGGGTGGTGCCCACTGAAAATCACCACTCCTTGTCGACCTGTCTGTGCTTGGATGTCTTCAAGTACTTACTGAGGGTGGTCGCAACAGAAGCGTAGGTTAGTATTTTCATGGAGAACATTACTTTTAAAAATGGGGATGTGTCTTTATTTCATTGTAGAAATCTGTTTTCTCACTTTTTATCTCCATACAAGAAGCCTGAAAATATAAATGAGAAAGATAAGAAAAAGAGAGGGAGAGAGAAAGAGGGAGAGAGGGAGGGGGTGCAGCTTATGCATTCCCAGCCATCTAGTTCAGACGCTAACTTTGTGATACCATACCCACACTTGACTCCACAGAAACAAAACTTATTCACACTTCACTTGAAGTTATACAGCAAAAGAAGTTTTGTTAAAAACTCACTTATTCCTGACGTGGAAAGTCAGCTTCCTCAGCCTCACAGGCGTTCGTTGAAATATGGGGAGAGCTAAAGGCAGTGCTATTTGTATTCTCTTTGGGTTGCTGAACGGAACAGACACGAAGCAAGACGCTGTCTGCCGAAGCACTGGAAGGTGCAGTGGATGGTTCGTGGACCACATTGCCAGGAATTCAGTATGGCTTTTTAAGCAGTCAACATTCATCTTTTGCCCCTAGTGACCACATAAAATCAATGGTTATATCGTCCTACTTCTTTGAAAACAAAGATGGATGATAGAAAAGATGAGTATCATTTTTTAATGCATGAGCCCGCATACAGTGTTAGCTAGGAATTCAGTTTTGTTCCCTAAAACATGATCATTTTATTGTCACTTGAATGCGTCATAGAGGTCTTGTGGCTTTTGTGGTCCCTTCTTGACTTTGGTCAGATACTGTGCAAAATCAGCCGTCAGTCAACAGAATGGGATCCCAACACCACAGTGGTCACTCTGGTACGCTAGTGACACTTGTGACATCAGAACTTCCTTCCATTCCAGGTAGAGTGGAGGGACATCCTAACTTCAGAGCTATTAGAGAGAGAGAGGTGAGAGAGGGAAGTATCCATGTGACTTACTATTTGTATACTCATGGGTTTGGACTCAGAACTTGAGGAATTTAAGTTAGAAATCACTCCTTTCATCTGTATGGTGTGTTACAACTATTCCAAGCTCTGTGCTTTCTTTGTTGACCTTAAGCCTAATAACCACTCCATGGAGAAACAGGAAAGTGGACAGGGAGAATAGAAACAGCTCTGTGTTAGACGGGAGGAAATTGAGCCTCAGGCATCACGTGTTAGGGATCAGCACACTGATGGAAACAGCAGACAGGAGGTGTGCATGTTGACCTCACTGGGCTGTGACCTTTGCTGAAACCCGCCTGAACTCAACCAGTGCATGTAGCTCCACCTGTGACTAACGAGGCTGTCTGGAGCCATTTTGTCAAGACTTCAGAACCTCAAAGGAAGAGATTACACATCTCAGTTCAGCTTTGATCGCAGGCACTTCTGTCTTCCTCTGAGCAGTCTGGTCCTGGTCCCAGTGTAGATGTTAGTATGAGCCACCCACTCCTGGTAGCTGGTGATGTTTTATGCTTCTAATTTACTGGGCAGGTAAAGGAAAATCGAGTGTCCAGATGCAGGTGAACTCAAAATGAGTGCTCTGTGCCCAGTCTGCCAGAGAAAGGGCCAGGGATGGGAGGCAGCAACAGTGGGGCCAGGTGGCCTGGCAGCCATTGTTTGGGCAGAGATGGCTGCAGAGAAGCTGTGCTGTGATGGCTGCAGACGCGCCCACTCTGCAGCAGGCTGCTCTTGCCCCACTGCCAGCCCACAGCCAGGAGCCTCTTCACCCTGACCCTGCCTTCTCATGCCCTCCTGCTCCACTTCCTGTTCTTCCTTCCTTCCTGGCGCCTGCCCTTGGACATCCTAGGAAGCTGCCGTCATCACGGACCACCTCTCTTCCGCTTCTGTCAGCTTTGCCAGCAGGGCCTTGAACCTGCCATGTTTTGTTTTTGTTTCTGTTTTTCTGTGTCCATCAGAGGAGATAGAAGGCCCAGGCCTCGGTTTGTCTCTATACTGGAACAAGAAGTGTGTCTTTGTAAACAGAAGACCACCACCAACATGAGGTCGTTCATGTGGATGCGGAGACAGAATTCTGAGGTCTAGAGTGATTCACAGTGGAGACCAGTGGATAATGTCTGGAGAGTTGTCTTAGAGGAGAGTTGAATGTGATTTTAGCTTCTGTGTAGGTTTATAAGAGAAATATGCTAATGAACTCTCTGTGATGGAAAATGACTTTCAAATTTGTAATTGTTGCTTAAGTGTTAGTTAGGTGTAGGCAGTTGTAAAGAGGGCCAAGTTAGTTTCTTACTCATTTGTGAAAAACCAAAGATTATACTCGTTTGCTCCAAAGCACTTTTGTTTCCAATACGCGATTTTCATCATTTCTTCACATGCCCATGGTGCCATCACATTCCAGCCCTTACATCTTGTATCACAAGAAGAGCTTCCCAGCCTCTTTCAGGTAATATGAGTGGATGACCACAGTTTGCAGAAAATTCAAGCATGATACTGTTACAATATGCTCAAAATCATGACCTATGCATAGTGTGTGTGTGTGTGTAAGAAGAAAATCAGGACATGGTGGTGTCTAGGAGGGATCCTTCTTAAGGATGGTTTCTTGTTTATGTTTAAGATGAAATATCATGTTAAAAATACAGGGGGCCAGTCAGACCTGCATTCTTATTTGTAAGCCAGAATTTCAGTACCTTCTGTACTGAGAGGACTGGAACTTTGACATGGTCTGAACGGAATCCACATGACAAACTTCTCCTGCTGATTTCTCTAAGTGGAATCTCTGCTGATTACATGTATTATTCTTTATGAAACAGTGCATGAGTTACTTTATTTGTGGGAAAATAACCTAATTGTTTGGATTAAGTCATAGTTTGAAAATGAGTTTTTAAATCATCTGTGATTAGTTTTATTGTAATTATTATTGAGATATCTTACTAAATATAAGCACTTTTGGTTCGGTGTTATGTTAGGGTAACTTTGAATGTAATCCATCTGCAAACTTGCACCTTGACAGGAGCTTTTAGCCAGCATGTCCTGCCTTATAAATGTGTGGTTGGCATCAGGCTCATGTGGAACATGGTTATTTTGCATGTTGTGTCCTTTCTGTAAAATGAAAACTTTTGAAATTAATTCTAAGTTGAAAAATAGGTGGTCTGATCTGATTTTCACACATTTTCTGTGCATCAACCGGTTAGAGGATGCTGTATTCTGGGTGGTTACTTGAATGCTATATTAATTTCTCAGCCATCTGGAGGGATGACGGATGGAGAAATAAATCTGTTGGAGTGGGTCCCCAGATTTGGGCTAGCCACGCAGTGAGCACTGGATCGAGTGAGCTTCCTCAGTTCAGAATGCTTTCAGACTCTCACTGCTTTTCTCCGTCCTGTGGGTGGAGGGAGCTTCCACACAGTCAAAGTGGTGGCATCCCCCATGGTCCCAGGAAGCAGGTGCCTGCGGTGACTTTCCCCAGAGGCCACCCTCAGAGACAGTGTGACATCTAGGAATTGAAATGTGAGTCAGGCACAAGATGCATCTATGGACTTGAGATCACACACAGGAAGTACTTAAAGAAATGAGAACTTCAACTTCACCTCAGGTGTTTCTGTGTGTGAAATAGATATAAAAGACTTCAAAAAATAATGAAAGGTCTCACAAGAGCCACACCCTAAATCTTAATGAAATATACTTTTCTCCTTTGTTTTGTTCACTAACAACGAAAAGTCTCTACAACCATCATTTTTTTCATCACTGTCTTCCTAGTGTAAGTTACAGAATGTCTTGAAGTCCATCTTCGGAGACACGTGCTCTTCAAAGGATTTCCTCCCACAGTTCTGAGAACTGCAAGATTAACACTTTATCATAGCACTTCATAAAATCAGTTGGATGAAGGATTTATTATTCCATTAATCTAAAATAGTACAGTAGAGATAAGATAATAAAAGTAAGAGCAAAAAACTGTTCAAAGTTTTAACCATCCTCTACTTTTTTTAAACATTTTCTAAGATGAAGCAATTGTACTAAGGGCCTTGGCTCTTATTAGTACTATAAATTAATGGTTTATAACCTGTATTTTAGTATTCCAGGAGCACTCCATGAATCACCTATAACTATAAGAGCTAGAATGCAGCCTACAAAGTGACTTATGTTATTTCTTTTTCTCTGGAATTATCTTTGTTGAAAAAATAAACATTAGTGATTTAACAGTATCTCTTAAAGAAACGTGCTAACTGCAATTGCCTTATATACGTATCAGTTTTCATTTACTTCCTATTTACTGAATACTTAAATGTACCCATTCCCACATGTAAGTTAATACTTTATCATAAAAATTGGTATATATTCTTCATAAGTAATGTGAAAAATTATGGGAGAAGTTACAAACTGCCTAGACTGAATTTTCTAGGGAGAACTACACCACATTTGGAGAGCACTCACACAGGTTTCATAAGTCTAGGCTTGATCTTGACTTACCCTGCCTCTCTGGATTTCATAAAGACAGATAGTGTGCCTGTTCGCCCTGTTTTTTTTTTTTAAATATATTGTTTATTTATTTATTTGTTTGAGAGAAAGAAAGAGGCAGAGAGAGAGAGAGAGAGAGAGAGAGGGTGAATGGGAACTCCAGGGCTTCCAACCACTGCAAATGAACTCCAGATGCATGCGTCTCCTTGTACATATGGCTCACGTGGGTCCTGGAGAAAGAACCGGATCATCTGGCTTTGCAGGTACACGCCTTAACTGCTAAGCCATCTCTCAGCCCTGTTTCCCCTGTTTTCATGCGTGGTGGGTGGGTGTCTCAGTGTGACGTCCTGTAGGCACATGGCTTAGCCTAGTACGTGACACGGGACCTTGCCTACTCCCACCCCATTCTCAGAGACCATGCTGCCCTTCCTCCAGGTGACCTGCATGTGTCTCCTTCAGTGTTTGCTGAGCACGTTTACAGTGCTGGGACTGTACGTGGCCACCACGATTGCTCACACATGGGCACACAGCCTGGTGACTACCATGGCTAACTGCACCCCATGCATTCTTGAACAATGACACTCCACACCAACCGTGAAGGAGGTGGGCATCCATGGACGGCACATGGGCCACTGGGTTGAAAGGAAGGGCTAAAAGCGATCTCCAGGGCTTGGAGGCTTGGAGGTTGTGCAGTGGCTAGAAGTGAGTATTGAAAACCCGTCAGGCTGCCCGGGAGGATTGGAGTGTGATCCTCCCCAGCCCCACAAAAGAGCCACGTGCAGTGGTGCACACATCGGTGATCCCAATGCGCCCATGACAATGGGCAGCTGAGCCAGGAGAACCCAAAAACTCAGAGACCAGCTAGTCTGGCAAACATGGCGACAGAACAAGAAGAGAGACCCTGTGTCAAAGAAGGGGGAAGGGAGCACAGACACCTGAGGCTGTCCTCTGACCTCTGCACATGTGCAAAGAAGCACACATCTGAAAGGCCTCTCCCACCCCCATCTGCGCGCGCGCACGTGCACACACACACACACACACACACACACACACACACGAGCTCTCATCTCAGTGAACACTTGTCTTTTCCCTGTCACTCTGAAGCTACTTAGCCTGTTTGGGTGGCTTTGGTTGGCTCTTCACAATGCTTGTCTCTGGAAAGGAAGATTTTTTTTGGAGTACTTTTATCCATATTGATATGATTTCTATAATGAAATAATGTATATGATCACATAGTCACTAATTTGCTATTAAGCTCAAAATAGCAGTTTTATTCATCACTGCCTGCTGTGCAGGCCATTCTGTTCTAGGTGAGAGTAATTAATTTTTCCTATCCTATAATTATATGTAATTCAAGCCAAACCACCTTTTTCAAGTACCCGAAGATACGGTACTCTATTAAATGTGTATGGCTGTAATTATCTCTTCGGTGTTGAGGTTGAACTTCAAGAATAGTCTCCTTATAACAAAGAGAACTTGTGTGTTAGTACAAATTTATCCTCAGCAGATATTTAGAAGAATATTCAGAACGAGGCTGCACACAAAAACATTTCCATTTAGTAGCTTTACAAGGCTAGCATGAATATGTAACATGTGAGATATTAATAGTAAATATAGAATCCACAACAGCAAAGGTCATCCCTTGAAGCAGGCAGTGGGAGGAGCATGAGAGTCCAGCCTGGAGGGAGGGGCCTGTGAGCTTCTGGAAATTACATGCCGCTTTCTACCCATCTGTGAGACTGTGAAGCAGGTCTTTTCAAATATCTGATTTATATATATATATAAATGGATGGATGGATGGATGGATATGTACACATACAGGAAAGACACATGCTAGAATGATTGATGAATAAATGTAAGATCGTAAAAATTGGAAAAAAAATGTAAGAGCATGCTATGAGAAAAGAAAGGCAGGAAGGGTTGATATAGGTGATGGACTGTTCGTAGCACATATGGAAATGTTGGAGTTTGCTGGGTGCTTCTCTTGGGAAGAGAAGACCTGGTAGGCATAGAAACTTGTTAGTCTTGGTAGAAATAGAAGAAACAGTCTTTCACAAGGGCACAGTGACATTCTCAGATCAAGCCTGATGGGAGAACACTGCAGACTTCAGAACACATGAAAGAAAGATCACATTGTTTCTCGTGGTTCCTGGAAAACTACACTCTGCAGGTTGTGAAGGCCTAGGAAGCAAGGCACTTTCTGTAGCCCTGGTATTGCCGTGAAAGAAGTGACGACTCTCATTTATGCGCTCAGTTACATCTTGTGTGCCGTCGTTAAATGGAAAATGTTTACCACTCTGCAATAGATTTAGATCAAGGGAGATTAAGATTTAAAGATTACCTCTTATCAGTAATGAAAATAAAATACTTCTGTAGCAAAGAAACTAGCAATGCTAATAAGACGTTTCTCATTAAAATGCCATCTGTGTTAATAATACATCTCAGTAATTATAGATGTAAGAATAGATGTGAGCCAGTGCACCACCACTGCACGCTCTGCATCATTCAGAAAGAACCGCATGCGTGGCACCACATCAGCCCTGCTGGTGTAGAAGGATCTGGAGTGAGTGGGAAGCTGAAACAACAGTAAGCAGCCTCTCCTTCACAGAACTAAAAAGGGCTCATTCTCAGAGGGAAGTAATCAAGCTGTGAAGGGCTTGGGAGGGGAAATCTATAGCATCGTGTTAGCTTATAGACTACGTGAAGTCATCAGAGTTTCTGGAAGGTAAAGAAACCAGAGGTAGTGTTCAAGGTGAGGCAATGAGCAGGGACAGAATGGAGAAAGAGTCAGGATGAGAATTTCCATCGGCGATGCTGTGTCAGAAAGGGTGGCCCGGAGACATGAGATGTCATGTTCTTGTTCTTTGAATTGCATTACATGTGTTTTTATAAAATAAAGTAATAAAACAGTTGAAAAAGGCTTAGAATGTTTCATACTTTTAATGTTTTCAATTTTTTGTTTATTCTTATTTATTTATTTGAGAATGACAGATATATATATATAGAGAGAGAGAGAGACAGAGAGAGAGAGAGAGAGAGAATGGGTGCGCCAGGGCCTCCAGCCACTGCAAACAAACTCCAGAGGTATTTGCCCCCTTGTGCATCTGGCTAACACAGGTCCTGGGGAATCGAGCCTTGAACCAATGTCCTTAGGCTTCACAGGGAAGCGCTTAGCTGCTAAGCCATCTCTCCAGCCCCAGACTTATTTTAGGGGAATGGTCTCTTTTGAATAGCTGAGATCCTGTTCTAGCTAGTGTCTGTTACACAGAACCCATAGGCAAGGGAATAAACAAACTTGAATAGCCCTTAGAGTTCTACCTTGGGGGAAGAGGAAATAGTGGGTGAGGATGGGCTGAAAATTGTGAGGGAGAAACGGTACCTCTATCTTGGGGTTGCGGTGATTCAGGAACATCAGCAAGATGGAGCTCTTGCTCTCTGAGGTGAGCACGTAGTATATGAACTCAAGGAGAAGAGAGCATAGCTGACCGTCTGCAGGCCTGTGCTCAGGCACCAGATCCGCCTGTAGGCCTGAGTCTCATCCAGGGTATGCTTCTGGAATAGAGAGCTCATCTGGGAGTGAGAGAACAATACAGAGTGGCCAGCCGCATGGTAAGGAGCCTGTGGAAATGCTGGCACCGAGGTGGCATGCAGAGGAGATGAGAGCCTGTTACAGGCTGCAAGTTTCTTGAGTGACCTAGACACTGATAACATGGTATGCAGTCTGCAGACCAGCATTGTGGCGCCCTCCAGCTTGGCAGAGGTGCAGAATTTCAGATCCCTCTGGACCCGCATTGCCATGAGACCTCTGGGGGGGGGGTGGGAGGGGAACATGCACACTGAAGACAGTTGAATGTCCAGAAACGCATTAGGCTTTTACCCTGGTGGCCAGAGAACCAGCTCTCTGCCCAACTCACCGCCTGACCACCGTCCATTTCCTTCACACAGTTTCAGCCCAGAGGCTGAGTGACGTAGCTTCCAAGGCCTGAGCCTGAGCGGGAAGCGCATTCTCCTACTCCGTAGATGGTTCCTGTCAGCCCCCTCTGGGGACACATTTCCCTGTTACATCACAAACAAGCGCTATTCGCTTTTCTGCATGGCCTGCTGTAACCAACCTTTTCACATTCTTTGAATTGGCCACACCCTTTAATTCAAGCAGAGCCATAGGTCCCCACTTTCAGCCTTAGTTTATACCCACAGCAGATACGATACTCACTGGGTTATTTGGGTGCAGGAAGTGGATGGAATAGTAACTTCCATGTAGGGTGTACAGAATAGATATGTATCCCTCACATCCATAAGACCTCGTGGACATCACAAAATGTGGGGCATCACTGTTTTCCTCTGTTATCCATAGTTGAAATGATCCATCACTCTTCCCCATTTCGTTGAAGCATAGAGGGCATCATGCAGGGCTAACAGCTGTCTTCTCTCTTTATGAGAACTCTTTCAGAGATTCTGCCAGAGACACGACACTCCTGAAGATCACCTTTTAAAAACATAAGTGGTTGACAAGATCCCTTAGTACCTCTTTACTAAAACAATTCCCCATGCCACCCATACCCTTTCCACAGCCATTCCCATGTTTCTCTGCTTCCACATCCTGCACCTCTTTAAAAAAAAAAAGAAATCCCTGAGAACTGGAGCAATAATTTCAGCATTGGAAGTAATCAATGACAATTTCAGTTAATCCTTTAAAATCTGTCACTTCCAAACAAAGACATCCTACTGGTTCTCTAATGAGCATCCTGATGACTGTGATTCTCAGATGGTTTGCTTTTACAGGGTCAGGGGGACATGAGCATGTGCCTCTCAGATAAGAACACTCTGCCTCCAGGAGTACCTAAGAAAGGGCTCCAAGCTTCCCTGTCTGATTTTGCGGGGGGAAATAAATCCTTCCATGGGAGAGCACTGTGCTTTGCAAGTCAGTGTCGCATACTGGCTCATGTGTTTGAACACTTGGTCCCCAGCTGGAGGGGCTGCTTGGAAAGATTGTGGAAGCTTTGGGAGGTGGGGCTGTGCTGCAGGACGCGAGTCACTGGCTACAGGCGTTGAGATTTTACAGCCAGCGCTCACCTTCTGTTCACCCTCTGTTTCCTGATGGGGGACACAATGTGACCAACTTCTGCCGCCATGCCTTCTCGACGGTGACGGGCTGTATCTCCTTGAAATGCAAGCTGAATAAACCCTTCCCAGAGAGGTTTAAGAAGGAACTTTAGAAAATTCAATCCAAATTTTAGAAGCTATTTTTGTAACATTTGGACTTTATTTTCTAATCTGATAGCCTATTCCAGCTGGAATACAGACATGCACAATATCCGGGTATTTCCTGGTATGCCCTGCAAGGAGCGGGCTAATTTCCCTCCCTCGTGTCCGCACAGGTGTGTGCAAGGCGTGTCAGGCTCTGGCTCTCTTTTCTCATGCAGGCTTCCCTGTCTCACACTCGTCTTCTACCACCGCTCCAATATGAGCTGGAACATTCCTGTTATTTATAAAGACCAAATGGCTTAGAATGGCCTCCTCCAAAACCATTTGTGCTGTGGACATAATTACATCATTGAAAAGGGCATGTCTTTTGTCAGGATTTTCTAGCTGCTAACTTTCCCCAATGAACAATGAGTTCACTGAACACAAGGAGCCCAAGTCCTTGATCTCCCCAAAGCCTATCACAGAGTTAAAGATAGGTCTACTATGGTATTTTTAATGACTGATGGAAACAACCAATACCTTCTTTCTGGCCGAGGATGCAGAGTTCTTTTTTTTTTTTTTTAATTTTTATTTATTTGTTTGAGAGAGACAGACACAGAAAGAAAGACAGATAGAGGGAAAGAGAGAGAATGGGCGTGCCAGGGCTTCCAGCCTCTGCTAACGAACTCCAGACGCGTGCGCCCCCTTGTGCATCTGGCTAATGTGGGACCTGGGGAACCAAGCCTCGAACCGGGGTCCTTAGGCTTCACAGGCAAGCGCTTAACCACTAAGCCATCTCTCCAGCCCCAGAGTTCTTATTTCTTCCAATGAGTCTTCTCCACGTAATTCTCCTTCCATACTCAAAGGTCCCTCAAGGGTTTCACATTCTTCCTACTACGTATTATTTGGGGGGGGGGTCCATGTTGTGACCTGTATTTGTGTGGGTTTAGCTTGGGATTCTTTTCATTTCAATGAGCTGCACCCCACATACTGTGATGCCCCAAAAGGTGGCACTGCTTCTCCTTCCCCATGCCTGCCTCATAGATTCTTTCTGCAAAGCTCATAGACAGTCTCATGTTCTTCCTGCACAACGGCTATAATAAGCCATTAGTGAGAAGAGAAAGGAACCCGTGAGTTATAAACATGCCTAGGCGGAGAACAGTTACAAAGCGCTGTAGCCTTCCTCCCGTGTGACTGTCTCAAATTGTAGCTAACTCAGAGAAAATGCAGTGAAGGTGCATGGCTCTGACCAAGAGTCTGTGACAGAGCACAGTGAAGGCGTGAGGCTGCGACCTGAGCTGCTCACAGAGGATAGGAGCTAAAAGCTGTCCGCATCAGCTGACTTGATCTCCCCATGTGGCATGGTGCAAGCTCTGGGTCATAGCCTCTAGAACTTTCTGCTGCATTCAGACAGCAGGTTATGGATGAGGGAAGACTGAGGTTACAAACTAGCAGGACACTAAGTATATTTGGGGTAATTCATTCTACATGCGAAGAGGCTCATAAATACCAAAACAGCTTTGGCCAGGCATCCTGAAACATGCGTTACCTCTACAGGCTCCGAGGACACAGGGTGTGGACACAGTGCTAGCCCTCGTGCCTCTGCGGGGTGTGGCTTGGTGTATGGGGTGTCATCAGTTGGAAGTCCCCTGCCATGCCTAGGAGTGCCCATGTTAGTCTTCCTCTCATGTTAAAGGTGTTCTTCTCAAGTGCCAAGAATATGCTAGCAAGCATTACCAGGAGCAGTATTTTCATTACCTCACAGAACAGCAGCTCCAGGCTTCTTGCACAATTCCACTGGGATGCAGCGCGTGCTTCCACAGTCATTCCTAAGAGCCCAGGAACACTCGCAGTGTGAGGGCCACCCCTCGTGACTACCACTGTCCCGTGAGCTCTTCTCGAGGAAGCACACTCACAGTAAAGTCACTTCCACAGTGCGCAGTGGTAGCTCACCGTTCTTGTTTGTAGAAACTTTCTTGTGCCCTTGTTCTCATCAGCAGTGCATGTAGGTGAGTGTGGGTGTCCATGCAGCTTTCCATAGAAGCTGATTTGATATTATGGAGTGAGTTCCTTACAAAAATAACTGGTACAAGTGCTGTTTGTGCAAACATTTAGAAGGTGGCTGCTCAGAAATGAGTTTCTGGAGAGTTCTACTTCTGTGCTAAAGTTCATTAAGCTCAGTGAAGTCAGTATGAAGACACAGAGCGGGGCAGCAAGGGCTGAAATGCACATACTGTGGGCACCAGGGTTGTTCAGTGTTGGGTTCTCAGTACTGGACCAGGTGCAGCCTCCCCTCCGTGAGTGGGGAGAAGAAACCACCCTCCATGACCGAGAGGCCCTGGCACAGGGCAGAGTTAACCTTCAGGCAGAGTCAGGGCCAAGCCCACAGTGCAACCAGCACATCTGCAGTGTTTGTACACACTGGTGACAGGTTTGCCCGCATGGCCCACTGTGTTCCAGGACGAAGCCTTTGGCGTTTTGTTGGAGTGAGAAGTGTAGGATAGGACAGCATCCTTTAGCTAGTGCTGGGATGGGCCCCTTCCAGCCCTCTGCTGCCGGTTTACCCGTCAGCCCGCAGCCCCCTGTTGCTAAACGTGACTCGCCCTTTGCCTTGCAGATGGGAGTCCACAGAGTGTTCCTCAAGTACCGGCATGTGGACCAGCTCAGTGAGCTGAGTCTCCAGCTGCAGAGGAAGATCGTCACCTGCCAGAAAGGTGAGCCACGCGTGCACACGCATGCGCATGTGTGCGTGCGCATACACTCACACACACTCACACTAAGTGACCTCATTTGACGCGTGAGTATCGAGATCCTTTGGTGCACCTCTGAGTTTAAATGACAGGGAGGTGGTCATCATAGTAGGCCTCTACTCTTCCAGGCTATGTCAGGACAAGTCATTTTGGGAGCGTGACTCAGTCTACTGTACAGCTATTTTGACATCAGGGTTGGTAGTCCTTCTTTTTAAAATTAAGTAGATTGTGTATAAAATTACCTATTAAATTTTCATCTGCCTCACAACTTGGAGGAGGAAGTAGCCATGTCTTGTTATCTCTCCCTTCCTTACCTTCCTAGTGGCCCCTTTGCGAGTCACAGGTCAGTGCCGTGCCATTGGCGCTTGCAGTGGGTGCTTTCCCCACCTGGAGTGGAGCTCAGCAGCGGTGCAGATTCCCGTGGCGCCCACCTCAGTGGCTCTACAGTTCCTGCCTGCAGGCCAGGAGTCAGACAATGGACCAAACTGAATTTTTCGGCAGGTCTACATACTCCTTGGAAAACCCCTATATATATATTTTTTATAGCCATTAATATCTATTTCATTATAACAGTGGGAGAGATGCCATTCTGATGTTGTTTTCTTCTAAAATCCCAAGTGAGGGCTGGGGAAATGGCTCAGGGGCTAAGGCGTTTGGATGCAACGCCTAAGGATCCTGTTTCAATTCACCGGGACCCACGTAAGCCAGATGCACAAGGGACACATGCATCTGGAGTTTGTTTGCAGTGGCTAAAGGCCCTGGTGTTCCCATTCTCTTTATCTACCTATGCTTCTCTTTCTCTCTCTCTCAAATAAATAAAAGTACAAACTCTTTTTAAAAAAATCCCAAATGAGCCGGGCGTGGTGGCGCACGCCTTTAATCCCAGCACTCGGGAGGCAGAGGTAGGAGGATCGCCGTGAGTTCAAGGCCACCCTGAGACTACAGAGTTAATTCCAGGTCAGCCTGGACCAGAATGAGACACTACCTCGAAAAACCAAAAAAAAAAAAAAATCCCAAATGACTGTTCAAAAGAAAGCATGGAAAAAAAGTACCATGCCTCATAAGTGAATGTTTATAGTATATTTAAAAAAACTAATGTACTTAATAATTCAATTCTTTGTGCAAAAGTAAGAGAGGAAGAATGGATATGTATGACAGCCTTGTAGTGACGTGATGAGGCAAAGAGCTTAACTCTGTGTGAAACTTGCTATAACAAGGGATCCTGATCGGATGGCACTCCATCCTGTCTCCTCTGGAGCCTCAGTGGTGTGACCCATGTGACGTATCCAGGAGGTTCCAGCCATCCGTGATGACAAAAGGTCCTGCCATACGCAGATCCCTCAAACATGTCAAAATCTGGCATGTCCAGCTTAAGTCATGCTCAAAGTCCACAACCTCCTTTCAAGGGACCAAACATCTGTCATGATCATTTCACATCTGCTCCCTACAGTAGAGAGAGAGAGAGAGACAGAGAGAGAGAGCGCGCGCACATAATCCTGGTCCCTCTGCATTCAGGTACCCCCGAGTCTTCCAGGGCCGACAGGAGGCAGAGGGAAGGAGGGCAGAGAAGACCTCAGTGGGCGTAGTGTGGCCTGACACTGGTCTTCCTGGCTAGAGGAGTATAGCCCTGTGTGCTGGTCACAGCTGTGGCTTCTGAGGCCTTGAAATCTGTAGTGCCCGCCCGATTCCAGCACACATGTGGCACCTTTCTGGGAAGGTGGTTCCCTGAGTGAGGAGGACATAGTGCCGCTTGTGGATCTGAATCCCTCCTCTCTCTGGCTTACGGTTACTTGGCCCCCATAACTTCATCCTTCAGTGGGTGGATCAAGGCTGGCCTGGGTCTGGTTGGAACCTCACCCTGTAGGTAGCGTCTGAGCTTGTTCAGGCCTGCTCTGTCTTCTCACCTGCACTATCTCAGCCCCAGGCATGCTGACTGAACCCAGCGGAGCCAGGATGAGTCCCAGTTCCTGCAGTGCTGACCATGGAGAGGCCAGCTCATGTGCTCCAGGTCTCCCTCACGTAATTAGAGAGCTCTGTGCCATGTCTTCTGTGGAGCACCCACGGAAAGTTCCTCTTCTAGGTGGACACAGTGATTACATTGCCTCACACAACCAACTCAGAGCAGAAGAGATGAGCAGATCCTGGCCTGGTCACCTTTCTAAGGATAAAGATTGAGAGAAGCCTTTAGCATGGCATTAGGAAAAAAAAAAAAAAAACTATAATTTTATTTTGCACAAATGAAATAATGGATATAAAAAGCACTTTCAAATGACAGCCTTTTAAAGGAAAGCATTGATTTTTATTTTCATGTCTCTTAGAATGGTTTTCTTGACATTTTTGTTAATATTAAATTCACTTAAAATTTATATAATCTGGAGGCATTTCCATGTTTTACATCAATGAATGCTTGGGAAAAGGAAGCTGTAACATTTGGTTTTAAATCGAATGGCTGCAGTCTCGCCTTTTTCCTGCTAGGAGTTCCTCTGACTGTGCATGCCATGTTGCCTTGGTGCCCATGAGCATGCAGAGGCCAGCAAGCTGGTTTCACAGGGGCTGTCCTCTGATGTACCAGGAAGACAATGTCAGTCCCCACCTGCAGCCAGTTCGCTTGTGTCAGGCGTCCTTCAGGAGCACACTGAACAACTGCGAGATATTTTTAAAGAACTTTTGAAGGCCTGCAGTGTGAGCCAAGTGTCCTCAAGTGCACTCGAGCCCCTGAGGGGCCTGGCTGCGTCAGGCTGTGGGAGGAAGTCTGGTCTAACCTGGGTCAGTTTTCCCTTTATTCCAAGAGATTAAACATTTCGGAAGCATGTTCACCTGCACCTTTCAAAAGCCGGTCTCCAGCGTTTGCATTTGGCTGTGTCTTGTTTTGAATGTCCAAGGAAGAGTAGGTCCACAGGCCGCAGTAAGATCTTTGGCCTGCTTCAGTGTTGCTCGGCACTCCCTCGCTTGGCTCCCAGAAGTCTGACTTACCTTTTACTGTTTAATTGAGTTGTAACTGTATGGATTAGTGCAGCAGAACCCTCTATTGCAGGAACTTTAGCCTGAATCCAAAGTAATTCAACATTGAGTGTCGCCATCTGAAGGGGAAAAGCCCTGGGTGCTGGATGCCTGTGTATTACCTTCCTCTGCTGCTCTAAAGTAGAGAAAGTGTTCCCCTTTCGCCTTCTAATCAAGTAAAGGCATCAGTGTGCGGTCTTAGATGACCCATGCATCTAACTTTACAGCACGAAATGATTTTAAATCAGGGTTTCATAAACACTTTATTTCCTGAAAGCTAGAGTAGAGAATGTTAGGCGTACACTGTGGCTTTTCTTCGTCCTCTATCTAACCTGAGGCCCTTGGATCTGGCACCTCGGAGCTGGGCCGCAGCGTGTGAAGGGTTCCTGTGAGGAGTCGGGGCATCCTGCTTCACCTTGCCCACAGCGTTCACCGAGCTCTGGCATCCCCTCGAAAGGCCTGCTCCCCCAACGCAGCCAGCCCCCGTTCCGCCCTGAGCTCTCAGAGCAAGGCCAGTTTTCTTCCCCAGAACGCGGCCTGCCCAGGTCCACCCCGCGCTAATGGCTAGCAAGCTCTTCCTCCTATTGATCGCATAGGCTCTCCTACGATCTTTCCCTGGGGAGCCACCCATCCCACATAGATGGCCTCAGGCTGCCTGGAATTGAGCTTGGCCTGGTGCACAAAGGAGTCTGAGCACAGCCTCTGCGTGCCTCAGTTGCGTGCGCTGGAAATGAGTTTCATCTTCACTCTACCCACCATGGGGTTGTGGGGTGTGTGACCATTTTATTTCCTCCTAAAATGAAACGATGGCATGCCTGAGAAACAGAGGCACCTCTAAATAGTTCCCTTTGATTTTTATTTTCAACAAAATTCCTGCTTCTAAAAAATTCCATTCCTTTCCCAAGTTTTACTCGTCTGTCAGGCCTTCTTTCCCGGATAGCAGGAAGGCTGGGTTTCCTGTACTTTTCATCAGATGCTCTCTAGTATTTGATGCAGTGTCGGACTCTAGGAATTAAGTCAGAATTACCAAAACAACATACACATGAGACCTCAAAAAGTAGCTCAGGGAACCTTAGCAGTTTCTGGAAATTTCAACATCATGAAAGATACTAAGTGTGTGTCAGAATAGTGCTGTGGGAGCCACACCCAGTCCTTCGTTCACTCTTTACAGCCATCGCTGTCCTCTTGTGTTACCAGAAAAAGGAGAGAGCTTTACATGAAACCTTGCTCAGCTCAGGGGCTGTGGCTTCATCATTACTGAGTCCTGAGGGCCTCACCAAGGGCAATAGGAATGTTCTAGAAACCCCCTCCTTTGTCCCGGTTAGACGCACAGTGTTTTTCAGAGCTTCTGTGGTTGTGAGTGCTTGGCTGGGTTTCTTTCCCCTTTGCTCTGTCCACTGACTGTGGCTCTTTCTTCTGTGAAGTTGTGAGAGGGTTTCTGGCCCGCCAGCACCTTCTTCAGAAAGTGAGCGCTAAGCAGCAGGAGGTCGCATCCATCAAGAGCTTTCTGCAGAACACAGAGGACATGGCCCTGAGAACCTATGATGCATTAGTCATTCAGAACGCTTCAGACATTGCCCGGGAACACGACCGGCTCCGGAAGGAAGTGCATGCTTCCTGCCACAGAGAGCAGCTGGAGGCCAGGAGCAAGCCAGAGGACGGGATCCAAAGGTGAGGCGGCCAGGCTGCCCCTTTAGTCCCCTAGTGAGGGATTCCAAGAGGCCCCGAGGACGCTGGTGGCCCTTCCTGCAATGCACGAACACGACACAACAGCAGTTACAGCTTGTGAGAGTCCCCTGCAGTCTAAGGCATGCTTCTCCTGGCTCTCCTCTAGTGAACCCAAAAAGCCACGCGTGCACGTGCGTGTGATAGTTCAGTCACGTGGGCTGCCTCCTGCTTCCCTGACTGAGTTTCTGATGCCTCACAGCCTCAGAATCACTCAGCGTCCCAAGCGCTTGAACGTGGGTGTTAGCCAGAGTAGACATCAGGGCCCGGCATCTCATGCCATCACGCTAGGCTGGCCCCCATTCTCCCAGAAATCATCTTACCAAGTCACTGAGCCACCACCATGTGTGAATGTAATAAATGAAAGACAGATAGATAGATAGATAGATAGATAGATAGATAGATAGATAGATAGATAGATAGATAGATAGATAGACAGACAGACAGACAGACAGACAACTTCAGTCACTGGGGAGGTGGCCAATGTGAAAAGCGCTAGGAAGAATAAAGCTTTTTGTTTAAAAGTGCCATGGAGCTGCTAAGACGGGGTCTGTAACTACGCCTGCTGGACTCACAGCGGTGCGCTGGACCGTCCCCGCCGTGTACTTGATGGGGCCAGCCGTTCTCGAACCCGACAGACTTTCTGGGAGAGTGGGGACTGGGCTCCTTCGCGTTTCATTTCATGGCCTTGAACTTGGAAATACTTGATTTCTTACTAGCATGACTTTATCTTGCCATCACTGTCTTACCAAATCATTTTTTAAATATTTTTATTTATTTATGTATTTGACAGAGAAGGAGAATGGGCACACCAGGGCCTCCAGCCACTGCATACAAACCCCAGATGTATGCACCACCTTGTGCATCTGGCTTACGTGGGTCCTGGGGAATCGAGCCTCGCTCCTTTGGTTTTTCAGGCAAACACCTTGACCACTAAGCCATCCCTCTAGCCCTCAAATCATTTTTTAAGTAGAAATGGTAATATCTTTGCTAATTAGCTTCAAATATCTCAGTGGTTGAATGTTGAGAAAAGATTCCTTTTGAATAACAACAACAGTTTAAAAAAAAACTGTAATTAAACATTACAGGAAAAACGAATTACTCACTGAAGGCCGCACTCTTGTCCGCGGTAACTTCATTGTCTGCATGATGGGCAGCTCCAAGCAGTGGTGGATCCCAGCCCTGCTGGCGTTCTGCGCGGAAAGATATCATTACTAAAAAACAAAAAAAAACAAAAAAAAAAAACAGAGTTCGGAAATTCCTCATAAAATGAATGCAGTGGCATCCTCCTCACAGTATGTGATCACACTGACATGTGAAGGCACAAGGGTTTTTCTTTTTTTTAAATACAGATAACTGTTCTTTCTTAATGACTTCTGGAATAATATTTATTATTTTCTCTGCTGGAACTAAGCAGTCACCCCTAGTTTCTCAATTTGATGATATATTTATTTGCTTGCTGTAAAATTAAGGGGAGACACATCTGTCTGCTTGTTTTTTGAATACCAGCAGTTCACTTGGCAATAGGCAAACACATGGAATCATAGGAAAGATGATAGCTTCGCACTGAATTTGGTCATTCTAGTGGAATTTAAGCAGCAAGGGGGAGGACAAAAGGGGGGGCAAAAATGGATGGAGAGAGAGGGAGCATGTGCTACCATGTGAGCCTTCCGCAGTTCTACGTGAAGCACTCTCCTCTGGGAAGGGAATGTCCAGGAGCTCCTGCACTGGATGCATCACTAACTCCTTACTAAGATGGGTGTCCCAGAAATTGTCATTCAGATTCAGGTGTAAGAATCAGACTGAAAAATTCACTCCGTGAACGCGTGATAGAAAGTGTGGAGCTGAATGGTGTGTTCCTGTGAGAAGGTTCCACAGCTGCCATGAGGAACCGTTCAAGTGCTCCTTCCCAGGAGCAGGTGAGGCTGGCAGCTGTCCCTGTGCACTGCCCACGGTCCTCCAGAGTGCCAACGAGCCTCACGTCAGGGAAGTGGGCTGCTTGTTCTCACCAGAATAACGCCTGGGCCTCTGGGCTCTGTGGCTGTCTGTGTTCTGTTTTCTCTCACCTAAGGCCTGAAGACCAGAATGGGCCCCGGCATGCCCACTCCGGCTGTGTGCCAGTCCCCATGGCAGTGGACAGCCTAGCCCAGGCCCTTGCCAGCCCATCCACCCGGTCTCCATCACTGCACTCAGTGCTCAGCATGGATGACAGCAGCAGTCTCCCATCACCACGGAAACAGCCTCCACCCAAACCAAAGAGAGACCCCAACACACGACTGAGTGCCTCCTACGAAGCTGTGAGTGCCTGCCTGTCGGCTGCCAAGGACACGGCCAATGAAGGTTAGCAAAGGGGACCGATGAGACACAGTGCGCAGGGCTGCTTGGCGTGGGGCTTTGCTCTGTGAGTGCGATTGTGCCGTAATAGATCCTTAACAGAAGTAACTCCAGTTGTTGGCTCCTCAACAGCTCTTTAGTCATTTGACATCAGTTAATATTATTCAGGTCTCTAAGCCGCTGAGGGACAAGTCACTTTAGCATCATTTTGTCACTCTGGGTGCCTCCTCTGTGGAATTCAGAACGTTAGTTGCTGCTTCATATTAACTGTGTGCTGATTAAAAGGTTAAAAATATATATATATATTCATCAGGCTTTCCTGTGGTCACAAGAAAGGTTAACAGAGGAGAAGTACTACAACAAATCTCAGCTACCACAACAACGAGATAAGAGAGCAAAAAAGCCCAGAATATTTCTACAACAGGAAAGTGGCAGTGTTCTACACCAGCTCCCGTAGATTCACGTATACACAGCAATCATTGCTTAATTATTAATTTTGAAACTTTGAAAAGGAAGTAAGTGCTTCTTGCCAGGATGCTCACAAATTTACAGCATATTGATTTCTATGGCTCACATGTATTGATCATATGTGCCTTCCTTCATGGAGCGACAGTCCTGTTGGGAAGGGCAGATGTAACAGCAAACAAGAGTGCATGAGGGTTTTCACCGACCATCAAGGCTGTAGAGGAGTGGGCAGCTCACCAGTACTGTGGGAGGAGTAAGGGAGGATCTAAGTGAATGCAGGAGGGAAGTGTTCCATAGACCTCACTCACTAGAAGATACAATCTGAACATGGACTTGAACTGACTTTCTATGGTAAACAAATGAACCAAACATACAAAAAAAATAGCCCAATACAGTCGATGTTGAGGAAGATAAAGATGAGCAGCACACAGAGGCAGCCCTGGCTTTGGCCTCAGTATCCATGGCAATAAGGAGAAGTGGTCTTTGAGCATTTTGTGAGGGCTGGGATTACTGCTGGTCATACTGCACTGGTAATGGGAGAGGAGAGGAGAGGTCCATCCTTAGTGTGGTCATACTGCACTGGTATTGGGAGAGGAGAGGAGAGGTCCATCCTTAGTGTGGTCATACTACACTGGTATTGGGAGAGGCGAGGAGAGGTCCATCCTTAGTGTGGTCATACTGCGCTGGTATTGGGAGAGGAGAGGAGAGGTCTATCCTTAGTGTGGTCATACTGCACTGGTATTGGGAGAGGAGAGGAGAGGTCCATCCTTAGTGCGGTCATACTACGCTGGTATTGGGAGAGGAGAGGACAGGTCCATCCTTAGTGTGGTCATATTGCACTGGTATTGGGAGAGGCGAGGAGAGGTCTATCCTTAGTGTGGTCATACTGCACTGGTATTGGGAGAGGAGAGGAGAGGTCCATCCTTAGTGTGGTCATACTACGCTGGTATTGGGAGAGGAGAGGAGAGGTCCATCCTTAGTGTGGTCATACTGCGCTGGTATTGGGAGAGGCGAGGAGAGGTCCATCCTTAGTGTGGTCATACTGTGCTGGTATTGGGAGAGGAGAGGAGAGGTCCATCCTTAGTGTGGTCATACTGCACTGGTATTGGGAGAGGAGAGGAGAGGTCCAACTTAGTGTGGTCATACTGTGCTGGTATTGGGAGAGGAGAGGAGAGGTCCATCCTTAGTGTTGTTATTCTGCACTGGTATTGTGAGAGGAGAGGAGAGGTCCATCCTTAGTGTGGTCATACTGCGCTGGTATTGGGAGAGGCGAGGAGAGGTCCATCCTTAGTGTTGTTATTCTGCACTGGTATTGGGAGAGGAGAGGAGAGGTCCATCCTTAGTGTGGTCATACTGCGTTGGTATTGGGAGAGGCGAGGAGAGGTCCATCCTTAGTGTGGTCATACTGTGCTGGTATTGGGAGAGGAGAGGTCCATCCTTAGTGTGGTCATACTGCGCTGGTATTGGGAGAGGAGAGGAGAGGTCCATTTTTAGTGTGGTCATACTGCACTGGTATTGGGAGAGGGGAGGAGAGGTCCATCCTTAGTGTGGTCATACTGTGCTGGTATTGGGAGAGGAGAGGTCCATCCTTAGTGTGGTCATACTGCGCTGGTATTGGGAGAGGAGAGGAGAGGTCCATTTTTAGTGTGGTCATACTGCACTGGTATTGGGAGAGGCGAGGAGAGGTCCATCCTTAGTGTGGTCATACTGCGCTGGTATTGGGAGAGGCGAGGAGAGGTCCATCCTTAGTGTTGTCATACTGCGCTGGTATTGGGAGAGGCGAGGAGAGGTCCATCCTTAGTGTGGTCATACTGCGCTGGTATTGGGAGAGGAGAGGAGAGGTCCATCCTTAGTGTGGTCATACTGCACTGGTATTGGGAGAGGAGAGGAGAGGTCCATCCTTAGTGTGGTCATACTGCGCTGGTATTGGGAGAGGCGAGGAGAGGTCCATCCTTAGTGTTGGTCATACTGTGCTGGTATTGGGAGAGGCGAGGAGAGGTCCATCCTTAGTGTTGGTCATACTGCACTGGTATTGGGAGAGGAGAGGAGAGGTCCATCCTTAGTGTTGTCATACTGCACTGGTATTGGGAGAGGCGAGGAGAGGTCCATCCTTAGTGTTGGTCATACTGTGCTGGTATTGGGAGAGGCGAGGAGAGGTCCATCCTTAGTGTTGGTCATACTGTGCTGGTATTGGGAGAGGCGAGGAGAGGTCCATCCTTAGTGTTGGTCATACTGCACTGGTATTGGGAGAGGAGAGGAGAGGTCCATCCTTAGTGTGGTCATACTGCACTGGTATTGGGAGAGGAGAGGAGAGGTCCATCCTTAGTGTTGGTCATACTGCACTGGTATTGGGAGAGGAGAGGTCCATCCTTAGTGTGGTCATACTGCGCTGGTATTGGGAGAGGAGAAGAGAGGTCCATCCTTAGTGTTGTCATACTTCACTGGTATTGGGAGAGGAGATGTCCAACCTTAGTGTTGGTCATACTGCACTGGTATTGGGAGAGGAGAGGAGAGGTTCCCCCTTGTGTGGTCATACTACGCTGGTATTGGGAGAGGCGAGGGGGAGGTTCTTCCTTAGTGTTGGTCATACTGCACTGGTAGTTTGACCGTTGAGGGAGATGTTCATTTTTGTGTGTTTGTTGGGTCCAGTGTTGGGTTATTCAGCTTTATGACAAGGACAGGTGCAAGCACCTAGAAAATCTTTGAGGGTCCCCAGGTTCTGAAGAGGACAGAGTGAGTCCTGCCTGGAAGAAGGGTACCTGTCCTCCTTTCTGAGTGCTTGAGAAGACTTTTCCTTTCAGCACAGCCCTTGAAGTGGTGGAACAGTCTTTGCCACTGTCTGTGCCGTAGGAACTCAGCACACAGGCTTGGTACATGTGTCCAAGATGGGTGTGAGGAACACCGAGAAGAATTTTTGTCAGCAAGGAAGATGAGTGAAATGTGAAGAATGCAAACCAAAGAGTCTAGATGGTCCAGTAATATTGAAAATATACCTCGACAAATAAAAACAAAGAAAAGAAAATAACATAGGCACTGAGCGTGTACACGATGTGGACATCATTCTCATAGGAAGAATGTAGACAAGCTCTCTTAGCTGGTGTCCACGGGCCTCGAAAGGAGCAGTGCCTTAGCACAAGTCCTCTTTGTGTGCAGCCCTCAACAGCCCCTGTCCGGAGTCATCAGGTGCCAGTGACACATAGTTGTACAAGGGACTAAAGAGTGAGGACAACATGAATACAAAACGGAGTTGGGCCCAGTGGATAAAATACCTAACCAACTCTGTGACCTGATTTGGAAGACACACTCCACTTCTTTTTAGGGGAGATTTATTTACTTGTTTATTTATTTATCTATGTGTTTATGTGTTCACTTTGTTTACTTATTTGTTTGTTTTCAAGGAAAGAGAGAGAGAATGTGTTTGGGAGTGCACCGGGGCGTCTTGCCACTGCAGACGAAGTCTGGTCATGTGCCATTTTGTGCATCTGGCTTTATGTGGTATTGAATTGAACCCAGGTCAGCAGGCATTGTAAGCAAGTACCCCCAACTATTGAGACATCTACCCTCCTCCATTTAAGAAATATTTATTGACAACTTCCATAATTGTAAACAGTACTCCATTGTAATTCCCTCCCTCCTCCCACTTTCCCCCTTTGAAACTCCCCCTCCATCATATCCCCTCCCCCCTCAGACAGTCTCTCTATTTTGATATCATGATCTTTTCTTCCAATTATGATGGTCTTGTGTAGGTAGTGTCAGGCACTGTGAATCAATGGATATCCAGGCTATTTTGTGTCTGGAGGAGCAGGTTATAAGGAGTCCTACCCTTCCTTTGGCTCTTACATTCTTTCTGCCACCTCTTCTGCAATGGGTCCTGAGTGCTGGAAGGTTTGATAGAGTTATTTCAGTGCTGAGAACTCCTCTGTTACTTCTTCTCAGCACCATGATTCCTTCTGAATCATCCCAAGGTCACTGCCATATGTAAAGAGAAGGTTCTTTAACCAAAAGTGAAAGTAGTGTTAATATATGGGTATGAACATTAAGAGATGTGCTTACTGGGCAGTTTGATGAGTACAGTATATACATTTAGCCAGACAGCAGCAGACGTTAGGACTCATGACTACCCCGATGTAGGTCTTCAGTGTCAGGAATGTATTCCCTCCCAGGGAGCAGGCCTCCAAGTCCAATTAGACTGCGGTTGGTTCCCCCATGACAGACATTGTTAATTGCCTTGTTTAAAGCTTTATTCTAGAATAGTAGTTGGCTCATAGCAAGTGTAATACTGAGCTATCTCCCCTTCCTGAGTGAACACATAGGTGAAAGAAGTATTGTCTGGTCTACAGAGATGGCTCAGCAGTTAAAGCACCTGCCTGAAAAGCCTAACAATCCACATTTCGTTTCCCCAGCACCCATGAAAGCCAGACGCACAAAGTGGCACATGCGTCTGGAGTTCACTTGCAGCACGTAAAGGCCTGGCCATGCCCATATTCCTCTTCATTCATCTCTCTCTCTCTTCCCCTCCCTCCCTTGTGTGCTCTCTGTCTCTCTCTCTCTCTCTTTCTTCCCCTCTCTCCCTTGTACTCTCTCTCTCTTTCTCTCTCTCTCTCTCTCCCTCTCTGTACGTCCGTCCGTCCCTCCCTCCCTCCCTCCCTCCTTGCACACAAATATATTTTTTCCTGCAATCTCATGAGAACAAATTGCCAGGATTGGATAATAACTTCTTAGCAAAAGTCCTTGGTAGTAAATTTTCCTGACACCCGAAGTTTGAAAGATATTAAGTCTTCCATAAACACTACCTGAGAAATTGGTTACTGGACCCCACAGGAGAGCAGCAGCCGTGTGGTTTGCCCCTGTGCCACAGGCATCCCGTCAGTTTCAGCTACTTGCTCTTGTGGCTCCTCCTGCCTCCCGGCTGCGCACCAGGACCGGGCAGACCCGCAGAGGAGAAGTCACGAGCCAAGCCGGGCAGCAAGCCGCTGTGCTCGCAGCGCAGGGAGGCCGACTTCCGCGGGGCTGCAGCGGGCAGGGTCAGGAGGCCAGGGCAGTGCGCCTGTGCACAGGCGAAGCCCCGTGGGAATGGCGCAGAGGGGTGAGATAGAAGGAGAGGTGGCTTGGCGACCACTCCACCACAGTGAGTCGACTTGGGCAGGCAGCTGGCGGGAAGGCCAGCAAGCCAACACATCATTAGGCATCTCTTGTGTCCCAGCTCCTGTGCTTAGGGCTCATGTTCCCCTGAGGCTGAGCCAAATTGAACAGGAAGACTTAGAAACCAAGAGCACATACACTGATCCTCCTTCCCCACCCCCCCTCCATAGATTGTGTCTGTTTTCTTTTCCAGAGAGAGAAATAGGGCCAGGTAACTTGTGCCCTGGTACAGATGGTGATTCAAATGTCACCAACATGCCTTAACAGGAAAAAATCCAAAAAGAAATACCTTGTTTGAGAAAATACTTCCCTGACAACAGAGCTTAAACATGATAGGTCTGAGACGTGGGAACGTGGTGTGACTTCGAAGCTCCTGTGTGACATCAGCACTTAGCCTAATGTTACCATCACTGTGTGGCCGCATAATGTCTTCTGATTTCATCCCAACAACGTTAAAAGCCATCAGTTATTTTATGCATACAGTTCAGGGCTAAAACATTGGAAAATTCTTTTTGTAAATCTCTTTTAACAGCCCTTAAGCCCTTAGGGGCTGGAGAGATGACAGAGGAACAGGAAATCATGCTCCCTACACAGTCCGTGCCGTGCTCTGGTCCTGCGCCTGCACCAGAGCCGCAGCCTCACTGTAGGGAGCTCCATCCGCCTTCCACGGTTCCTTCCTGCCCATGCAGTAGGAGCGATGCACGTGATGAGAGCCCAGGCGCAAACAGGCGTCGAAGCACAGGCCGTACACTCAGGGCCTCCAGTCTCCAGGGCGACCTTTAGTGTACAGTCGTGGCCCCTGCATAGTCAGGGGCATTATAGACAGAAACATGCTTGGAGATGTCCACACTGCTTTTTGTTGTTGTTTGCTTTTAATTTTTAATTTATTTTTGAAAGTTTCTTATATATACATAATTTTATTCTGTTCACACCCATTACCTTCTCTTCCCCCTCCCAGTCCTTCTGCATGCCTTCTTTCCAGTAAGTCCTCCTCCTACTTGCATGTCTTTTGTATGTGCACGACCCACTGGGTTCAGTCAAGGTGGCTCACATGAGCATGGGTGGTTAAACCTGGCACATGGGCAGAGTGCCAGAGGCCACACCATCAGTTTCTTTCATGTTGCTGGGATAAAGAACTTGACCAGAAGCAGCTTTGGGAGAAAGTGGTTTATTTCAGCATACAGTTGTTTTTTTTTTAATTTATTTATACTCGTGTGTGCCACATCCCCAGCCCTCAGTATCAGTTTTGAAGGAACATCTGTCATGGGGGCCAAAGCTTGTAGGAGCAGACAGCCTCCACCCTGCCTTCACAGAATCAGGGAGGAGGTAGGCAGTGCAAGAACACCAAACGGAGCTGGACTTATGACACCTCAGCCCTCTCCCAGTCTCACACTTCCTCCAGCAAGGGTCTACTCCATCGAGGTTCAATAAACTGCCCAAGTAGCTGGGGAACAGGCCTGCAAATATGAGTGCATGGGGAACGTTCCACCTCCAAACCACCCCTGAACAAAAGTGACTCCCCATTCCCCAGCAACCATTAACTGCCAAAACTTCAGGGCAAGGTGGCACCCATGAGCCCCTTCTCGTCTACGCTGGGATGCTGACGGGCTCAATCTTGGCCGGGCCCCGGCCTCACAGCAGCCGTGGTTGCCATCCGCACTTCCTGCGCGCCCTGCGTGGGTCTCGGGAGGGTGGGAGACGGGCAGCAAGTGCAGCGCCATGAAGCAGCCTCGGCGGGCAGGGCCCTCTCAGCCTCACCCTGCCGCCAGTGCATGAGGCTGAAAATACAGACGTCGTGGACGACGCCGTCCCCCGCCAGCCCGGCTGCCTCCCCGCGTGCCCAGCGTCTCCGTAGCTGCTTTCTGGGTGGGCTCGAGCCCAGCTTTGTCGCAGGCTCGCAGAGGTGGTGGGATCCAACAGCTTCCTTAGAGAGCTGCAGGCTGCACAGCCAGGGACTTTCCTGTTCTTACATGGGATACCCTGCATTATACTGGGGTGCAAAGATGGCCTCAGAGGGAAAGAATCATCTGTTCTCCATTGCCATTGAAGTGTGGGAACAGTGTGCCAAGTGCCAAAAGGAGCACTTTGCACACACACGTTGGCACCGCCCGGAGGTAGTGGCTTTATTCGCGTTGTAAAAAGGAGTGCCACCGGAAGCTGAGCGAAGTCGGTTCGAGACACCTCGTTCAATGAGAGCCCTCCATCACTGCCTGCTGCCACAGCCTCCCAGCATGCAGCTCTGCACCCCGGGCCCTGCCTCCTGCTCTGCATACCTTCTGATTCCTCCTCGACGCCCTGTGCTCCTTTGCCAGGGGACATCTCCCTCAGCTGTGGACCAAAAGTCAGGCTTCCTCTTGGGGACCTCAGATATTTGGGCTGCCCAGAGAGCTGGGAGGGTGGCAAGGATACTGGTCATGGGTCCCTACTGTTTGGAGGGCATAAGAGCTATAGCAAGTAGGGAGAGCCAGGCAGGAGACACTAGAAACAAGCCCAGGCACTTGCTAATGACCCTCGCATCTCTCCGTCTTCTCTCCCAGCTCTGACTCGTCCCAGGCCTCACAGTGATGACTATAGCACCATGAAGAAGATCCCCCCTCGAAAGCCAAAGCGAAGCCCCCACACGAAGCTCAGTGGCTCCTACGAAGAGATATGGGGACCCCGGCCTCCAGGAGTGGCCTGCCAGGCGGGCATACATCAGGTGCCAGGGCTGCTGACCGTGCAGTGGGCCGGGGCAGATGCCCTGCCACAGCGCACCCCACAGCTGCAGCTGCGCCTGCCCCTGCCCCAGGGGGACTACGAGGATGACCCTGAACCCGTGTACATAGAGATGGTGGGGAACGCGGCCGGCGCGGGTGCGCTGGAGGCCGACAGCCCTGGGCAGGGTGAGTCTGTGTATGAGGAGATGAAGTACTTCTTGCCCGAGGAAGGCTGCGGCCGAGGTACGCTCTCCTTCCTGCCTGGCTCGCCTCCTCTGCTTCTGGAGACTCGAAAGACCGTGGCCTTGGAGGCTGCTGAGGGGAGCTTCCAGACCCTCAAAGACGCTTGCGACATCCCACCACCCTTCCCCAACCTGCTTCCCCACCGGCCGCCTCTCCTGGTCTTTCCTCCCACCCCGGTGACCTGCTCCCCAGCCTCTGATGAGTCGCCCCTGACACCCCTGGAGGTAAAGAAGCTGCCGGTTCTGGAAACCAACCTCAAGTACCCTGTGCAGTCCGAAGGCTCCAGCCCCTTGTCAGCACAGTACTCCAAAGGCCAGAAGGGGGACAGCGGCCGGCCTGCGTCACCAGGCTTCCCGGCGTTCAACGGGTCTAGCCAAGTGTCTCCACCATCCACGCCTCCACCGCCCCCAGGCCCACCCCCAGCGCCCTGCCGGCCACCCACACACTTTGCCTTCCCACCCGACACTGTCCTGGTCACAACAGCAAAAACACTGGCCACCTCAGACCTGTCCAGACCACAGCCAAAGCCCAGCCCAGCCCCAGTGGCCAGTCCCTGCAGTTCCTTCTCCAAGGTCCCATATTCTCCTGGAAGGGCAGCCAGAGCTGACCTCAGGAAGGCCACAGCCACTTCCTCCCCTCCTGGACCTTACAGTCCACCCAACACCAGGTCACTGGCCAGCCCCCTGGATGAGCTGGCCAGTCTCTTCAACTCGGGAAGGAGTGTGCTGCGCAGGTCCGCGGCAGGACGGAGGATCCGGGAGGCCGAAGGTGAGCAGAAGTGTGCATGGGGGACGTACGCCTTTACCACACCCTCGGTCTCTGCGTTGGAAGAACGTAGTGCCCATTGTGATCCGTACCAGCCCCAAAAGACAATGCCATGCAACAAGTGTGGCCAAGGAAGTAGAAATTCCCCTTTCCCTAGGAATAAATGAATTGGTACTGGACACAGGTGAGCCCGAGCAGGTCAAAGTTGCCCATGGGTCCTTTCCCTAGAATGCTTCCTTACAACCGGGAATGGTACTGTCTACAAGATCACAGTGCCAGTTTGCAGGTTTGCATTTGATTGACAGGTCACCATGCACTCCTGGGGTGTTTCTGCTCTGTCGTCCGTCTCGTTTGGGCCCATGGCATCAGGGGTTACCCCCTGTCCACTTAATACCACTCCCCTGGGGTGTCTCCGCATGCACCATTTTGTGCCCACATCCCACCCAAGTACCATCTCAGTATGCTTCTGCCTGTTTCCTCACAAGGCAACCCCGGGAGCACCAAGGCTAGGGCCCCAGTTCCCTCCGGGGAGGCGGGCGGTGCTGCAGGAAGAAGGCTGGACACCGGCTAGCCCCAGGGGTCTGAATGTGGACCAGCCAGCGGCACCTTTCACTGAGAATCACGTGACCGCGCCCTGCCAGCAACTCGCGCGTCCGTGTCACTTACGAGGCCGACTCTGCACATGCCACTCTCTGTGTAAGGAGTCACAGAACAGGCCTTTCATAGCAAACTTATACATTTTCCTAGTGTTCTGTAATGTGGAGAAGAACTCTTATTAGTATATGTGTTTTCTTCTTATTATAAGAAGTGTAACAGGGCACAGGGAGATGGCTCAATGGTTAAAGGCACTTGTTTTCAAAGCCTGCCTGCCTGGGTTAAATTCCTCAGTATCCACATAAAGCCAGATGCAAAATATGGTGGGCACACGCACCTGGAGTTCATTTGCAGTGTCAAGAGACCCTGGCATATCCATCCACTGGCTCTCTTTCTTTATCAAATAAATAAATAAAACACTTTTATAAAGAAAGAAAGGCATAATGGCTTTGATGCCACCACACTTACACTTCCCTAGCCAGCTTCCAGCAAAGCCATTTCACAGAGGGAAACTTAGGGTGAAGATACAAGTCTCGTCCTCACAAACAAAGGTAGGATTGCTGCGCGTAGCATGTTATGCGCATATTAACTTGTTCTTTCTTCAAAAAGCAATACACAAATACAGGATCTTTCATCATTTGATTATGGCATGATTTCGGGCATGAAAACTGAAAAGCCCATCCAGCAATCTGAACGGGTACCAAGCTGGTCAAGACTAGGAGCCCTCGGCAAGAGGCCGAATAGCCTGTTCCCTGGTTATGCCTCAAATAAGCCAATTGTTTGTTTAACTGTTTCTTTTTAATTATAGGACATTAGTAAAACATACTTTACTTGTAAGTAGCAGCAGAATGTTGGAATTTACAAGTAATACCTCATTCCAAGGATGGAAAGGGATCTAAGATAAAAGTATTCAATGAGAAAATCTGATATTTTCCATCAGAACTGTAAGCTTGTGAACGCCTCGCCAACCTTCTTTTCCTGTAGAACAGAACTGAGTAATGCTTCAGGACTTTGTTATGAGCCAGGAAGTGATGTCCAGATTTCTAGACAGAACTCCTCATTCAGAAATCTCTGGCTGCAGAACCAGGGTGAATGATTGGGAGGCTCCCCGGCATGGCCTGCAACTTCACTGATTATTTTCCCGGGGGCAGTATCGGTGAGCACTCGGGAGCACATATCAAAGCCTCACATAGATTACCGTGACCTTGACTGTAAAACTATGAGACATCTAATGGCCTAGTGTGGGTTTTAACATAGTCCTCCTGAATTTGTTTATGAGTCACCCCTAATGACAAAGAGGGAGCACCATGAGCCCCAGCTCTCCACTCCCTACCTTACCCAGCCACATAGCTGGGAACTAGAAATTCCTTACGGTCTGTGGTGAGGGAAGTCAGTTTACCAGCTGGCATAACATGTCCTCATGAGATAGAAAAGGCTAATCTGAGACTGAATGGCGCTGGGGCAGGGTACAGAAAAAGATTTATTCTCGTCCTACGTGCAGAAGCAGCTTATATGATTATTAAGTTTACGCGATTTCATCCTGGGGTCAGTAATCCCCTCTTTCTGAATGAACTGGATGGCTGCTAGTCACAGCTCAAGGCGCCCTGAGGATGTCTTTCCTTTCAAGTTTCCACTCCTATGTGGGCTCTTCCTGCTGAAAGACTTTTATGCCTGAAATCGCTCAGTTATCATATCACCCATGTGTGGTTCATTCACTCTCACGTGGCCAAAAGTGATTGCAGTTCACTCCTATGACAGTTAGATGTGCTGAGATTGGTCCACAAACTGCAGAAGCATTCAGTTTCTTTTGCCTCTTTGACACATTGCTCTGCAGGAGGTGAACCTGCAAGTACTGCCATTTAGCTTGTGAGGGGTGGTGTACAGAAATGATCTCACGTGTGCGCTTCCCTCCACGACTACTCCAGAGACTCCATGTAGCATTTCAGAAAGAATGACGTCCCTACACACAGTTCTCTTTCTACATGCTTTTTGGTTTTTATTGTTGTTGTTATTGTTGTTTTCTTAGTTTTTTTTTTTAATTGCTTTGTTGTTTTATTTTTCAAGGTAGGGTCTCACTGAAGCTCAGGCTGACCTGGAATTCACTATGTAGTCTCAGGGTGGCCTCGAACGCAGGGTGATCCTCCTACCGCTGCCTCCCAAACGCTGGGATTAAAGGCGTGCACCACCACAACTGGCTATTTTATTGTTGTTGTTGTTGTTGGTTGTTGGTTTTGGGATCTTGATTTGTAACCCAGGCTGGCCTTAACCACACAGTGATCCTCCAGCCTCAGCCTTCCTGTTGCTAGGATTACAGGCATGCCCTACCTTGCAAGGCTTCCTTTAGACCTTTGGTTGTGCAGTGGGAGAGACGCACACGTCTAAGGGCACAGAGCACACTGCGCACAGTTGTAACTGGGTGCCTGACAGACGCCGTGGCTGACCCATGAGAACTCTAGCAGTAGCTGCCGTCACACTGCTCTGTCATCCGTCCCGCCGTTGTACCCGGCTCGCAGGTGGGAACCAAGGAAGGCGTGGAGCAATGACCACTTTCTCCATGTTGCTACACGCGTGAGAGGCAGAGCGAGGTGTGTTCACAGTGGCTCTGTCTAGAGCGGCTCTCCGCCGAGCTCCTTGCTCAGTGCTGCCTAGACAGCAGGGGAAAGGAAGAGATTCACGTGTCCTCATCAAGTGCAGCAAGGAAGAGCTGTAGAGTCTGCAAGGAGAAAACTGTTCCATAGCCTCAGGAATGGCACACGTGTGTGCTTGTCAGGAGGATATATACATGCACCATTTTGGAAAGATTATGTAGAACATGGGGCCCATCACCATGGAAACTGGCTAGACTAGCTGCGTCCTCAAGACATGAGGATTCCACTAATCAACGAATGTTTTCATCTGGTAGTATGAGTAAGATTATTGGGCTAGCTGTTTATTTCCAGTTGCTTCCTTTGAAACTGAATTTGAGTGGCGAGTGAGGCTGGCTCAGACCACTAGGAGGCTCCATTGCTCTGGGTGGCAGTTGGGTGATGGATGAGTGTATCTGAGAGAGGGAATGCTAATCTCCACACACTCCTCCCCACTGGGAGCGCTCAGGACGATGTGGTGTCAACAAACATGCAGCCGTCATGGAAGTATGGGGAAGAAAATGGGAGGAAGCCAGGCTGAATTATGGGTAGGATGGATCCACAAAATACCCTCTGAAAACATTCCGCCTTAGCACTTTCTGACCTGGCTATCTGGAGCTTATGCACTGTGCGCAGGCTGTTCAAAACGATGCCGACCTGACACCGTGCTGTATGCGTTCTTCCCGTGCAGCACATGCATGAAACAGTCGGTGGTGGAAAACCTAAGGCAGTGGACATATCAGCGCACCTCTACCAAGCCCATGTGCCACTTCTACTTAGGATTTGCTTAAACCAAGTGGAAATTACTATAGATTTCGAACATTCTATTTGATTTCATAAAATTCCTCATAAGTCTGTTTAGAGTTTGAAAGTCACTATTCAACAGATGAAGTTTTACAGTATGGTACTCTGATCCCAGAAGGCTATTTGTTTCAGGAAAAGTTCTCTTTTAAAGTTTGCCTATGGAGAATTGCAACTTACCAAAGTGCAGAGAGCAGATGAATGAGCTGGTTTTATGGCCTGCCCACTTCTCCAGCCCACTCTGTCCTCCAGCCCTGGGGGAGGTGTAAGGGCACCCCAGTGCCAGATGTTTCTATAACAGATGTGTGTAAGCAGTCACTGCAGATGTCCTGTAGGGAGGACTTCCCCTCGGAACAGTCTGCAATGACAGGGACGACTGCTACGCCAGAGCGGAGTCGGGCACAAGGGCATCGTTCCTCGCAATGCAAACACAGTGGTGCTCAGAGTGACCTCAAGACGACATCGCTCAAGAGCCTCCCTGATGCTTCCTGGCATATGCAGCCGTTGCACACAACCCTTCTGCCATGGAAAATAAGTACAGTTTTCTAAATACTACATCTAAACAGAGCTAAGTGTGAAAGAGCAGAGTTCGAAGATTGCCAGTCTTATCTTAGGTTGGGAAAACCAAGACAAATGGCCACACAGTCAATATTTTATATGATTTCAGTGCTTCTTAGCCAAGGGAAGTGCAGATGCTGTGCTGTGTTTAGTGAGAAGGTGCCAAGGGTGCAGCATTTCCGCATCAGTGGCAGAAGTCTGTCCCATGCTCAAGAGCGGAATTTTAAATGGCCATCATCTGCTGTTGGTGTCTCAAGCAGAAGTTCAACATTATCATTTAATCTCTGAACATTCAAATGAGACTGCATCCTAAGAAATTAGTCCACTCTATGCAAATATTGTCCTCACGTAACAGGATGCAGTGCTGAGCATCCCACAGGCCCCTTGCCTGTGGGTGGATCTTGTTGTGTCCAGCCTTATCTTGTCCAAAGCAGCTCAACTTTCTCCCTCAGCCAGATGTGTTTCCTCAGTGGCAGCAGCAATGGTTGTGTGTGTGTATATGTGTCAGGAGTGCTCCAAGGCTCTGGACAGAACCAGCATGTAGTTCACTGACGTGTGTTTCCTTGTCAAGCTGCTGCTGGTCTGCAGCCTTGGCTGACACAGAGGTCTTCCTTCCCAGAACCTAAAGCGTGTCTCACACCCAGGAACTATTTTGAGTCAACACTAAATGTCCTCACGGTCCAAATAAGGGAGTTCTGTGGGGAAATTAGGTTGGCATTGGCATCCCTTGGGAAGGCAGTTCTTCACTTACCACTAAATGAGTATTAAGCAAGGAAGACCTGGGCAGATGCTTCCCCGTGGCCGTACCAGTAACCTCCCCTACCAGGCTCTGACAGAACACATCTCCCTGGAACACTGGAATTTTTCAGTAATTTCTTCCTTACTCTGAAGCAAACAAGAATATCTGTGTAAGAACTGCAGCTATACATTTCAAGTCTGGTTTAAAAAAAACATACTTTGTTTATTTCCACTCAGAAATAGTCTTTGAACTTTTATTGCTCAGTAGCTAAACTTAGATTAAGAACACAAATATCAGGGCTGGAGAGATGGCTTAGTGGTTAAGGTGCATGCCTGTGAAGTCTCTAAGGACCCAGGTTCAATTCTCCATTTCCCACATAAGCTAGATGCACATGGTGGTGCATGCATCTAGAGTTCGTTTACAGTGGCTAGAGACCCTGGCGCAACCATCTCTCTCTCTCCACCTCCCCCGCCTGTGTCTCTAAGAAATAGATAAATAAAAATAAATCTTTAAAAAAAGAACTCAAATCTCTTTGCCCCCCATACTATTTGAAATTATATACATATGTATATATACATATATATGTGCCCCAGTGTGTGTGTGTATGTGTATTTTGTTTGTTTGTTTGTTTTTGAGGTAGGGTTTCACTCTAGCCCAGGCTGACCTGGGACACACTATGTAGTCATGTAGTCTCAGGGTGGCCCCGAACTCACAACAATCCTCCTACCTCAGCCTCCTGAGTGCTGAGAGTAAAGTCGTGCACTGCCACGCCTGGTTGGAATGATTTTTTTTAAATATTTTTATTTTTATTTATTTATTTGAGAGCAGCAGAGAGAGAAAGAGGGAGGGGGAGAGAGAGAGAGAATGGGCACGCCAGGGCCTCCAGCCACTGCAAACGAACTCCAGACGGGTGCACCCCCTTGTGCATCTGGCTAAAGTGGGACCTGGGGAACCGAGCCTCGAACCAGGGTCCTTAGGCTTCACAGACAAGAACTTAACCACTAAGCCATCTCTTCAGCCCTGGAATGATATTTTTAATGCTTAAGTATTTGTCATATTTTGACGTTTTCCTCACAAATTAACATACTCTCTCTCTAAGTACCTAAGACTTCACATAAGGAAATTGTACAACTAGGATTATATGAATTTGTACAGCTAATTCCATTGCAGTAATCTCGTATTGTTTAAACACAAGGCTTGGTGCTGGCAACCAAAATAAATGAACAAATCTGGTGTTACCATTGCCTTCTTGTAGGCCATGTGGGACCCCACTTCAGTGAAAGAAGTCTAGGGAGAGGCAGTGTGTGTGTCCTAAAGTGCTTGAAGGTCTGTGGTTGAGCCCCAAGTGGTTCAGGGTGCTCCTTGCATGCCCCTTATCTGAGGGGAGGCTTCATAATGCCCTCTTAAGCATTACAAAACAGGAGTAACCTGAAAACAGTGAGGACCCAAGACTACAGATGTGCCCACTGGGTACATTCTGCAGACAGGAAGAGCAGCAGGTGGTGGAGCCATGACTTTCAGCAGAGCTAACAGACAGCTGAAAGAACAGGAGGCGGCAGAGAATGCCTGGAGTTCTCTGGGTGCTGAAGGAGACCCCTGGGATTCCAGGCAGGAAAACAGACACACAGTAAGACACGTTAAGCCCAAGGTCCCGGGTCCTTTCCCAATGTAGCCTTGGATTTGAGAGCGGAGGAGGAATGAAGACAGGCTGGTTTTGGGCAGAACTACAGCAAGATAAATTTTCCACCTGGAAGTGCCCTGTCACCCTCACCTGTGGCTTCCTCGTCACATGAGCAGTTGGCGTCCATGTTGCAGCTGGGATGGAGGCGCCAGAGGAAGGAGATGCACCGTGGTGACAAGATCCCACGCTGCTGGGTGCAGGCAGCTCAGGCGAAGGAAGCACTGACGGCAAGCTGTATTGTGTACTTCCAGCGCCCAGTCTCCTCGGCATGCCATCAGCTCCAGTGTAGGCGCTGGGGACAGTGGCACCAGAAAGAGGCTTCGTGCTTTATACAAGGTGACCTGAGATCATAAAAATGTCTTCTTAATTAGATGATCTTTAGAAAGCCCAGGGATGTGGCTCAGCTGTTAATCAGAGTGCATTTACACGGAGCCCTCAATAATGATCTTGGAAAACACATTTCATTCCTCAGATAATGAGATTGTTCTGTGGCGTGCCCTCAAGACAAGTAGCCCCAACAGGACTTAAACTGTCAGGGGTTAAGTTCAGGCAGAAGGATAAAACTAGCAGTCATAGTTGATGCTACTATCTGCTATTAGCCATGATTTCATAGAGGTTTAAGCAAATTACATTACAGGCATTTATTCAAAACATGCACTGGGGTCTCCTCAGTGCTGGTACTGCAGTGAGTTGCTGGGTATAGACATGGTTGCTGGGCTTCTGTAGTGGTTTGATTCAAGTGTTCGCCAAAGACTTAGGTGTTCTAAATGCTTGGACCCCAGCTAATGGCAATTTGGGAATGGGAGCCTCCTGTACTACTGGGGGCAGGATTACAGGTGTGAAAGCCAGCTTCCTCTTGCCAGTGTTTAGTACACTCTCCTGTTGCTGTTGTCTATCTGATATTGGCCAAGAGGTGATGTCCACCCTCTGCCCATTCCATCATATTCCTTTGCCATCATGCAGCTTCCTCTCAAGTCTGTAAACCAAAATAAACCATTTTGTTCCCACAAGCTGCTCATGGTTGGATATTTCATGCTGTCAATGTGCACCTGACTACAACAGTAAAGTTGGTACCAAGAGTGGGTACATTTCTGCTAGAAACCTGACTCTGTGTCTTTGGCCTTTGGGAACTGCTTTGCAGGAGAAATGTGGATGAATTTGAAATCTTGGCCTAAGAGATGCCTTGCAGTGCTGTAAGTACAGCATGATGGACCATTCTGGTCAGAGTTGAAAGACTTGAATGCAGTAAGAATTCTGGACGGTGAGGTTTGGCTTATGAGGGTGAGAAAGAGCTTTGCCTGGACTGGGCTGGAAGCAGTTTGTGTGAGACGTTTGCTGTTGTGCCCATGTCCTGAGAATTTGTGCAAGGTTGCTTCGCATAGAAATGGACTAGTGTGAGCAGAGGGATATGGCACAGAAAAGACAAATGAAATCTTTGGGCTGAAACTTCTGGCCATTCATCTGTAATTATATGAGAAAGTACAACCTTTGAGATTGGGCCAGCTGGCATGCATTGGGACAACAGGAAGGGCCTGAGTGCTCAATGAGCATCCTGTTCTTCATAGTCAGCTTTACCTTCCCCTGAATTAACAAGATGGAAGCCCACCTGGTGCTATGGAGTATAACAACTGCAGGAAAGAGAGGGTCATTGAATATCCAACACGGTTTTGTATTTTGGAAATGACCATGCTCAGTGGGAACCAGACATGTTGAATTGCCTGTGTGGAGCCCAATGGAGCCATGAAGATGAACTGTGGGTTGCAATGAAGACCCAGTGGAGATGCCAGGACTATGAGATGCCTGCCAAGGTGAGCTGCCAGCATTGGATGAAGTTTTCTGGGACTGTGAGTAGCCTAGCTGGAGGGGTGGAATTGGAACTCCAGAGACTTGTCAGAATTATAGGAATTGGAGACTTGTCACTGACTAAAGTTGATAGACTTGGAGCTATAGAGTTTAATGTTTGCCCTGGTTAAATCTTGTAATGGTTGCATATTTTCTATGCCCAGTGCCATCTTTTGTATTGTGAATGTTTATTCTGTGTCATTGTAGTTTTTGTTGTTGTTTGTTTGCTTTTTGGGTTTTTTTTTTGTATTATGGCTCAGTTAAAAGACATTGGACTATGAGGATGTTTGAACATCATTGGGATTATAAAAACTATGGGAACTTTTAAAGACGGAGTGAATGTGTTGAATTTTATGTCATGTATATCAGTCTGTGGAGGTCCATGGTGGGATGTGGTGGTTTGACTCAGGTGTCCCCATAAACTTAGGTGTCCTGAATGCTAGGTGCCCAGCTGATGGCAATTTGGGAATTAAAGTCTCCTGGAGGCAGTGTATTGCCGGGGGGGAGGGGCATATGAGTTTTATAACCAGCTTCCTCTTACCAGTGTTTGTCACACTCTCCTGTTACTGTTGTCCCTCTGATGTTGGCCAGCAAGTGATGTCTACCCTCTGCTCATGCCATCATTTTCCCCTGCCATCATGGAGCTTCCCCTAGAGTCTGTCAGCCAAAATAAACCCTTTTTCCCCCATAAGATGCTCCTGGTCAGGTGCTTTCTGCCAGCAGTGCGGACCTGACTGCGACACTTCTCTCTCGTAAACAGCAAGGCTCAAGGCACTTAGGTCACTAGGGAGGGAGACTGAGGGCCACGTGAGACGGCAGTGGGCTTCATGAAGGCCTGCTCTCCCTTGACGGTGGTGACATATTGCACTTCTTCGCAAAGGACTCTCTTCTCTTTCCTTTTCATCTGCCTCTGACTCTCAGAGTAGATTTCCCAGCTCACACGCTTCATGTCTTTTGAATCTCCAGCGTGTGGCAGGGGAGGGAGGTGGCGAACACTGCAGAGGCAGGAGAGGACGAACGGCAGGCAGACGCTCTCCCCACATTCGTGAAGATCACACCCCAGTTTCATGTGAAGTCACCATCAGGCTGTATGGAAAAGATAGATTGTTTCCTTTTATTCTTTTTAACTTTTTAGACAGTTTTTCTTGCTATTTCTTCATCCATTCACATGTCACCGTAAGAAAGTCATAAAATGTTTTCAGTGTTGGAGTATTTGCATATACCTAATGTAGCATGTTGCAGATAGTTTCAGGTTGTAGAACTTTCTGTTTGTGTTATGTCAGTACTGGAAAGGTTTCAGATTTGTGGCTGGGAAATGGGTCAAGGCTTAAGTGTTTCAGTATTTGACCATTTCTGATTTCAACTGTTCTGCTGAATGGTGCTCCATCAGAAATGACTCCCTGTGTTGTCAGTGGGAGGGGAACTCCAACATGGACTGGCCATGGTTGGCCTCTTCCTGTGGCTCTGGGTGAAATGTGGACCCACCAAAAGCTTAGGTGGCACCTTCCCTACAGGGCACCTGCCCTGTCCCTCTGGGTGACTGGCACTCCCTCTGTGATAGTTGCTGCCAGGGTTGGAGTGAGGCTTAGCCTGGATCATAATTTGGAAGCTCAAGGACTTACTGAGGCTGACCTGTCTACCATGTGTGCAGCATAGCCTTGGAGGGAGTTCTGACAAGCTCTGAATTCCTGTAGAAATATTCAGCTTATTACCCACCAGTAGTGTTGGAGTAGACAGAGGGCATTGCAGTGTGGGCAGGTGAAGCTGTCTAGCTGGTGCCCATAAGTACCGCGGTGTGTCTGTCTGATCACTGGAAAGCCTCTATTCTTGTCATCCCACTCTCTTGGGTGTCCTGGTCTTAGACCTGAGGCATCTCCTCTTGGGTCCAGACAGCAGAAGCTGGATGCCTAAGGCCTGTTCATCTGGGTCTGGCTTCTACCTTCCCAATGTATGTATGTATGTATGTATGTTTGTATGTAAGTATGTATGTATGTATGTATTTTATTTCATAGACATAGGTAGAGAGAGAGAGAATGGGCATGCCAGGGCCTGTAGCCACTGCAAACAAACTCCAGACACATGTGCCACATTGTGCATCTGGCTTACATGGGTCCTGGGAATTAAACTTGGATGTTACAGCTTTTCAGGCAAATGCCTTAACTGCTAAGCCATCTCTTCAGCCCTCCAGAGTGTTTTCGATGAGTACTTTGGCTGTTCATTGTGCACAGGGGTTGGGAAGGCCCCATTACCCACCAGCTATGACGTATTCTTTCTGCTTCTTTTACTCTCTCTGGTCCGTCTCACTTGTGTCCTGTCTTCCAAATAACAAGCCTGGCTCGTTTCCCCTCCAGACAACTTTTCGCAAATGCTAAGTCCTCTCACAGATGGCCAGGGGAGAGTGAGGAGTGATCGTTAGCTTAAAGGATGTCAGAGATACCAGCTCTGTGTTGGAGCTCCTGGTTCAGCCTCCCCCCCCCCACCTGGCACTGAGATGTGTGAACCTGACAGCGTGGCGACTTCATGGCCCCAAAGTCATGCATGGTGGGTGGGGCTGAGGCCAGGCCAGCTAGTGCTCAGAGATGGCATAGTCTGCTAATTACATAACAGAAAGCTACCCAAGTTTGAGGAAAGAAAAGAAATTAATGTGATTTACTCCCTTGTGGCAAAGATAGGCTAAATGGACGAAAAAGGATCCAGTTTGTTAAATTTAAAGAAAGTTGGCACAACTTAGTTTCTATGTGTTTGGGGGCCTGGAAATCCTGTTTACACTGGCAGTCGCTTCCCAGCTTTTCCACCCCTGCATTCTCCCCTGGCTGCGTGCATATGTTGTTGAAGAAGCCACTCTACTTCGTGCTCTAGCTGGTGAAGACCTTCTCCCTGCACTTGGCAGGGAGTTTGCTAAGAGTTACAGGAACCAGCAAACGTCCTATTCCACCCAACTTACCCCCAGGACGAGAAGCCCTAGTGCTTTCTGCTGAAGAGACGCGCACACGGCAATGCGGTCCTGTCGAGAGAGGCGACATCAGAGCCCTCAGGCAGTGCACGGATTCAGGACGTGGCCCTGGGCTTCACGGTCACCATCACACAGAGTGGATCCTTTCTGAAGTGCTGTGTCCGTGCAGATTACATCCAGTCAGCGCAGTGTGGTGTGGGTCAGCTGCGTAACAGGGGCCCAGGGACCTGATGTTGGGTTCTCAGACCCCCCATCGCTAGCACACACCGAAGGGTTTTCCCCATGACCTTCTGCAACAATCAGTCAAGCCAAGACACGCAAGTTTGAGGTCAATTAAGATTGTGCCGTTCAGACGGGACCCGTGAAAGGTCACTGTCCTTATCAGCTGTGGGAGCCCCAGTGTGTGCCGTGTGCACTGGCTCTCTGACAGCCCTCAGGCACATGCTTAGTGCACCCCCGTGGGTGGCGGCAGAGAACAGAGGGACTCCTGAGCCGTTACTTGTGGCCTTGTTTGCTGTGGTGTGGGGACCGAGACCCAGGGCCTCCCACGTCAGCAAGTGGCCCAACACTGAGCTAGTCCCCTAACGTCCCTACCTGCTGCCTTCCTCCTGGGCAGTGGTGGGAGATTCCAGCAAAATCAGAAGTCCAAAAGGGAATCGCCCTGCAGCACAGGCTAGACTTAGCCCAGCACAAGCCCACCTGTCATGTCCGGGGCTGTGAGTCTGTCCAGATCTCACTGCCCCCGTCTGGCCTGTGTGTGTTTAACCAGCGTGGAGGTGCAATTCCAAACCGTGAAAGTGAGGTCCTCACTGTGAAAGTGCACTTTCCTTGTTGCCAGTGTGAGAAAGCGGGCACCCTGCGCACACCGCAGCCTATCCCAAGAGGAATTTTCCCGCGGCGTGTACGTGAGTTGCAGCCAGCGTGAGGAAAGAGTCTAAAATGCCTCTTCGCCTTTCTCCCGACCTACACAGCACTGTCCGCGTTAAGTGAGCCCGACTGCTCCAGTTTGCGTTTCTCCTGCGGTCCCAAAACCAGGACCCCAGCTCGTGTGATTCCAGACTATGCCCTAACATTCTCCCAGGTTAGGGGATCTTGCCGAGCAGTCATGTTTTCAGACATTCTTAAAGGCACAGCCCCTCTTTGCTATGATCTGGTTCTCCTGGCCTGTGCAGAGGCACTTGACAAGTAACCCCACCCTGGCCTCGGCCTGGGCCCCTCAGCGCATTGTTCCCTCCCAGCCTGCCTTCCTCTCTCCGGAAGGGCCTTCCAGGGAGAGGTCCTCCTTGCCTGGGGTGCATACTAACCACTCTTCTTCCAAAGATTGCTGCTTAGTGTAACGTCAAGTGTGAGGCGCCTGTCCCCACGGAGCCACGTGCCTGCCCGCAGTCCTCTGGTCTTCCAGCTCAGGCTGTCCCTACTGAGAGTGCTCACTGGCCCTCCATTATGAGATGAGCACAGGGCCTGCTTCTGCGCTCCTGTAGTCTTCCCAGCCCTGCCTGGGCCCCCTCTAACTCCTCCCGGCTTTTCTATTTATAGGCCCACCTCCCAGTGCGTTTGCGTCCTGCAGGTGACCTTGTCAAACTCATTTCTTCCTTGGCTTACTCACCGAGCTTGCAGGAGGCCAGTCCTGGGGGGTGGCAGAGACTGCAGCCCCGTTGGCCTCCCTGCCAGAGCTGCAGCCAAGCCTGCCCACTTCCCTTAGAGGCAGGAGGACAGTCCCTTGGACTCCCCCTCCTCCCCTTCCTTCCTCATCATGCAGGCTCCTGTAGAGGCCAGGGTGCTAACCTCTCCCAGAAAGGCTGCCTGGCCCGTCGCAGCCCCCAGATCTCTGCTGGATCTGGGAAAGCTTTCATGGCAGGTCCTGGCCACTTACTGCCTTCACACACTTCAGAGTTGCCAGGATGCTTGAGCAAGGCCACCTCCAGGAAGCTCGCTAAGTGACTACCTGAGAAGGCACGCTGAGAGCTGAGAACTTAGCTAAGTGGTAGAGTACTCAAGGCCCTAAGTTCAGTCCCTGGTGCCACAAGAAGAGACAAGTACCTGGTTCTGGCAGGTACAGCAGTCTCAGCTGTACTCCTAGCGGGAGAGTGGAGGAAGAGGATTACCAGGAGCTTAAAGCCTGTCTGGACTACATAATGAGTTCAAGACCAGCCTGGGAAAACTTGTCTCAAAATGATGCAAAAGGTGGTTGAATATTGTTGAAGAGAGTAAACATGTCTGGTGATAAGACACCAAGAAGTAGCTGTAGTTTTGTAACTTCAAGATTTAAAAATAACAGGCTGGATTGGAAAGACTGCTCGGTGGTTAAAGATGCTTGTCTGAATAGCCTAAGGACCAGGGTTCAATACCCCCATTACCCATGTAAATCAGATGCATAAGGTGGCACATGTGTCTGGAGTTCGTTTGCACTGGCTACAGGCCCGGATGTACACCTCCTCTCTCTCTCCCTTTCCCCTCCTTTCTTCCCTCTCCTCTCTCTTCCTCTCTCAAATAAATAAATAATGGAATAAAATATTTAAAAAAGAAACTCAGGATAACACAACCTGAGGTAGTGTCCTCAGGATGGAAGGAACCATACGCAAGGATGGCACCACTGCAAACAGGATCTTGAACAAATCACTCTGCACTTATTCTTGAGGCGGCCACTCCACCCAGCACAACACTCAGGCCTGAAGAGGGACACAGCAAGTTCTTCACCCGCCTTCTTCTGGCCATATTCATGAATTGCACGTTGTTCACTGGTGGAAATGAACATCTGACGCACCCGATGGTTTTGTAAGTGAAAGGTAACATTGTGGAAAGAATGATAGAATGATTTGTGTGGGAATGGTTAAATGCAGACATGGGTGTGAACTATAAAGCTATGCCTAATCTTAAAATCAGTACAACTTCTTGTATCTAAAAAAAAAAAAGAATTACTACAGAATTTTTAATTTGTAAACCAACTTTGTTCCCTTTAAGCAGTTTATGTACTCAGAAAAGCTTCTCATGTGCAACTCAGGAAACTGAGGCAGGAAGATCTCTAAGGGTTCCAGGCCAGAAGTCCTTCAGCTGTGGGCTGTCACTCAAAGTCTGTAAGTCTGCAAGGAAGGAGTCAAGCCAGCCAGCAGCACAGAGGCTCACGTGAGGAGGAGAGTCCATGTGACGTGACCCATGTGTTCATTCCTAAACTTGGCAGATGTCCAGTCATCTCTGCTGTCTCTTCCGGACACCTCAGTGTGTGCTCTAAGCCCCTGACATTCATTTCACCCTCTTGCCACTCCACCACGTGAGCGTCTGAGAGACTGCTTCTCGAATTCACTGATTTCACATCCTTCCCCCTGGGGCCATCATATTCCTCCACACAGGCATTCTGTCCTTCAGATGACCGCTAGAGCCTTCCATGCCCCGGACTGTTGCTGCCTTTTCTGAGGTTGGAATATATACAACTATAGGGAGGTGAGCTTCTGTAAGAAAAATTACAACACTGGCCAGTGAAGACTTAGGGAATGAACATTTATTTAAAATGAGAAACCAAAGCAAATATGCTCTTGAAAGACCCAGTGGGTAGGAAACTACTGGCGGTCACCTGTGCCAGAGCTGATGTGTAATCAGCGTCCACTCAAGGGGTTCCTGGTCATTCTGTCTGTCCATCAAGATCCAGAGTCACTCACTTGCTAACTGTCACCACACTGTCATCAATGTCCTATTGTTAGGTGTAGTAAAGCAACAAAGTAAGATTCTGAAGAACCGAATCATACAGACCTTGTGTGTTGACAACTGCTAAGATGATGGCAAAAACATAAAATCTCCACGTGGGTCAGGCATCCATCTCAAATAGCCATAGGAATTTGCTCCAGCAAGTTAACACGCTGAGGTACAAAACAAACCTCTGCTGTCCTACCTATGGCTTGGAAAAATGTTCCCCTCATTCAGTGAGATACTTTCCTTGCCTTGTAATTTTACTTAAGTAGAGATTGAAACTCAAAGGCATATTATTAGGCCTAAAAGTTCTTTCATACACTTTCCAATCATCTCCTGGTCATGGGGAGAAATTATCACCTGTGCGATTGATTACCCCACCCCGACGTGCTTTGACTTCTCAGCTCGTAATTCATACCTGCTTTATAGTTGCAGGAAATGTAGTTCCTGCAAACAGGCAAAACCTTCCTTTTGTCCCTTCCTTCCCTTTCATTTCCTTTTTCTTTTTTCTTTTTGTGTGTGCTTCGAGACAGGGTCTTGCTGTGTAGCTCTGGCAGACCGACTGCTCATCACGTAGCCAAGACTGGCCTCGACTCGAATTCTGCCTTTGCCCCTGAAGTGCTAGGACACAGACGTGTGCCACCACACCTGGCTCTCCCCTTTCTTTCAGCCAGTATTTATTGAATGCCGTCCCACATGTCCGGCCTTGGGGACACATCAAAAGATGTGTTTGAACTCAAGCTGCCACCATTCCAGAGAAAAGAGGCGGATCCGAAGGTGCCTGTGAGGACTGGGGAGAAATGGCCCTGGCCTGGTATGGTGGTCCAGGAGGCCTTCCTGCTGGGGGGGGCAGAGCCCCAACATGCGTGGAGCCCTGCTCTGACCTGCAGCTGTGATCCTGGGGGCCAGGGCACAGGGAAGCTAAGGGGCCGGGAAGAAGAGAGGCAGGTCAGGGAGGGCCCTCTTCATGTCGGGACACGATGGAATCTTAGTCCAAACGAGCCTAGTTGTCATAGGCTCTAGTGGAATGTGGCAAACCGACGTTCTAGGTCAAGGACATCTTGGTCTGGAGCCATGCTGGGCATTATAAGAAATCTTGCTATGTCCATAGCCTCCACCCTCTCCAGGTGCCAGTTACCCATACCCTAACTATGACACTAAAGTCTGTCTCCAGATACTGTCCTTTGAACACCCAGATTCAGTGATCACCACAGTGAGACCAACAGAGGTTAAACCCCTCCCTGCCCGACCTCAAAGACCTCATCTTGAAAACGGGTGTAACCATGCTCTTGGGAACTGTTACAGCGCGTGACACAAAGTGTGCCATCCAGCCTGGACCTGGCCCCCAACACACTCAGGAAGTAGTGATCATTGTAAAAGAAGTGGGGACTGTTACCGTGCATTGTCCCTCTGGTATCTTGCACTGTGGAGGACTGTCCCTCAGTCCCATCCACAGCCAGCCTGAGATCTATGCTTAAAGAAAAATGCAGGCGACCCTAACAGGCAATGTAAGGATTCCAGCCTGACCTGGATGCATGCACATGCACTGGCTACAATTGAACCTGCTGAATGGAAATATAAAAATATCTTAAAGCTTTCCTAGAAACAAGGAAGGCTTTAACTATAACTTCAATATGTCCCTTTTTTGTAAGATAGAAATCAACCATGAGGAGAGCCTGCATTGAGAATTTATTCCAAGGGTCCTCAAGGTATCAAAACTGTCTATGGGCACCAGACGGAGCAAGACTCTTCCTGTTTACCCTGAGCTCAGTCACCAATCCAGGCCCTTGGGAATCCTTCCATTCCCCTGACATTGGAGCTTCCACTACCTCCTGGTGGGGTCCCTTGCCAACACTGGTGTTTCCATGGGCACTTCTTGGAGCCCATGCGCCTGGCTTATCAGGGTGTCACTGCCTGGTAGTGGGGAAGGCAAGTTCTTTGTCCTGTCTCAGAGTCATCCTCTGTACCCATAGCTTCTCCCGCCTCCTCTTGAGCTGAAATGCCCCTGTGTGGGAACACTGCTGGACCCGTGTTCCCTAAGAAACACCCCATCAGCGTTCTCCTCCCGGGAGCTCTCCTCACGTGCGTGTCTCTGCTTGTCGGAGGTCCTGCCCTTGCCCGAAGGTGAGCTCCAAGCTGCAGGACCGACGGTGTTCTCTTGACCATCTCAGCTCTGAAAAAGTCTGGCATGTAGCATGTAGATGGACTGGATGATGAAAACAAAATGGACCCGGCTATACGCAGCCGTGAGCACGTGAGCGTCCGATGAACCAGCTTCAGAGTTCGTTCTTGTGCGAGGAAGGCAGCCACTGAGGGCTCGCTGGGGTGTTTGAACAAAATGCCTTCTGCTGGGGTTTGAAGATACGGTCAAGTTTAAATTACATTTAATTACTAAAGATCAAAAATGCATGTTCCTGTGGGACACCATGTGATGCTTCCTCCCTTCCTTCCTCCCTTTTTCCATCTCTGTTCTTCCTTCTTCCCTCCTTCCTTCCTTCCTTTTCTCCTTCCTACATTTCCCTTCTCTTCTTTCCTCCCTGCCTCCCTTCTTTCCTTCTAGCCTTTTCTCTCATTCCTTTCCGGCCCCGCACCCCTCCTTACTTACATCTCACTTCTTTAAATTTGAGAAAATAGTAATTCATTCCAAAAGTTAAGAATAAAAATGACGGTGTGTCTTTTCCTGGGAAAAATACTGAACAGTAAGAAGAGAGTCAAGGTGAAGCGCTGTTCTTACACTCCCAGCAGGACTGGTGTCTCTGCTAACCCAGGCCTGGGACGTGGCGGTCCGCGAAGCAAACCACACTCATGCAAGTGATGGCGGCTCGCCCCTTCGATAAGTTGTCAGCTCAAGCTTTGGATGGTCAGGATTCTCTGCCTGCCAGCCAGATGGAAGAAGCCAGCACCAGTCAGTGGCATAGCTCCGGAGAGGAACTCCTAGGAAAGCAAGGGTTTATCCCAGGTGCACCTGCCCTGTCTCAGAGGGAAACTGAGGCAGGTGGGGGCAAGAGTCACACTAGCACAGTGAGGGGATGAGGGCTTGTTACCTTTAACCTGCATATCCTCAGCTGAGGAGCACCCCGCAGCCATGGGGCCCTGCCTCGGGGAGACCGCCCCACAGCCATGGGGCCCTGCCTCGGGGAGACCGCCCCACAGCCATGGGGTCCTGCCTCGGGGAGACCGCCCCACAGCCATGGGGCCCTGCCTCGGGGAGACCGCCCCACAGCCATGGGGCCCTGCCTCGGGGAGACCGCCCCACAGCCATGGGGGGCCTGCCTCGGGGAGACCGCCCCACAGCCATGGGGGTCCTGCCTCGGGGAGACCGCCCCACAGCCATGGGGGCCTGCCTCGGGGAGACCGCCCCACAGCCATGGGGGCCTGCCTCGGGGAGACCGCCCCACAGCCATGGGGTTGCATTGCCCTTACATTTGTCAGTGTTTGCTTCATGATGCTACATAGCTTTTAAAAGCTTTCATTTGACTCTAGCTGAATTTTCAATAATTACTTCTATGTTTATACATATATTTGAGAATACTCAATTATAGGAGCATAAATTAAATGTTCTAAAGTAATTATTTCAGTGAATAGGGTGTATTTTACTGCATTTGAAGTTTAGTTTTCTAAAAACTATTGTTAATAATTTTCTAATCATGTTAAACATGTTTATTTTTTATAAAGCTATAAGGTTGTCACACTATTTTTAATTTTTTTTCATGTGGGAACTCAATGTCTTTTCCAGACAGGAAATATGATAAGCTGTTTGACCTGTATCAAAAATTTTGATTAAATATGTTTGGAAATACAAATTATGAAATTTATTTTATAGGAGGTGAGAAACTCAAACGTAATGTGTCCCTTTGTGGTTTTTTAGTATTTTTATTTATGTGTTTGAGAGAGAGAAAGATGCAGATAGTGAGGGAGGGAATGGGTTCACCAGGGTCTCCATCCACTGCAAACAAATTTCAGATGTATATGCCACCTTGTGCATCTGGCCTACGTGTGTACGGGGGAATCAAACCTGGGTCCTTAAGCTTAGCATGCAAGTGCCTTAACCATTAAGCTATTTGTCCATACCAATGCTTTCCCTTTATGTTTAACATTTGTTTGGCAACAGCTGGTGAATATTACATACACCACAGATTTCAGAAATGATTACTGTATTTATGTTAAGCATAGCTAATATTTGATTTCATAAATTAAATTATTATTTTCCAATGTTTTATTCAAATATTTAGTACATTTTACCATATGAGAATAATCTTTTCTAAAATTTATTTTAGGTTTTGAGACTAACATGAACCTAACTAGCAGGGATGATCCTAATATACCAGAAATTGCTTCGGAGACTCAAGATAGAAATGCAAACAGCCATCATGGAACTCCATTATCCAACACACTGTCCAGTGCCGTAGCTGCTGAAAATGGAAACTCTGTCTCGAATGGTAAGCAGTGTCCATCTCAGAAGTGAATGGGTGAGGGGTTTCCGCTATATCAACCTTTTGGGGCTAACAGCACTTGCTGTGCAAACATGAGGGCCTGGTTTGATTTCGCAGCACCCATATAAACTGCTAGAAATGATCACACATGCCTGTGTCCCCAGGCCTGAGGAGCAGAGACCAGAGAATCTCTGGGGCTCACTGGTAATAAGAAAGAAAGAGAGAGAGAGAAAAAGAAAGAGAAAGAACAAAGGAAAGAAAGAAAGAAGGGAGAGAGAAAGAAGGGAGGAAGGGAGGGAGGGAGGGAGGGAGGGAGGAAGAAGAGAAAAAGGAGGGGAGGAGGAGAGAGGAAGACAAAGGAAGGAAGGGAGGGAGGGAGGGAGGGAGGGAGGGAGGGAGGAAGAAGAGAAAAAGGAGGGGAGGAGGAGAGAGGAAGACAAAGGAAGGAAGGGAGGGAGGGAGGGAGGGAGGGAGGGAGGGAGGGAGGGAGGGAGGGAGGAAGGAAGGAAGGAAGGAAGGAAGGAAGGAAGGAAGGAAGGAAGGAAGGAAGGAAGGAAGGAAGGAAGGAAGGAAGGACGGGCAATTCCAAGCACAATGAGAAGTTAGTTCCATCTCAAGGAAGCAAACGGATGAGCAATGAAGGAAGTCACCTGACATTCTACTCTGGCCTTTGCAGGTATGCATACAGGGCACATGCATCTGCACACGTGCAAGCACCACAGTATTACACATATGCAAAAGCATGAAGCAGGCTTAGAAGTAGAATGTAAACTGTATTAGCATTAGCATGGGCACTTGTTGCTTGTGTTAAAAAGGAAGAACTGCATTCACTGCTTTCTGCCTTTTCAGAGATTTGATAAGATGTTAGTGTATAGGAGCCAATATAAAGTAGATCTCATAATGAAAAGATATTTTTAAATTAATTTTTTCTCATAACTAAGAAATGAGAAGGGAGTTAATACTGAGGGGATGCTAATGCCATAGTGACTGAGGTGGTCAAATGCTTAAGTGTGGTGGTTTGAATTAGTTGTCCCTCATAAACTCATTGGTTCCGAATGCTTGGTCCCAGTTGATGACAGTTTGGGAACTGGATCCTTGCTGGTGGAGGTATGCTGCCAGGGGCAGGCTTATGGGTGTTACAGCCAGCTTCCCCTTGACAGTGTTCGGCTCACACTCTGCTGTGGTGTTCCACCTGCTGCGGCAGAGGTGATGTCCAGCCTCTACCCATTCCTACTTTTCCCCGCCATCATGGGGCTTCCTCTCGAGTCTGCAAACCAAGATCAATCCTTTCCTCCCATCATTTGCTTTTGGCTGGGTGCTTTGTGCCAGCCATGAGAAGGTAATTGCAGCAGTAAAATTGGTACCAAGACTGGAGTCATTGCTGCTGGAAACTTGACCAGTTTTTGTACTTTGGAACTGGTTTGCGGGAGTGTGGAAGGGTGGAAACCTTGGTGTAAGAGCCGCTGTGCAACGCTGTGATCAGTTTGATGCACCGTTCTGGCCACAATGAAAAGCTTGAATGTAGTGAGAACTATGGACTGTGAGGTTTGGCTTATGAGGGTGAGAAAGAGCTTTGCTTGGATTGGGCTCAAAGCTTGCTGTGTTCTGTCTGCCTGTGTCTGGAGAATATATGCAGGGTTATTCTGCATAGCAGACTTGATATGGCACAAAGAGAAAGAAATGAAGCTTCAGGCTAACGACAACCATTCCATTCAACTGCAGATGTTTGAGAGATTATAAGCGTTGAGATTGAGCCAGCTGCTCTACGTTGGGTCAGCAGGAAAAATGTGGACTCTTTTCAAAGTGTAAGGAGTCTAAATATTGAAGGAGTACCTACTGTGAAATCAGCTTCATTCTCCCTTGGATTAACAATTTTGGTAGCCCACCTGGTACTCTGGAGTAGAACAAATGCAGGAAAGAAAGGGCCATTAGATTTTCAGTATGGTTTATTGTTTTGGAAATGGTTATGGGCAAAGGAAGCCAGAGTTTTTGGAAGCTCCTGCATAAAGGGCCAATGGAGCTATGAGGATGAACTAGGGTTCAAGTGGATTCCCTCAGGACTTTGAGAATGAGAGGGCTACCAAGGAAAGCAGCCAGCTTGGGATGACTGTTCCCCAGGCTGTGACTAGCCCAGCTGAAGGGGTGACAGTGGAACAGCAGAGACTGGTTACAGATGTCACATTTGAAGCTATGAACTTTGATTCTTGCCTTGTTTATTTTAGATCTTGTATTGGTTAAATTTTCCTTGTTATGCTAAATGTCATATTTTATAGTATGAGTGCTTATTCTGTGCCATTTTTAAAAAATTTGTGTAAGTTTGGTTTTACAGACTAACAATTGAAAGATCTTGGACAATGGGTATATTTGAACGGCATGCAGATTGATAAAAACGATGGGGGCCTTTACAGTTTAGCTGAATGCTTTGCACTTTACATCATGGATGGGCATGGGATTATTGGAGCCAGGAACAAAATGTGATCATTTGAATTAAGTTTCTCCCATAAACTCACGTGTTCTGGATGATAGGTCCCCAGCTGAGGGCAGTTTGGGAGTTGGATCCTGTTGGAGTCGGTATGTTGGGGGGTGTATCTGTGCTCTAGCCAGGTCCCCTTGCCAGTGTCTGGCGCACTGTCCTGCCGCTGTCGTCCACTTGGTGCTGGCCAGCCTCTGCTCATGCCATCTTTTCCCCCGCCATCATAGAGTGGCCCCTCCGATTCATAAGCCAATGTAAACCCTTTCCTCCCACAAGCTGCTCGTGGTCATGTGCTTTTTGCCAGCAGCTCGACTGTAACTGCCACAAGGCTCACACACACCTGCTAGAACATGGCTGAGGTAGTTTATTTGTAAGCACAAGACACTGCAGATGAGTCCAGCATCCTCGGGCTGGGGCTGGGTTGTGTTACTATCCGCTGCTCTCTGTTCACCTGACTACCTACAAAACGGAGGGGTTAGTGCAACCAGTGGTGCCATTCAAGGCTGGGCATGGCTGAGGTGAGGTTTCTCCTGACACACCAAAGCAGCCATCTGCCAAGGCTGTAGTCGTCTTGAGGCCCAGCTGCTTCGGTCAGCTCACTCTCATGGTTAAAGGTCAGCGCCCTGGGGCAACTAAGTCTTTCTTTGACATGAGCAGACACTGTAGCAAATGTGATGGCTGAGTTCAGATCCCCAGAGCCCACATAAAGCCGGGCACGGCGGCCCACACCTGTAATCCCAGCTGTCCTGTGGCAAGACGGGGGCTGGAGACAGGAGAATCCCCAGAGGCTCGCTGGCTAGTGAGCATGGTGCATGCAGCAGTGAACAAGAGACCCTGCCTCATCAAGGTGGAAGGCGGGGACTGAGAGAGGAGTTTGTGCTCCAGCCTTCCAGGCCTGCTACAGGATATGTGTACTGTACTCACAGACACTGACTATGCATGCACAAACAAGCGAGAGAGGGAGAGAGGGAGGGAGGGGGGGAGGGAGGGAGGAATGGAGGGAGGGAGGGAGGAAGAGGGAGAGAGACAGGGAGCAAAGCATGCAAAACTAGGAAAGCTAAATAATCTGTAAACATTAAATTAGCTCAATTCCTCATTGAATATCTTCTTACAAGAAAAATTCTAGGTCCAAATACTTTCTGGGATGAATCTTCCCAAAAATCTAAGGATGGATAAATCCAGTGTGTTGTACAGACTCTCTCAGATCCTGCCTTGCCTGTGGGATAGTGTGAATGCAAAAGGAGTAGGGGAAAGATTACATAGGCCCCAGCTCACATGAACAGCCACTTACCTTGAGATACAGCTGTCCTCCTAGGGCTCCAGGGAGCACAGCAGCTATCACCCATGCCGGGGAAGGGTGACACTGAGCCAGCTTACTCTGTGCACACCAGCAGTCTCGGGGAGATTACAGTCTTAACGCCAAATGAAAGGATAATAAGACTTGGGCTGGGAAGATGGCTCAGTGGTCGGAGCACTGGTGTGCAAGCATGACAGTGTGAGGGCGTGGTTCAGCCCGAGTTCTATCAGCAGCCACGTCAACAGCTGGCCGGAGCCGAGAACGCCTGAGACCCCCGATCTGAGGGGAGTGGAATCAGGAGACTGGCTGGGCCTGCTGGTCACCCAGCCTGACCAGCAATGGCAGCTTCAGGCTCAGGGAGACACTTCAGCTCATGAAAAGAGGAGGATGACTGACAGCCGAGGACACCTGATACTCTTCTCTGGCCTCTACACATGTGCACGGGACATGGGCCTCTGCACATACACACGTGTATACCACACATGCACATTCTACACAGATACTCTATATTGATCATAATAAAGTATCTCTTTTTCGCATAACAGAGGAAAATAGTTCTTATAGGATAGAAAAGAATATGGCTGTAAAGAACATAGAAAAATCCACATATTGGAAGAAAAGATTTTCAGCACATTTAATCAACCAAGGGTTTTATTCAGAGTTTTTCATTTACAAAACACAACTGAATAGAAGTTTGGACTGCAGAGAGCAGGAAGCTGCCCATAAGCAGTTTTCAGTATGCTCCCATGCACCCTGCAGAACTTCACATGACCAGCACGGGTCATGAAGTCCCAGGGAGGGCCTCCCGGGAGAGGCAGGGCCCAGGCCCCCTCACAGGAGACAGAGCCCAGCCTGCTCTGAGAACAGCCAGGCGCCCAGGGAGCTTACTATGTTCTGCTTCAGGACGTCATAGTAGTTATGGCCTATAGTCAAAAACAAACAATGCAAAGAGGACACAAGGCAGGAAGGCGACTTCCCTTCACCCATTGCACTCATCGGCTTAGAGGCAAAAGGCCCGTCCTGGGAAACGTCTCTAGAAAACATCACAGAGAAAGAGCACTTGCCACTTAACCACCGAGGCGTCTCAGGCCCCGCCAAGCTAGACCCCCGAGCCCGTGTCAGGTGAGCTGGTGTGGTGGCCATGTGCAAGTTACCCCTCTTGGGGGGACAGAGACCCAAGAGTGACGGGGCGTTCTGTCTGACAGCACTCCACGTTGATGGAGAGACTCCACTTCAAGGAAAGAAATAAATAGAGGAGCAGCAAGGGGACACATGCGTGTTCATGGGGTGTGTGCATCTGCACATACACGTGCAAACACCACACATCACACACGCCATCCCACACACACGCTCCACCTGCACATGTAACTAGTTAATACAGAAATTAAATCAAGTCCTTCGCATGTCTGGCTTCCAAATTCCGGCATCTCGTGACAGTATGAACATGCAGACGGGTCTTGAGTAAGTTCCACATTGCTGGGAAAATCTTTCACCCAGTCACAGTTGATGGGAGGAAGGGGTTTATTTCAAGCTCACAGATCCAGAGGGAGTTCCATCAGTGGTAGAAGAAGTTGGCCGTCTGTCCCAGATCCAAGCAGAGAGAAACCACCAAAGAGCCAGCCCCATATGCGAGCGAGAACCGCCTGAGCTCAGCCTGCTCTCGGCTCACCTTGGGGCTGGACCCCAGGGTATGTACCCAGTGACACCTGCTCCAACGAGGTGTCTGGAGACCAAGTTATACATTTGGTTTTAATAAAACACCTCAGTCTATGGGATTACCACAACAGGGTTATAATCCCCCACCCTTAAGTCCCCACAGGGATCAGATTTTAAAGTAAATCTGATTTTGTGTTGTCATTAAAACTCAAGAGTTATGCTCGCAGAGAGACAGTTAAGGGGCTGGGCAGATGGCTCGGCGGGTTAAGAGCTTGCTACATAAGCGTACAGACCTGAGCCAGATCCCTGGAACCTATGTAGAGGGCAGGCATGGAAATTTGTATGCCTGTAATCCCAGGGAGGAGGAGGCGGGGTGTCCCACGGCTGCTGTCTACACAGTCTACTGACCCCCCGAGCTCCAGCTTCTGTGAGAAAGCTTGTCTCACAAAATAATGTGGTTAGTATCCGAAGGGGACACCTAATGTCGGCCTCTGGCCGCTGCATGCACGGGCACTCCTTACACAAGCAACAACAACAACAAAAATCAAATCAGAATTCAGTCTCTTACAGCAGCTAGGCACGGCAATGCAGAGGGACTTTTGTGGACACTATGAATTTCTGATGCCTGACACCTTCTCTGGGGCTAGTGTCCAAGGGCCTCAGTTCACACTTGCTGTTAGAAACAGTGGTACATGCTGTAAAAAGTGAGCCAGGGAAAGCTGCGCAGAGGGTAGAGCGGAGACATAACCTCCCGGGTCGCCTCCACACGTGACCTACTACCGGTCACCAAACGCGTCTGGTGCTTTCTAGCCGAGGTCCATCATACACACGCACAGTACTGTGAATGCTCTTTCCAAATAAAGGCACAAGAAGAAAGTCAATGTCTGCAATAATTGAAAATTCTAAACAAGTCAAAATAGTGCTATTTTATAGGAAATGATTTCTCTTTTGTGTGCCAGGATCTGCATGCTACCCTGTTTCCAAGAAATCATTATGTTTGTTCATTTGCTGAGATACAGTTATGTGTGGGTAATTGCAGTGATCACTTACTTTAATTGCTATTATTTTGCTGATGTGAACACACACTTGGATCTTTTTTAGTATACTTAATTATTCCTTGGACATGTGGCTATTTATCATTAGATTAGAGAGCCATTTTTAGTGTGAATATAAAGATGTTTATTTTGAGGGGAAGCAGAGATATAAAACTTCAATGAGGATGTTTTACGGTCAGTATGATTTTCTTTCTTGCTGCTTGATGAATATACATCCTATTGCTAAGCATTGGGAAAAGAATGATTAAAGAATAGAACCGTTTGGTTTGAATTTTCTTATCTCTTGATGAAGTTGGTCTCTTTTTCCATTTGCATTGCACTCACTCCCCCCTCCCCCGCAGCACCGTGGGGTCACCTCACTCTGGGGAGACGTTGAGCTCGGGACCGTGACCACACACTCTGTGTGCTTTGTCCTGCTTGCAGTGCCATGTTGATGTCGACACAGTGGGGCCCAATCCACACACATCAGGAAACGCAACAGTGTAGCTCTCGTGAGGCACGTCTGCAGAGAGAGCCACTGGCCGGGGAACCGGGTTAGAACCCACGGCAAGCACGCAAGCACGGGGACATGCGCCCCGCGGCTCTGCTGGCAGGACGTGCGCGGGCTCTTGGCAGCCCGGGCTCCGCCACTCGCCATAAAGCCCAGGAGGGCAAGCTCCAGTTGACAGCGAGTACTTGGCAGCTGTCACGTGGAGCATCAGAGGGTGCCTTTGCTAAGGAGGAACTCTCCACAGGCACTTACCAAGCCCTGCCCACTCCTCAATCAGAAGCATTTCAAAGTCAGAGTAAATTGTATCTGACTTGAATCCCATTCGATTAACTTTTCCCACAGCACTAGGAGCATCAGAGCTGAAACCAGTGGATTGAGTTGATCCTCCCCCATTTCTTCTACCGCCTCGGGGATGAAACCAGTGGATTGAGTTGATCCTCCCCCATTTCTTCTACCGCCTCGGGGATGAAACCAGTGGATTGAGTTGATCCTCCCCCATTTCTTCTACCGCCTCGGGGATGAAACCAGTGGATTGAGTTGATCCTCCCCCATTTCTTCTACCGCCTCGGGGATGAAACCAGTGGATTGAGTTGATCCTTCCCCATTTCTTGTACTGACTCAGGGCTGAAACCAGTGGTTTGAGTTGATCCTTCCCCATTTCTTGTGCTGCCTCAGGGCAGAAACCAATGCATTGAATTGATCTTTCCCCATTTCTTATACTGCGTCAGGGCTGAAACTAATGGATTGAGTTGATCCTACCCTGGTTCTTGTACTGTGACCTTGTTGCTGGTGCATACTGGTCATTCTGTGGGGGCTTCAAATCCCAGACCTCATGCAATAGTGCATCCACCATAGGCATGCTACTAAACCTTTAAGCTTCCAAATTTTCTCATCTTAAAAAGGGGATGATGTAGCTGGGGAGATGTCTCAGTGGTTAAAGGGTTCATTTCCCCAGTACCCATGTAAAGCCAGATGCACAAATTGATGCAAGCCTCTGGAGTTCATTTGCTTGCCGGAGGCCCTTGGACGCCCATACTCATTCTCTTTCTGTCTGGCTCTTTCTCTCTGTCTCTGTCTCCTAAATAAATAAATAAAATACTGATTTTAAATGTTAGTAATGGCACTGAGGATGAAGGTGCCACATCTGAGTTAGTCTTCAGTGAGCATTGCATGATAAGATATAAGGTAGTGACCAACTTCTCCTAGACGAGAGAGGCCATCCCACTAGGCAGTTCTCTATGATTCATGTATACCTAGAATATAGTGCACAGGGAGACACATATTAGATATGGGCACCATTTTGGTGGTCTATACTGTCACTTAGGGCAATTATAGACATTATAATTTGAAGTTCCTGGAATAAATAGAAATAAAGCTATGCAATTAGAATTCAGGGGAGGGTGTTTTCTACCTAAGTTGGAGGTTTCGATGTAAGAAAAAGGCAGGGGGCTGGAGAGATGGCTTAGCGGTTAAGCGCTTGCCTGTGAAGCCTAAGGACCCCGGTTCGAGGCTCGGTTCCCCAGGTCCCACATTAGCCAGATGCACAAGGGGGCGCACGCGTCTGGAGTTGGTTTGCAGAGGCTGGAAGCCCTGGCGCGCCCATTCTCTCTCTCTCCCTCTATCTGTCTTTCTCTCTGTGTCTGTCGCTCTCAAATAAATAAATTAAAAAAAAAAAAAAAGAAAAAGGCAGGATGACGGGGATTTCAATATAAGAGAAAGGGAATCCTAGGGGCAGTGGCATGCCAGGCACCTCAACATCTGTAAAACTCCAACTGCACGTGTGCATCATGCTGTGTGGGGAGTGAGGGCTTAACACGTGTGTGAGCAGTGGGACAGCGCTCACCAAAGGGACACACTGGATCGCTAGTAACAAGTGTCACACGAGCTAACAGACCGTGAGGACCGTGTCACCTTGCACAGGCTGGGCGCTCTCACAGCCTGGGGTTCTGATGGGTCCTTGTGGGAGATGCAGGCATTCAGAGGGAGCAGGATTTAAACCAGAGGGGAGCACATTTCTACAAATTTCCCTGTGTATCTGTGCAGGCAGGTGAGCGGGCTCTTTCGACAGGGAGGGTAAGAAAATAAGATAGAAAAGAAACTTCAGTGAAGGGCACAAAGCAGACTGGGGAGATAGCTCAGTCGGTAGGAGGGCTTCCATAAATGTGAGGACCCGATTTGCTGTGAGCTCAGTTCCCCAGCACCCACATAAAGAGCTGGGTGTTGCTACACATGCCTGTAACACCAGTGCTGTAGGGAGCAGCCATTCTGACCAAGAACAGCAGGTCCATGCTCTGAGAACTTCATCTCAGGGAACAAGCAGAACAGCTGACAGCTGACAACGCCTGGTGTTCTCCTCTGCCTACACACACACATACACACACACACACACATACACACACACACACACACTCACCCAGCACCAGACATCCACAAGCACAAGCGCAGGGCGCAGTGCCTTGACGGCTGATTTCCAGTCTCTGAAATGGACGTTCTTGTTTGGGAGAACACCATCTATTGTTTTTGAAGAACGTACGCAGTCCACGTGGTGGTTAGTAATGATTGTCAGCTTGACAGGATCCAGCATCACCTCAAGGACAAACCTCTGGGCACATAGGTGAGGAAGCTTTTAGACTGGGTAGTTGAGGTGGGCAGATGCACCCTGAGGGCAGCGTCGTCCCATGGGCTTGGCCTCAGCCACAGACAGAGGGGAAGGGCGCTGAGCCTCAGCGTGCATCTCTCCCTGCTTCTTGACCATCTGCCTCACATTCCTGCCCCCATTGACTTGCTTACCATGATGGACTGTGTGCTCTCAAACCATGATCCAGAGGAAGTCGTTCTTCCCTTAGTTGTTTCTTCTCAGGTGTGCCTCACAGGAGTGAGAACAGAGAGTGACGCTCCAGGGTCATCAGCCCGGGGCCGGCATGGGAGAAGGCTGGTCAGTAGGAACCAGCGTACATTTATGAGTGTGGATGAGGCTCCTGCGCGGGTGTCCTCCAACAAGAGAGGAGACATGCCCCAGCTTCCCTCTAACCCTCCCTCCAGCACCGACTGGGAACCTCCAGCCTTGCTGGGAACACAGAGGGGATTTCCTGCTTCCTATGATTCAGGACTTTGCTGGGGTCTGTGCTGAGCTGTGTCTGCCTGGCTGCCACTTTAAAAAGAGCCACTCAGGGACACATGCTCAGATGCTTACAGGTAAAGTGGCATTCTCTTAGTCTTTTAAAAGACAGTAAGAACAGATGGAACAAGTCTGAAATACTAAGAATTCTAAAGTTTGGAAATGGTACATTGGCTTTCAATTATTATCCTCTGCATAAGTCTGAAATGTCCCTAATAACAGTTTTGCCATCTTCGCTATTTTGAGAAGTAAAATGCAACCCTTACATTCATTTTCTTGAATACTCACTAGCCATTTATATAATTTCCTCTTACTTTTACATACCACACACACACTTTGTTCATTTTCATTTATTTTTTAAATGAACTTATTTATTTATGTTTAAGGAGAGAGAGATCACACCAGGACCTCTTGC